>NC_065584.1:11083606-11391106 GCF_024542745.1 Macaca thibetana thibetana
AAGACTCCGTCTCAAATAAAATAAAATAAATAATAAAAATAAAAATAGAAAACATTAGCCAGGCATGGTGGCTACTTGGGAGGCTGAGGTGGGCGGATTGTTTGAGTCCAGGAAATAGGGTCTGCAGTGAGCTATGATTGCACCACTGTACTCCAGCCTGGGTGACAGAGCAAAATCCTAACCTCCCCCGCCAAAAAAAAAATTCCTCCAAGTATCATTCCTTCCTATGTTGTGTGTGTGTGTGTGTGTGTATATATATATATATATTGTGTGTGTGTGTGTGTGTGTGTGTGATGGAGTCTTGCTGTATCGTCCAGGCTAGAGTGCAGTGGCGTGATCTCTGCTCACTGCAACCTCTGCCTCCCGGGTTCAACCAATTCTCCTGCCTCAGCCTCCTGAGTAGTTGGGATTACAAGCACCTGCCACCGCACCTGGCTAATTTTTGTATTTTTAGTAGAGACAGGGTTTCATCATTTTGGCCAGGCTGGTCTCTAACTCCTCACCTTGTGATCCGCCTGCCTCGGCCTCCCAAAGTGCTGGGATTACAGTCATGAGCCACTGTGCCCGGCCTCTTTGGTTTCTTTTACTCACCTACTTGAATACTTGGGTAAACCATTCACCAGTTTAATCCTTTTATTTTAATCCTTTTACATAAAATAATCTGAACTCTGACAAGTTTCATAAAAGCTTTTTGGCATTAATCTACTTTTAGTGTATTGATAAAAACAAACAAAAACAAACATGATTTTCCTTTACTTTGACAAAGTAATATAATTTTTACCTTATTTGTATGGAATTCCAGAATTAATGTGGACATTGATTTATATGATGTTTGTATTTTTAGTCTTTTTTTTTTTTTTTAGACCGGGTCGTCACTCTGTTGCCCAGGCTGGAGTGCACTGGCGCGATCTCGGCTCACTGCAAGCTCCGCCTCCCAGGTTCTTGCCATTCTCCTGCCTCAGCCTCCTGAGTAGCTGGGACTACAGGCACCTACCACCACGCCTGGCTAATTTTTTTGTATTTTTTTAGTAGAGACAGGGTTTCGCCGTTTTAGCCAGGATAGTCTGAATCTCCTGATATCGTGATCTGCCCACCTCGGCCTCCCAAAGTGTTGGGATTACAGGCGTGAGCCACTGCGCCCGGCCTTATTTTTAGGTCTTTAATACAGTGTTTCTGCCTCTCATTTGTAACTACATGCATTATTCTTGAAAATTAGTAAACTCACTGAATTGTTGTGTAATAGTTGTTTAATTATTGCCTGTACAAATGTATATTAAGGTAAAATAAAACTGACAAAATATTTCTTTTTTTTTTTTTTTTTTTTTTTTTGAGACGGAGTCTCGCTGTGTCGCCCAGGCTGGAGTGCAGTGGCCGGATCTCAGCTCACTGCAAGCTCTGCCTCCCGGGTTTTTACGCCATTCTCCTGCCTCAGCCTCCCGAGTAGCTGGGACTACAGGCGCCCGCCACCTCGCCCGGCTAGTTTTTTGTATTTTTTAGTAGAGACGGGGTTTCACCGTGTTAGCCAGGATGGTCTCGAACTCCTGACCTCGTGATCCGCCCGTCTCGGCCTCCCAAAGTGCTGGGATTACAGGCTTGAGCCACCGCGCCCGGCCATAACTGACAAAATATTTCTAGGGTACAGTTGGATCCGTACTAAGTGGCTTGTCAAGCTAGATACATCCTTAGTGGGTCTGGAGACTTGGTCATGAATATCCTTTGTCCTAACCAGAGTGACTCCATCTTGAATAAAGGCCAGATAAAGCCAAACCTGCTGGGTAACATTCCCAAGGGGTTGAGCACTTTTGGTCACAAGATGTTTATGGTTGAGGGACCGAGTTAATGATGCTAACTAACTAAAGACTGAGAACTTAAGGAAATGTCCTGATATTTCGAGAACAAAAAGCATTCTTAGTTTAAGAATAGGTTTTGCTTTAAATAGTACACTTGTAAATTCTCGCTGAAATCAATAGTAACATAGCATACTTATGTTCTTAAGTAACATAAGAAACAATACTAATAGCCTGTCACAAGTTGATCATAAGCCTTTATAAAAAAGTACACTATTCTCTCATTCTCTCCTTTTTTTTTTTTTTTTTTTTTTTTTTTTGGAGACAGGGTCTTGCTCTGTTACCCAGGCTGGAGTGCAGTGGTGCAATCTTGGCCACACTACAGCCTCGACCTCCTGGGCTCAAGGGCTAAAGCCATCGTCCTGTGTCTGCGCCCAAGTAGCTGGAACTACAGGCATGCACCACCACACCTGGCTATTTTTTTGTATTTTTTGTAGAGGTGAGGTCCTGCTATGTTGCCCAGGCTGGTCTGGAATTTCTTGCCTCAAGGGATCCTCCCACCTTGGCCTCCCAAAGTGCTGGTGTGAGCCACTGCACCTGGCCAAGTATACTGTTCTTAACAACCTGTACAGGCCGGGCACGGTGGCTCAAGCCTGTAATCCCAGCACTTTGGGAGGCCGAGATGGGCGGATCACAAGGTCAGGAGATCGAGACCATCCTGTCTAACCTGGTGAAACCCCGTCTCTACTAAAAAATACAAAAAACTAGCCGGGCGCGGTGGCGGGCGCCTGTAGTCCCAGCTACTCGGGAGGCTGAGGCAGGAGAATGGCGTGAACCCAAAAGGCGGAGCTTGCAGTGAGCTGAGATCCGGCCACTGCACTCCAGCCTGGGCGACAGAGCGAGACTCCGTCTCAAAAAAAAAAAAAAAAAAAAAAAAAAAAAAAAAAAAAAACAACCTGTACAATCAAGCACTGTTTATAGTATGGCCTTCCTCCTCATGCTTTCTGAAGACGCCCTACTCTGTGACAGAGTAGCTTTCAATAAACTCTTTCTTCTCACTATGGGGCGTTCCTTCTCTTGTTTTCTGAGGACACCCTACTCTGTAATAGGGTAGTCTCTAATAAACTATCTTCACTTCACTATACTCTGCGGCTCACTCTCAATTTTTTCCAGCATGAGATCTAAGAACCTGCTCCTGGGATCTAGGATGAGACCCCCTTTCTGGTAACATTGCGCCAGGATTGAATTCTCAGTGACTGTAATGCAGCCATGTCCAGGCTTCCATGGACACAGACCGTTCGGTGGTGATTCCCACCCTTCCCTGTTATTGGTGATACTGTACTCTGTGTAAGTTTTTAGAGTTTACAGTGCAATTTCATTCATGTTCCCTTGGTTATCATTATGTTATCCTCAGTTAATCCTCCAAGCTGGTGGATTTATTCTGTCTTCTCCTCTCCTCTTTTTTTTTTTTTTTTTTTTTTTTGAGACAGAGTCTCGCTTTGTCGCCCAGGCTGGAGTGCAGTGGCACGATCTCGGCTCACTGCAAGCTCCACCTCCCAGGTTCACACCATTCTCCTGCCTCAGCCTCCTGAGTACCTGGGACTACAGGCGCCCACCACCACGCCCGGCTAATTTTTTTGTATTTTTAGCAGAGACGGGGTTCCACTGTGTTAGCCAGGATGGTCTCGATCTCCTGACCTCGTGATCCGCCTGCCTCAGCCTCCCAAAGTGCTGGGATTACAGGCGTGAGCCACCGTGCCCGGCTCCTCTCCCTTATTATTATTATTTTCTTTAACACAGGATGAAACAGGTTTAGAGAGAGGCAGTGACTGGTCTGAAGTGAGGAACTAAGCAAGTGGTCAAGCCATGCTCTGTGACTTCCAAGTGCATTCTTCATCTTCTTGTTTAATAAAGTCTTGTGGAAGATAGTATGTGAAACAGTGAGTCTCAACAGCAGAAAAGAACGCAATGTTAATTCATGAGTCATGGTTCTGATTAGACTTCCACTGCCAAAGTTAACTGTTTTTTGTTTGTTTGTTTGTTTGTTTTTTGAGGCCGAGTCTCACCCTGTCGCTCAGGCTGGATTGCAGTGGCACAATCTCAGCCCACTGCAACCTCTGCCTCTAGGGTTCAACTTGCCTCAGCCTTCCGAGTAGCTGGGATTACAAGTGTCCGCCACCACACCCAGCTAATTTTTTGTATCTTTAGTAGAGACGGGTTTCACCATGTTGGCCAGGCTGGTCTCGAACTCCTGACCTTGTGATCCGCCCTCCTTGGCCTCCCAAAGTACTGGGATTATAGGCGTGAGCCACCATGCCCGGCCAACGTTAACTGTTTTAAGAAACTTTGCCTTGATTACAGTAACATGCGTTTTTTGTTTTTTTGTTTTTTTTGTTTTTTTTTTTGAGACGGAGTCTCGCTCTGTCCCCCAGGCTGGAGTGCAGTGGCCGGATCTCAGCTCACTGCAAGCTCCGCCTCCCGGGTTTACGCCATTCTCCTGCCTCAGCCTCCCGAGTAGCTGGGACTACAGGCGCCTGCCACCTCGCCCGGCTAGTTTTTTGTATTTTTTAGTAGAGACGGGGTTTCACCGTGTTAGCCAGGGTGGTCTCGATCTCCTGACCCCGTGATCCTCCCGTCTCGGCCTCCCAAAGTGCTGGGATTACAGGCTTGAGCCACCGCGCCCGGCCTGCGTTTTGTTTTTAAAAAAATTAGATAGCTGCAAGCCAAGATTTTACAATGACCCATGTATAGTAGAGACATCAGGTTGGTACATTTACAGACTTTTCTTCCCCTTTTTATTTTCAAACTCAGAGAAAAGTTGAAAGACTAGTCCAGTGATCACCAGGAATCCTACCAACTAGATCCAGTAATTTCACAATGCTTTTGAAATATGTAAAGTGAACACAACATCTGTAATTAGCACACTCTATGGTGTAACAAAGCCCTTATTTTGCTGCACCGTCAGGGGCCGATGGGAGTGGAGTTGGGACATGGAGGGGCCTCACTGTGGGACTGGGAAACTCATTTTGCTAGAATCATTGGAATCATGTGATAACAAATGCAGCCATGTGAGGGAAAAGTGAGCTGACCTCAGTGCCATGGGTTCAAAGGTCTTGTTTTGTTCAAACATAGGTCAGGTCTATGTTTTCGTCTCAGGTAAATATGGATCGGAGGGATTTTTGGACACACCTGAGAAAGTGAAAAGGAATTGAATGATTCCAATCTTGTAGGAAGTGGGGGAGCGGAGAGTCACATGTGGGAGAGCAGCTTCGAAGGATGCTGGCTGTTCTAAAGACTTATCTTCCCCACACGACCACTTCTTCTGCCCCCTCCCAGGGCCCCTCTTACATCTCTCTTGACAGAGGCTGCTGAACCTGTTTGGCCTCTCACCTCTGGGGGAAGAACAGAGTGCGAGGACAGGCCCTTCAGGAGCCTGGGGGCCTCAGTGAGTGTTCTCAGCTGGGCACTGTCTCTGCTCTAATTCTTGTTCCATGTGGTCACCTCCCCAAGCATGAAAAGAGCTCAGTTGGTACTTAACTGTTAGGTTAAGCCTTGGATAAGATTTTTGGGCCCTTGCAAAGGCCAATTATATAGGCCTCTGTCAATAAATAATGTTCAGCCAAGCACAGTGGCTCACACCTGTAATCCCAGCACTTTGGGAGGCCAAGGTGTGCAGATCACTTGAGGCCAGGAGTTCAAGACCAGCCTGGCCAACATGGCGAAACCCCATCTCAACCAAAAATACAAAAAATTAGCTGGGTGTGGTGGTGCGTGCCTGTAATCCCAGCTACTCAGGAGGCTGAGAATTGCTTGAAGCCGGGAGGCAGAGGTTACGGTGAGCCGAGATCACACCACTGCCCTCCAGCTTGGGTGACAGAGTGAGACTCATTCTCAAAAATAAATAAATAAGTAGATAAATAAAGTTCAATGTTTGCTGAGTCCTGTTAGCCTGATTATTAGACATTCTTGTCTCTCCTTAGGGGCTGGCATAGTTCCTTGCTCCTGGCACCCTGTTTCTAGCCTTACACCCCAGCTGTAAGCTTTACTTACACATGGCCATGTACACTGTGGCTTCCTAAAACTCCCAGCCCCACACCCGTCAATGTGGCCCTGACAGATATCCATCGACAGATGTCCTCACAATGGAATGTCTTGTTTTTTTCCACCTCACCCAAAAGGTGAGCATCAGAACTCTGCTAGACTCTTTTTTGTAGGCATAGGGCGTCTTGCTCTGTTGCCCAGGCTGACCTCAAACAATCTTCCCACCTTGACCTCTCAAAGTACTGGGAATACAGCATGAGCCCCCGTGCCCAACTCCACCCTTTTAGACTCTCTAAAACCAAAATAGTGATCCCCAAATGCCTTATGGGAAGGCACAGGCAACGTTATACCCCCAAGCATTCGTCTGTGCACTCCTTTCCCCTCTGGGAAATCTCTCTGGAATTCCAGATGCCATTTCCTTCTGGTGCAGCTCACAAGGAAGCAGAAACCAAGAGTCAGATGATGGGCTGCTTTCAGCGGACACTTGGTGTTTGCACACGAAACCACCTCTCCATCCTAGAAAACTAGGTTGATCTGGTAGAGGGGAGGAGGAGAGAGGTTCAGGGCTAACCTGGCCTTCAGGGAAAGGGTCGGGGGACTAGAGACCTCGATGGAAGCGGGCAGTGACAAACATAAGGAACCAGGACCAGGGACCAGAGTGAACCCTCCTCAAGCTGGCCAATGGCAAATAGCCCCCGGACAGTCGCTGGTTCCCTGAGTGGAACGTGGGTGATGTGGACACCTGGTAGGTAATAGGATGAAGTTAGGAGAGGGAAACTGGGTCTCCAACCCAGGTGGAGGTGAGTAACTGGGAAGAGGGCAACCTCTGGGACAAAGGGGTGGAGAACCAGAAGACCAGTGATGGCCATGGAGGCAGTCAAGAGCCATGCCCCAGCGGTGCAGTGGGCAGTTCTCAGTGGGAGAATCTCAAGAGCCCCTGAGAGATGACGAAGGAGCAGTGAGCATGCCGTCTGTCATCCAATGCCAACTTACATCTGAGTTGGCCACATCCGTCCCTGTCCTTCTCCCCTGTCCTTGATCCCTGGAGGATCAGAAATGGCCACCAGCAAGAAGGGAGGAGGAAGGAAGAGGAGAGAAAATAAAGGTGATTGAGAAGTCGGCAAGAGGAGAAACTGCATTAGATGAGTCTGAAGGCGATACTACAATAACCAGATGATGGAGGATCTCAACTGTCCAAGTGTAAAAATGAAGAAATGGCTTTATTTTTCTAATAACTGCTACTGACTGCTTTCCTGCAGGTAGCAAGATCCCTTAGAGACCTCTCAGCTCAAAACCCACTTTGTAATTATTTGATTGGAACAGACTTCCTAAAGCATGAATAAACAAAGGGGCTACTCACTATCTAGGAGTGGCAATGAAACCAGCCTGAAATTCTATCCAAGGGAAAGAGCGAATCCAGTCTGAGTTTAAAGCAACACCTTACTGTGATTACTTTGTTCAGCAAACTGGTTACAATTAATTACTAAGCGAGTAAGAATAAGTTTCCATTTATTTATACATCTTCCTGTATTACTTATTGGCCCATTTCATTAATCAATTTTTTTCTTTTCTTTTTTTTTTTTGAGAGGGAGTCTCACTTTGCTGCCCAGGCTAGAGTGCGGTGGCGCGATCTTGGCTCCCTGCAACCTCTGCCACCCAGGTTCAAGCGATTCTCCTGCCTCAGCCTTCCAAGTAGCTAGGATTACAGGTGCCTAACACCGTGCCTGGCTAATTTTTGTAGTTTTAGTAGAGATGGGTTTCATCATCTTGGCCTGGCTGATTTTGAACTCCTGACCTCGTGAGCCACCGCGCCTGGCCTCATCCATTCTTTTTCTATTAAGGATTTCATAACTCTCTTATCAATTTGCCTGAACATTTTCTATATTAAGGATATTAATTTATCATAGCAGTGGCAATATTTTTTCTTGGTTTGTCCAATTTATGAACTCGTGTGATTTTTTTTTTTCTTCTTCTTTTTTTTGAGACGGAGTCTTGCTCTGTCACCCAGGCTGGAGTGCCATGGCACGATTTCGGCTCACTGCAGCCTCCACCTCCCGGGTTCAAGTGATTCTCCTGCTTCACCCTCCCGAGTAGCTAGGATTACAGGCACGTGCCACCATGCCAGGCTAATTTTTGTATTTTTAGTAGAGGCGGGTTTTCACCATGTTGGCCAGGCTGGTCTCAAACTCCTGACCTCAGGTGATCCACCCACCTTGGCTTCCCAAAGTGTGGGGATTACGGGCGTGAGCCACCTCATCCAGCCGATTTTCTTTTTCTTTTTAACTTAGGAAGTTCTTCCCCATCCTACCAACAGATCATCACCAAAATGTTAACAATGAGATTATGAAGGAATTTTTTTTTTGTTATAATTTCTGTACTTTACTTTTTTCTTTTTTTTGTTTTGTCGAGACAGGATCTTACTCTGTCACCCAGGCTGGAGTGCAAGGGCACGATCATGGCTTACTACAGCTTCAACCTCCTGGGTGCAAGTGATCCTCCTGCCTCAACCTCCCAATAGCTGGGACTACGGGCACATGCCACCATGCCCAGCTAATTATTTTTTTTGAGACAGAGTTTCACTCTTGTTACCCAGGCTGGAGTGCAATGGCATGAACTTGGCTCACTGCAACCTCCGCCTCCCAGGTTCAAGCGATTGTCCTGCCTCAGCCTCCTGAGTAGCTGGGACTACAGGTGTGCGGCACCATACCTGGCTAATTTTTTGTATTTTTAGTAGAGATGGGGTTTCACCATGTTGGCTAGGCTGGTCTCAAACTCATGACCTCAGGTGATCCACCTGCCTCAGCCTCCCAAAGTGCTGGAATTACAGGCACGAGCCACTGCGCCTGGCCTTGCCTAGCTAATTTTTTTTTTTTTTTTTTTTTTTTTTTTTTTTTTTTTTTTTTTTTGAGACGGAGTCTCGCTCTGCCACCCAGGCTGGAGTGCAGTGGCCGGATCTCAGCTCACTGCAAGCTCCGCCTCCCGGGTTCACGCCATTCTCCTGCCTCAGCCTCCCAAGTAGCTGGGACTACAGGCGCCCGCCACCTCGCCCGGCTAGTTTTTTGTATTTTTTAGTAGAGACGGGGTTTCACCGTGTCAGCCAGGATGGTCTCGATCTCCTGACCTCGTGATCCGCCCGTCTCGGCCTCCCAAAGTGCTGGGATTACAGGCTTGAGCCACCGCGCCCGGCCTTTTTTTTTTTTTTTTTTTTTTTTTTGTAGAGATGGGGTTTCACCATGCTGCTCAGGCTGGTCTCAAACTCCTGGCCTTAAGTGATCCTCCCACCTCAGACTCCCAAAGTGCTGGGATTACAGGCATAAGCCATGCCGCCTGTACTTCACTCTTAATAGTAAACAGTCTTTTATTTCTCTTTCTTTTTGTAAACAGTCTTTTATAACCAGATTTTAAAAAATAGCCACTCTTCACAAGAGCGGCGCGGCTCTCTGCTGGGTGTGCATTACCTGCGTTCTGCTCCATGCTCTCCTTGATGCCATCTAGGAGCTCCTGTGCATCTTCCACATTCTCCTCCTCCTCTTCCTCTTCGACTTCTTCTTCTCCTTCCCCTATATCCTTAGGGGCAACAATCGTCTCCTGCATACCACAGGGATATTCACACTGGATGATGCCCCACATTGATTGGCTACTCACAAATCAGCTGGCAGGTGATCCTGGTAAAAGCTTGGGACCCAAATAGGACATGTACCCTATGACAGCTGTCATGCAAAATTTTGCAGGATGCGCATATCCACAAAGACACATGAGATCCTTGAGGTTTTTCTTAACAGCATATTTAAGAGATTAGTATATTTTTGTGCTAATGCTGGAACTGCTTGAGTCAACATTTTTCTAATGTGTTATTCTAAGGTATTGGGTTGTATCTTCCTTGAAGGAACCACATGTTGTAGAAATCAAGACTTTTAATAATCATTTATGAAAACTACCTCAGTATCAGCCATTTCCAATAAAATGATAAAAAGCAGTTTATAAATAAAGTTTGATAATACCCTGAGAAACATACAACACGAATAAAGCACCTAAAAGTGTTCCAGGCAACAGAGAGAACACAAGCTACACTTTGAACCGCAGCTGGAGGCAGACTACATTTCAAGGGCAACCCATGGAAGCTGCTTCCATCTCAGAGGAAAGCCCTGTAGAGTTCTGTGTTTTCATAACTGGGGGCAACAACAAAATTCAATGAAAATAACATCTTCTGTTTACTGACATATAAAATCAGTTACTTGTTTATTATAAAACTAAAAAAAGCATTTCTAAAAATGTCAAAATTCCCAATAAAGTAGTTAAAAGCCATTTCAGGTTGGGCGTGGTGGCTCACACTTGTAATCCCAGCACTTTGGGAGGCCAAGGCGGGCGGATCACCTGAGTTCAGGAGTGTTCTAGACCAGCCTGGCCAACATGGTGAAACCCCGTCTCTACTAAAAATACAAAAATTAGTCAGGCGTGGTGGCACATGCCTGTAATCCCAGCCACTTGGGAGGCTGAGGCAGGAGAACTGCTTGAACCCGGGAGGCGGAGGTTGCAGTAAGCCGAGATCGTACCACTGCACTACAGCCTGGGCAATAAAGTGAGACTCCATCCCCCCCCCCAAAAAAAAGCTATTTTACAAGATGGCTCTGAAGGTAAAGAAGGAAGATCCTTTCTTTCCCTAAGCCAAAGCAAAAGCAAAAGCTTTGAAGGCCAAGAAGGCAGTGCTGAAAAGTGTCCACAGCCACAGAGAAAAGAAGATCTGCACGTCATCTACCTTCTGGTGTCCCAGGACACTGCGGCTCCAGGGGCAGCCCCGATATCCTCCGAAGAGTGTCCTCAGGAGAAACCAGCGTGACCACTGTGCCATCATCAACTAACTTCCCCCGGCCTCTGAGTTGGCCACGAAGAAGAGAGGAGACAAACACACACTTGTACTCAATGCGGATGCCAAAGCCAGAAAGCGCCACATCCAACAGGCTGTGAAGAAGCTCCCTGACGCCAGTGTGGCCAAGGTCAACACTCTGCTCAGGCCTGAGGGGGAAGAGAAGCCAGATGTTCCCCTGGCTACTGATTAGGACGCCTCGGATGTTGCCAACAAAATTGGGATCATCTAAACTGCGTCCGGCTGGCTAATTCGAATAATATACATATTTTCACCCTAAGAACAATACAGTAATTAATTAAAATGCCCAGGAAAATAGTTTAAAGTGTTACCAGTTTTGCTATGGCTTCAGAAATAACATCCTTCAGCTGGATGTGATGCAGTTTGTAGTACTTGGCCAATTCTTCAGCAATACTGGATTTTCCCACAGCAGGGGGACCGAGAATGCAGATCTTGACTGGCTGAAAGAGGAGAGAGTAAGGAACATAGGGCAAGCTATGAATGATCTGTAGCTAGACACAGTGGTTTTCTATTTCAGGGGAGTGCTTTTTTTTTTTTTTTTTGAGACAGAGTCCAGTTGCTCAGGCTGGAGTGCAGTGGTGTGCATCATCTCGCTTACTGCAACCTCCACCTCCCAGGTTCAAGCGATTCTTGCCTCAGCCTCCTGAGTAGCTGAGACTACATGTGCGCACCACCATGCCTGGCTAATTTTTGTATTTTTTGTAGAGACAGGTTTTCTCCATGTTGGTCAAGCTGGTCGCGAACTCCTGGCCTCACATGATCTACCCACCTCGGCTTCCCAAAGTGCTGGGATTACAGGCATGAGCCACTGTGCCCAGCTGGGAGTGTCTTTTGAAAACAAAGTCTCTGGACTCTGCAGGCTAACTGTCACTCTTCTGTGGAGACTCCAGAGCCACGCCTCCACCCCCACCACCACCACGGTGGCTGCCATGTCATCCCTAAAGCATCTGCCCCCTGGTCAGACAGTTCATGTTCTGGTTCATGTCCATTCATTCAGTAGGTATTCAATAGGCACCAACTATGTGGGCTGATCTGGGCCTGGTGGATAGGACCACGTAAGAAGATGTGTCAGGAACAACTCAAATCACTAAAGAGTAAGTGCTCAGGAATTACATGCTGCCAGTTTCACAAGACAGTGCACAGTACAGGGCATTTTGCTACCTTTGTAACAGTAACAAAGCAAAGAATTTCTGGTTCAGTGTGCAAGGGGCCTAATTTACTGCCTGAATACTATTTCTGTACTGAATTTGGTCTTTAATTATTAGTTTTGTTTTGTTTTGTATTGAGATAGGCGCTCCCTCTGTTGCCCAGGCTGGTGTGTAGTGGTGCGATCACAGCTCACTGCAGCCTCAAACTCCTGGGCTCAAACTATCCTCTCAGCTCAGCCTCACAAGTATCTGGGACTACAGATGCACACCACCATGTTCATCTAATTTTTATACTTTCTGTAGAGATGAGATCTCACTGTGTGGCTCAGGCTGGTCCCAAACTCCTGCACTTAAGCAATCCTCCTGCCTCGGCCTCCCAAAGTGTTGGGTTTACAGGTGTGTGCCACTGCACCTGGCTTGGTCTTTAATTATTATTATTATTATATTATTATTATTATTTTGAGACAGAGTTTCACTCTTATTGACCAAACTGGAGTGCAATGGCACAATCTCGGCTCACTGCAAGCTCCGCCTCCCGGGTTCAAGCGATTCTCCTGCCTTAGCCTCCTGAGTAGCTGGGATTACAGGTGCACGCCACCACACTCAGCTAATTTTTTGTATTTTTAGTAGAAATGGGGTTTCACCATGTTAACCAGGCTGGTCTTGAACTCCTGACCTCAGGTGATCCACCCACATCAGCCTCCCAAAGTGCTAGGATTACAGGTGTGAGCCACCACGCTTAGCCAATTATTTTTAGCACAGTTAATTTATTCTAATTTTTAGGCCAGGCATCGTGGCTCATGCCTGTAATCCCAGCAGTTTAGGAGGCTGAGGCAAGAGGATCCCTGGAGCCCAGGAGTTCGAGGCCAGCCTGAGCAATATAGGGAGGTCCCCATCTCTACAAAAAACGAGGCCAGTTTCAGCAATATAGTGAGATCCCCGTCTCTACAAAAAAAAAAAAAATTTTTTTTAATATTGGCTGGGCATAGTCACATGTGCCTGTGGTCCCAGCTACTTGGGGGCCCAGGCTGAGGCAGGAGGAGTGCTTAAGCCCAGGAGGTCTAGGCTGCAGTGAGTCGCAGTCACACCACTGCACTCCAAGCTGGGCAACAGAGCAACACCCTGTCTCAATTTTTAAAAAATTTATTCTAATTTTTAAAAAACATACTCATTAAAAAAAAAACACCATTTATCCTGCTGATAAATTTGATTGAATGCTAAAGAAGCCCTGTGGTGTTCCTAATCAGTGAGTAAATATTCATTTCTAACAGAGGTCAAAATATCAGTAACATATAGTTATTTATTTCAAAAAGATCCAAACAGTTGTGAAACTGAGGGCCCGTATTTTGCAATGTAAATTTTGGAATTGTGCTCATGAAAAGGATTTCCATTGGTAGAGTGTCCGTATGCTTACAGATTATATCATTTCATCCACCGAGTTGGTTATTATCATTACTACCATTTGACAGGCGAGGAAACCAAGACGGCGAAGGAAGTAGGCAGCACACAGGATGGTTCTGGTGAGGAGTGTGACCCCTTCGGATAGGGATGATGGATGGTTCTGGAGAGGAACGCAGTCCTGTTGGATAGGGATGATGGATGGTTCTGGTGAGGAGTGTGACCCCTTCGGATAGGGATGATGGATGGTTCTGGAGAGGAACGCAGTCCTGTCGGATAGGGATGATGGGTGGTTCTGGAGAGGAACGCAGTCCTGTTGGATAGGGATGATGGATGGTTCTGGTGAGGAACGCAGTCCTGTCGGATAGGGATGATGGATGGTTCTGGTGAGGAGCACGGTCCTGTCGGATAGGGATGATGGATGGTTCTGGAGAGGAACGCAGTCCTGTCGGATAGGGATGATGGATGGTTCTGGAGAGGAGCACGGTCCTGTCAGATAGGGATGATGGATGGTTCTGGAGAGGAGCACGGTCCTGTCAGATAGGGATGATGGGTGGTTCTGGAGAGGAGCACGGTCCTGTCAGATAGGGATGATGGATGGTTCTGGTGAGGAACGCAGTCCTGTCGGATAGGGATGATGGATGGTTCTGGTGAGGAGCACGGTCCTGTCAGATAGGGATGATGGGTGGTTCTGGTAAGGAACGCAGTCCTGTCGGATAGGGATGATGGATGGTTCTGGTGAGGAACGCGGTCCTGTCGGATAGGGATGATGGATGGTTCTGGTGAGGAGCACGGTCCTGTCGGATAGGGATGATGGATGGTTCTGGAGAGGAACGCAGTCCTGTCGGATAGGGATGATGGATGGTTCTGGAGAGGAGCACGGTCCTGTCAGATAGGGATGATGGATGGTTCTGGAGAGGAGCACGGTCCTGTCAGATAGGGATGATGGGTGGTTCTGGAGAGGAGCACGGTCCTGTCAGATAGGGATGATGGATGGTTCTGGTGAGGAACGCAGTCCTGTCGGATAGGGATGATGGATGGTTCTGGAGAGGAGCACGGTCCTGTCGGATAGGGATGATGGATGGTTCTGGTGAGGAACGCAGTCCTGTCGGATAGGGATGATGGATGGTTCTGGTGAGGAATGCAGTCCTGTCGGATAGGGATGATGGATGGTTCTGGAGAGGAGCACGGTCCTGTCGGATAGGGATGATGGGTGGTTCTGGTGAGGAACGCAGTCCTGTTGGATAGGGATGATGGATGGTTCTGGTTCTGGGATGGGAGGAACGCAGTCCTGTCAGATAGGGATGATATGGGGATGATCCTGTCAGGGGATGGGATTGAGGAACGCAGTCCTGTGGTGAGGAACGCAGTCCTGTCGGATAGGGATGATGGATGGTTCTGGTGAGGAGCACGGTCCTGTCAGATAGGGATGATGGATGGTTCTGGTGAGGAGCACAGTCCTGTCGGATAGGGATGATGGGTGGTTCTGGTGAGGAGCACGGTCCTGTCAGATAGGGATGATGGATGGTTCTGGTGAGGAACGCAGTCCTGTCGGATAGGGATGATGGATGGTTCTGGTGAGGAACGCAGTCCTGTCGGATAGGGATGATGGATGGTTCTGGTGAGGAGCACGGTCCTGTCAGATAGGGATGATGGATGGTTCTGGAGAGGAGCACGGTCCTGTCAGATAGGGATGATGGATGGTTCTGGTGAGGAGCACGGTCCTGTCGGATAGGGATGATGGGTGGTTCTGGTGAGGAACGCAGTCCTGTCGGATAGGGATGATGGGTGGTTCTGGTGAGGAACGCAGTCCTGTCGGATAGGGATGATGGATGGTTCTGGAGAGGAGCACGGTCCTGTCAGATAGGGATGATGGATGGTTCTGGTGAGGAGCACGTCCTGTCGGATAGGGATGATGGACGGTTCTGGTGAGGAGCACGGTCCTGTCGGATAGGGATGATGGGTGGTTCTGGTGAGGAACGCAGTCCTGTCGGATAGGGATGATGGATGGTTCTGGAGAGGAGCACGGTCCTGTCAGATAGGGATGATGGATGGTTCTGGTGAGGAACGCAGTCCTGTCGGATAGGGATGATGGATGGTTCTGGTGAGGAACGCAGTCCTGTCGGATAGGGATGATGGATGGTTCTGGTGAGGAACGCAGTCCTGTCGGATAGGGATGATGGATGGTTCTGGTGAGGAACGCAGTCCTGTCGGATAGGGATGATGGATGGTTCTGGTGAGGAGCACGGTCCTGTCGGATAGGGATGATGGATGGTTCTGGTGAGGAGCACGGTCCTGTCGGATAGGGATGATGGATGGTTCTGGTGAGGAACGCAGTCCTGTCGGATAGGGATGATGGATGGTTCTGGTGAGGAACGCAGTCCTGTCGGATAGGGATGATGGATGGTTCTGGTGAGGAACGCAGTCCTGTCGGATAGGGATGATGGATGGTTCTGGTGAGGAACGCAGTCCTGTCGGATAGGGATGATGGATGGTTCTGGTGAGGAGCACGGTCCTGTCAGATAGGGATGATGGATGGTTCTGGTGAGGAGTGCGGTCCTGTCGGATAGGGATGATGGGTGGTTCTCGTGAGCAGTGTGACCCTGTCAGATAGGCATGATGAATGGTTCTGGTGAGGAGTGCTGTCCCATCGGACAAGGATGATGGATGGTTCTGGTGAGGAGTGTGACCCTTTCGGATAGGGATGATGGATGGTTCTGGTGAGGAGTGCGGCCCCGTCAGATAGGGATGATGGATGGTTCTGGTGAGGAGTGCGGCCCCGTCAGATAGGGAGGATGGATGGTTCTGGTGAGGAGCGTGGTCCCATCGGATAGGGATGATGGATGGTTCTGGCGAGCGCAGTCCTGTCAGATAGGGATGATGGATGTTTCTGGTGAAGAGCACGGTCCCGTCGGATAGGGAGGATGGATGTTTTGGTGAAGAGCACGGTCCCGTCGGATAGGGAGGATGGATGGTTCTCGTGAGGAGTGCGGCCCCATCGGATAGGGAGTATGGATGGTACTGGTGAGGAGTGAGGCCCCATCGGATAGGGAGGATGGCAGCAGCAGAAGGAGGCAGTTCCGGAGCTGAGTCCTGATGAGCCGGGCTGGGTCCCTGGAGAGGTGCAGTGCATTCACCAAGGCCTGAGATCCGGCTGTCAACTGAGCAAGTTCAGGTGTCTCATTTGTCCACGGACCAAGAGTGGGTCCTTTCTCCTGGCGTAGGCTCACTTTATCCGGGTGTAAAACCAGGATGCCAATCCATTCATTTATTTACAGTGAGAAGTATGACTGCCACTGAATCAAATGACTGCCACTGAATCAAATCACTGCCACTGAATCACACACTCCAAGTCCACATATTTGGTACATTTACTCCCTTCAAGCCGACGGACACTGGGAGCCAAGTCTTCCAGGGCTGCTTGATGAGCTTTGATGAGAACAAGGGAAGTAGGATGAACTGACTGGAGGCAATGGGTCAAGGCGGCTTGATGCATCTGTCTCTGAAGCAGCAATGACTTTTCCTTGCTAAAGGAACTGCAATCACGCAAGTGCATGACTTGAGACTCCGTCTTTTGGGGATGTCTCTGGGTGACACCTGTGGGTCTACACTGGCCTCGGTAGTGTTTCCTGTGGCTAACTGCCCCTAGGGACAGACATATTCTATTTAGTTTTTAGATATACTATTCCTTCTATCATGTTCTTGTCCAGTCTTGCTCATCAGGAACCATACGGTCTCTTCAAACTGTCTTGTCATATTTCTACTCTGTGTGTTGTTGTTACAGTTGACCTAGAGAGGACATTAGTCTAACCTCTGAGGTTGGGTTGGTGTATATCTCAGGATCACCTCCCAGTACAGCCACCATGAGGATCTTAGATGCTTAAAGGGATCATTATTTCTTTTGCTAAGTGATACATGTTTTGCTTATTCTTAACTAGACATGTTTTTCTCCCAAGAGAATATGGTTCTAAGGATATGACGGTGACACTATACTTGCTTATGTGGAGCGTTCCCTTCAACAGTGGTAATTATGATTATGATGACACCTGTTACTCACATAGGCCATTTTACAGTTTTCAAAACACTTTCTTGTGTATGACCTACGTTTGTCTTTAGAATGTTTCCCTGGGATCCAGCCAAAGCTCTGCACAGGTGCTTCATCGATCTGATTTCAGAGAGCCAAGTGCGGCGGCCCTGCAGTTAGACGTGGACATTCCAGTTACGTCTGCGTCCTACCTAGTTTGAATCTCTGACTAGCTGTGTGACCTTGAAAAAGTTGCTACCTACTCAGGAGGCTGAGGCAGGAGGATCACTTGAACCCTGGAGGCAGAGGTTGAAGTGAGCCGAGATCACGCCACTGTCCTCCAGCCTGGGCTATGGAGCGAGACTCTGTCTCAAAAAAAGAAAAAAAAGAAAGAAAAAGAAAAAGAAAAAGTTGCTGCAGCCAGGCACGGTGGCTCAAACCTGTAATCCCAGCACTATGGGAGGCCAATGCAAGTGGATTGCTTGAGGCCAGGAGTTCAAAACCAGCCTGGTCCACATGCTGAAACCCCATCTCTACTAAAATTACAAAAATTAGCCAGATGTGGTAGTGCACGCCTATAAGCTCAGGTACTACTCAGGAGGCTGAGGCATGAGAATTGCTTCAACCCAGGAGGCAAAGGTTGCTGTGAGCCGAGATCATACTGCAGGACTCCAGCCTGGGCAACAGAGTGAGACTCTGTCTAAAAAAGAAAAAGAAAAAGAAAAAAAAAAAGTTACTTCATCTCTCTGAGCCTTAGTTTCCTCATCTATACTATGGAGATAAGAATATCTACCTTTCACCATAAAAAATGGTAAGTGTGTGAGTTCACACAGATGTTAATTAGCTCGATTTAGCCATTCCACAGTGTCTATATATTTCAAAACATTATGTTGTACAGGATACATGTATGTAATCTATTTGTCCATTTCAATTAATTAATTTTTTAAAAAGAATATTGACCTTGAAAAGCTGTGATAATTAAAATGACCAGTGAGTCCTCTGACCACTTAGAAAGAGATCGAAGTAGTAATCAGGCTTCTTCTACCTCTCACATGTATACCTAGGACTGAAACAAGCCAGCCAGCAAGGCGCTTGATATTTTTCCCTATTTAATATTCTCCTTTATATGGACAACACCGTGACATCACTGGAGCTTTCTATCATGTGCAATTTGCATACATTATTATCTATGTTAACTTTAAAACTGTTCATGTTTGGTTGACAAGTATTAATTTAACATACACATAAATTTGTTAGACCTGGACAAATTTGTCAAATTTGAAAAACAACTTGAAATTAGAAATGTGAATGTTTGAAAAAGCAAATACTTCCATTGGCATCATCACACTTAGAAGTCTGATTTATTTCTCTTGAATCAGAAGTTTCAATGGGAAACGGTGATAGTTACCATTAATCCTCTGCTTTGCTTGTACTCTTTGAGGATACTGTTGATATTTTCCACAAATCCTGTTTGGGCCACCCACCGGATATTAAAATTTTCCTTCACAAAGAGCGCTTCCATTCTTAAGTTGACCAGTAAGTGGTCGAGACAATCTTGCTAAAAGATAGAGGAAAATTAGAGATTTGTCTTTTTTTGTTTAATTCTGACTGTCATTAACAGACCAAAATCACTACGGTTATTAAAGAAAGACAATATCCATTCACTAAATGTGGAAGTCAATTAATCCAGCACTGAGTATTTACAGAGCACCTGTGTGATGCTATGTTACTTCTGAACAGTCTCCGTGTCTACTCTGATGGTGGGCCACATTCTGGCTGAAAGAGTAGGAAGATACTGGAAATCCAAATTTTCTTTTTAAAATATTTTAATTGCATCTACTTTTTGAATACTGTAGTTTCATGGTTCAAAATCTAGAAGAACAAAAGGTGTAGAGAAAAATATTCCCACCGGGGTGGGGTGGCTCACACCTGTAATCCCAGCACTTTGGGAGGCCCAGGTGGGCGGATCATGAGGTCAGGAGGTTGAGGTCATCCTGGCTAACACAGTGAAATCCCGTCTCTACTAAAAAATATGAAAAATTAACCGGGTGTGGTGGCAGGCGCCTGTAGTCCCAGCTACTTGGGAGGCTGAGGCAGGAGAATGGCATGAACCCAGGGGGTGGAAATTGCAGTGAGCTGAGATCGCACCACTGCACTCCAGCCTGGGCGAAGAGCGAGACTCCATCTCCAAAAAAAAAAAAAAAATTCCCTCTGACCTTTGACCACCAACAACCCAGTTCTGCTCCTCAAGGCAACCCATAGTATCAGTCCTTTCAGAAACATATTCGAGTGCAGTGTTTAAATGCAATTTATTCTTAAAAAGAATTGCATTCTAATGCAAGCTTAAAAAACACACTGCAAAAAACCCTGTTGTTTTGTTGTTGTGATGGAATTGGAATCTCAGCCTGCTGTTTGAATTTTAGAAAGAGGCCAAAGAAAATAATTCCCAGTGTTTGAATGGCATTTTACGTATCAAATAGCTTCCAAATACATTTTGTTTTGTTTCTTTTTTCTTTTTTTTTTTTGAGATGGAGTTTCTCATTGCCCAGGCTGGAGTGCAATGGTGCGATCTAGGCTCACCGCAACCTCCGCTTCCTGGGTTCAAGTGATTCTCCTGCCTCAGCCTCCCAAGTAGCTGCGATTACAGGCATGTGTCACCAAGCCCAGCTAATTTTGTATTTTTAGTAGAGACAGGGTTTCACCCTGTTGGTCACGCTGGTCACTGTGCCCAGCCCAAATACATTTTCTGACCACGACCTCTGGGGGTTTTTCAGGAAAGACAGCTGAAGACAAGAGTAAGTTGTCTTAGGGTAGAACATCTGGTGTGGTAGGAGTTGAAGATGGCATTGGAACCTAGGCCTTCTGACTCCAAATCCCTCATGGATCAATGTTATTTAGCCAAAACCTATCTGATATTAAAAAAATAATAATATTATTGAGAAAGATAGTTTAAAAAAAAAACAAAAAACACCTCATATACTAACCGTTAAGTCCTTGGTTAGGTATGCATTTTCTCTGGGTATTTTCTGGATTTTCCCAGGGCCAGTATTTTTACTGATACACTGTTAGAGGAAAATTGAAATATTATTTGGTTTACCTGGAAGGCTTTACTTTATATAAAACTCAAATGGACCAGGCACAGTTGCTCACGCCTGCAATTCCAACACTTTGGGAGGCCGAGGTGGCGGATCACCTGAGATCAGGAGTTCGAGACTAACCTGGCCAACATGGTAAAACCCCGTCTCCACTAAAAATACAAAAGTTAGCCAGGCGTGGTGGCACGTGCCTGTAGTACCAGCTACTCAGGAGGCTGAGACACGAGAATTGCTTGAACCCAGGAGTCAGAGGTTTCAGTGAGTCGAGATCACACCACGGCACTCCAGCCTGGGTGATAGAGTGAGACTCTGTCTCAAAAACAAACAAATAAACAACCCCAAATGAATGTGAACATAACTGAATTTTTAAAAATAGCATTAGTGCCAGGTAGTGGAGATAACGATGAGCCTGGCCCGGGATCTGCCCTCAAGAGCTCCCAGTGTGAAAAGAAAGACAGAACTGTACACAGATAATGATCATGTGGAGCGTCTGCAGCTCAGCAAAGGGGATTCTGTGCTATAGTCTGAATGTCTGTGTCCCACAAAATTCACATGTTGAGATCTTCACCCTTAAGCTGATGGTGTTAGGAGTTGGGACCTTTAGGAAAGTGGATCATAAGGGTAGAGCCCTCAAGACTGAGATTAGCCGGGCGCGGTGGCTCAAGCCTGTAATCCCAGCACTTTGGGAGGCCGAGATGGGCGGATCACGAGGTCAGGAGTTCGAGACCATCCTGGCTAACACGGTGAAACCCCGTCTCTACTAAAAAATACAAAAAACTAGCCGGGCGAGGTGGCGGGCGCCTGTAGTCCCGGCTACTCGGGAGGCTGAGGCAGGAGAATGGCGTAAAAACCCGGGAGGCAGAGCTTGCAGTGAGCTGAGATCCGGCCACTGCACTCCAGCCTGGGCGACACAGCGAGACTCCGTCTCAAAAAAAAAAAAAAAAAAAAAAAAAAAAGAATGAGGCCGGGCGCGGTGGCTCAAGCCTGTAATCCCAGCACTTTGGGAGGCCGAGACGGGCGGATCACGAGGTCAGGAGATCGAGACCATCCTGGCTAACACGGTGAAACCCCGTCTCTACTAAAGAAATACAAAAAACTAGCCGGGCGAGGTGGCGGGCGCCTGTAGTCCCAGCTACTCTGGAGGCTGAGGCAGGAGAATGGCATGAACCCGGGAGGCGGAGCTTGCAGTGAGCTGAGATCCGGCCACTGCACTCCAGCCTGGGCTACAGAGCGAGACTCCGTCTCAAAAAAAAAAAAAAAAAAAAAAAAAAAAAAAAGAATGAGATTAGTGTCTTATAAAAGGACCCCAGAGAGTACCTTCGCCCCTCCACCATGTGAGGACACAGGGAGAAGGCGACATCTATGAAGCCGAAAAGCGGGCCCTCGTCAGACACTGAATGGGAGTACGGGTGTGAGCCACCGCACCCAGTCAATTCCTTTTCTTTTTAATCTTATTTTCTGCACGCTGCTGTGTGTGTGTGTATGTGTGTGTGTGTGTGTATATATATAAAATAAAACTACATTAATAAATTATAATATATTTATAAATATTAATTTTAATCTATGAATATATCTTAAATAAAAACTAAGTAACCATCTGCCTTTTTTTTTTTCCCACAATTTTTCTGTTTGTTTGTTTTTGAGACAGGGTCTTGCTCTGTTACCCAGGCTGGAGTGCAGTGGCACAATCTCAGCTCACTGCAACCTCTGTCTCCCAGGTTCAAGCAATTCTCCTGCCTCAGCCTCCTGAGTAGCTGGGACTACAGTCATGCATCACCACGCCTGGCTAATTTTTGTATTTTTAGTAGAGAAGGGGTTTTACCATGATGGTCAGGCTGGTCTCGAACTCCTGATCTCAAGGGATCTGCCTGACTCGGCCTCCCAAAGTGGGATTACAGGCATGAGAAGAGACAAGGTCTTGTTCTATTGCCCAGGCTGGAGTAAGGTGGTGCAATTATAGCTCACTGCAGCCTTGAATTCCTGGGTTCAAACAATCCTGGCACCTCAGCCTCTCAAGTAGATGAAACTATAGATGTGCACCACCAAGTCTGGCTAATTTTAAAAATTTTTTGTAGAGAGGGGGTCTCACTATGCCCAGTGCTGGTCTTGGACTCCTGGCCTGAAGTGATTCTTCCACCTGAACTCTTAAAGTGCTGGAATTACAGGTGTGAGCCACTGTGCCTGGCTGAATCTGCCTTGATCTTGCAGTTCCGAGCCTCTGGAACTGTGAACAATAAATGTCTATTGTTTATAAGCTGCTTGGTTTATGGTATTTTGTTGTAGCAGTTCAAACAGACTAAAACAACCTGGGGTGAAGAGAGACACCTGTCCCGTGCAGGAGGTGGGAATGAGGCAGGGAGGGTGCACAGGAAGATAGATGAACTGAATTTTTTTTCTTTTTTTCTTTTTCTTTTTTTCTTTGACAGGGTCTTGCTCTGTCACCCAGGCTAGTGTGCAGTGGTACAATCTTGGCTCACTGCAACCTCTGCCTCCTGAGTACCTGGGGCTGCAGGCACACCGCCATGCCTGGCTGATTTCTGTATTATTATTATTATTTTTTTTTGGTAGAGATGGGGTTTCACCATGTTGCTCAGGCTTGAGCTGAATCTTAAAAATGAATAGGGAGCAGCCAGGAGAAGGCTGCATTAGCTGGGCCACATGGTAGCTGCTTTAGCCAGAGCAGCCTGGACTAGAAGAGGAAGCTCTCCCAGATCTAGACTCCTGAAGCTGGGCACAATGGCTCACACCTCTAATCCGAGCACTTTCAGAGGCCGAGGTGGGAGGATCATTTGAGCCCAGGAGTTTGAGGTTGCAGTGAGCTATGATCACCCCACTGCATTCCAGCCTGGGTGACAGAGCAAGACCCTGTCTCTAAAAAATTAAAAACAAACAAACAAACTTAGCCAGGCACTGTGGCTTACCCCTGTAATCCCAGCACTTTGGGAGGCTGAGGCAGGAGGATCACTTGGGCTCAGGAGTTTCAGACCAGACATGGTCTGGTCTCATGGTGAGACCTCATCTTGACAAAAAAAGAAAAAGAATGAAAATTAGCCAGGTATGGTGGTGCACGCCTGTGTTCCCAGCTACTTGAGAAACTGAGGCAGGAGGACCTCTTGAGCCCAGGATGTCAAGGGTGCAGTGAGCTATGATCACACCATGGCACTCCAGCCTGGGCGACAGAGCGAGACTCTGTATCAAAAAACTAAATAAATAAACAAATAAATAATATTAAAAATAGAGCTCCTGGAATTGGCCAGTAGGTTGGTGAACCTGAGCACATCAACACTTTGGGGCAAATGCCTGTTGGTGGATTTCAGGGTTCTGGTGTGTCAGCTGCGTGTGTGTCTGGGGTGCAGTGATCGCCGTCTTCTTAACCTAGCCCTGCAGTGGTCTTTCTTATTTCCCTCTGTGCATGTGACACAGAAAGGATATTTTGGTAGTAACGTTAAAGTATACACTGCAAATGCAGATAATGAGTTTGGGTTTTATGGATATTCTACTGAGGAGTCCCAGTTTTGCTAGCACAACTGATTGTATAACTACACTCCAGTAGGCAAAACTTTTTTTTTTTTTTTTTTTTTTTTGAGATGGAGTCTTGCTCAGCCGCCCAGGCTGGAGTTCACTGGCACAATCTTGGCTCACTGCAACTACCGTCTCCCGGGTTCAAGCGATTCTCCCGTCTCAGCCTCTCGAGTAGCTGGGATTATAGGCACCCGCCATTCTGCCTGGCTAATTTTTGTATTTTAGTAGAGATGGGGTTTCATCATGTTGGCCAGGCTGGTCTTGAGCTCCTGACCTCAGGTGATTCACCCGCCTTGGACTCCCAAAGTGCTAGGATTACAGGCATGAGCCACCATGCCTGGCCGGCAAAACTATTTATGATATGTCATCAAAGTATGAGATGAAACCACTGTACCTTGACTATATCTTCCAGGGTATGAACAGACTCATCCACAGCAACCAGGTAGTGAGGCTTCGGCGTGTGATCTATGACGTTTTGTATCACTCTGCAGACCCACAGGTAAAATAATCATCAGAGGGAAAAGGCGAAAGAGATGCAGTAAACTAGAATTCACTGACCACCACCCCCATGACTGGGCGTGGGGTTTGGTGCTTTGATAAGTTATCTCCATTTTCAGTAAGGTCGGGGTTGGGATGGTTATCTGCATTCTCCACATGAGGAAGATGCTAAAGAGTTCGGTGACATTTCTCAGGCTGAGGAGCTATTGCGAAAGTGGAAGAGCTAGCTTTTGACGTCAGATCCATCTGTTTCTGGACCTGTCTTCTTTCTAGCATACTGCCCTGTCTCCCAACAAGGGGACCTGAGCCCAGTAGGACCCCAGTTTATGAAGCCTTCCCCATCTAGTGGCTCATGTGAGCCTCACAACAGTGCTTTAGGGAGATATTTTACAAAGTAAGACACAGATTTAGACAAGCTGTGGCTCTTTTAAGGAAGTCACGTAGCAACAGTGCCTGAGCCTGCTTTCCTATTCCGAGTTGCCAAGGTTTCCGAGTGCTTGCCTCTGTGCTGAGGGCGGCACAGGTGTGATCCCACTGAATTCTCACAGCCCTAGCAGGTAGGTACTGCTGCTATTCCCGTAAGTAACTTTCCCAAATTCACACAGCTAGTGAGAGGAAGAGCAGGAATTGGAACAAAAATTAAATAATTCCAGAGAGAAAAAAATAGTGAATAGATGTCTATCACAATGACTTGTCAATTTTACCTCCATCTTAGCTTCCTTTCAATAAAATGAAAATAAATCGATCCATGCTTCCAAATGTGCAGGTCACATTTATTTTGTATTTATTTCTTTTTTTTCTATATTTATTTATTCATTCATTTATTTATTTATTTTGAGTCTCGCTCTGTCACCCAGGCTGGCAGGCAGTGGTGTAATCACGGTTCACTGCAGCCTCAACCTCCCAGGCTCAAGTGATCCTCCCACCTCCGCCTCCCAGGTAGCTGGGACTACAGGCGCAAGCCACCAAACCTGACTAATTTTTGTATTTTTTGTAGAGACAGGGTTTCACTATGTTGTCCAGCCTGGTCCCGAACTCCTCGGCTCAGGCGATCCTCCCACCTTGGCCTCCCAAAGTGTTGGGATTACAGGCATGAGCCACTACGCCTAGCCTATTTTGTATCCATTTCTCAGAACATTTCAGCTTTTTGCTTTTTCCTCTGTTAAATATTTGACAATCTTCAAAGAAACCTCTGGGGGAAAAATGCTACTTAAATGGGCCTGTCAAAAGATAAAATTATAACAAATCTAGTTAAAGATTTCAATTGACTTTATTTGTGATTCTAGAATCAGGCAACATTTCATTCCATAAAATAGAACAAGTGTGCCAGTGAAATGAGCAGAGGCGGGTGGTTCGATAGGCAGAAAGGACTGCAGAAAGCAGAAACAAAAAACAAAAAGCACATTGGTCATTTCAAAGTTACTTTCCTTGTAAGACAGGGACAGGTAGAACAACAGAAAGATAACTAACGGGGCCGGGCACAGTGGCTCACACCTGTAATCCCAGCATTTTGGGAGGCCGAGGCGGGTGGATCACCTGAGATCAGGAGTTCGAGACCAGCCTGACCAACATGGTGAAACCCTGTCTTTACTAAAAATACAAAAATTAGCCAGGCGTGGTGGCTGGCACCTGTAGTCCCAGCTACTCAGGAGGCTGAGGCAGGAGAATCGCTTGAACCCAGGAGGCAGAGGTTGCAGTGAGCCAAGGTTGTGCCATTGCACTCCAGCCTGGGTGACAGAACAAGACTCCATGTCAAAAGAGAAAAAAAAAAAAAAAAAAAAAAAGAAAGGAAAGATAACTGATAGGTTAGCACCAAGTTACTTCAGGCTACTTTTTGTCATAAGGATGAAAACACAGAGAGTTTTATTATCATAGCTATTGAAGATTGAAACTGGCTTGTTTGGGAAATTAGCTTTCTCGAAAGGTCAGATAACAGCTTAGTTTCAGTTTGGTGCCTGGAGCTTTAGCATGGGTGATTCCATTTTGATTTTCAGTCTGGTCTGTTGGGGCCTAGTACAAGAACTTAGTCCAAAACAATGGCCTCCTATAACTTGTTTTTAACAGGCCCCAAGTCCTTCTGTAATGGGAATAATTTCACACTCTAATTTATGTTTGGAAGTAATATGTTAAGGACTAATGCCAAGTAAGTTATATTAATAATATAGAAGACTCTTCTATATCTTTGAAATCCAGTAATGTCATAATGTAAAATCTCTGCAGAAAAAATGGGTATGTTACGGCCCCTCCATCCCCAGGGATGGAGCAGATCCAGGGTTTTGTAGTGCCTGAAGCTTAGCCCATTTACAGCAAGCTTGTCAAACCGCGGCCTGTGGGCCACATGAGGCCCAGGATGGCTTTGAATGCGGCCCAACACACTTTATAAACTTTCTGAAAACGTTATGAGATTTTTTTAAAAAAACTCATCAGTTATCGTTAGTGTCAGTGTATTTTATGTGTGACCCAAGACAAATCTTCTTCCAGTGTGGCCCAGGGAGGCCAAAAGATTGGACATCCCTGACTTAGAGGATCCTCCTTTAAGAAAAATAATAAAGTGGATCACGGTGGCTCAAGCCTGTAATCCCAGCACTTTGGGAGGCCGAGGTGGATGGATCACGAGGTCAGGAAATCGAGACCATCCTGGCTGACACGGTGAAACCCTATCTCTACTAAAAATATAAAAAAATTAGCCGGACGTGGTGGTGGGCGCCTGTAGTCCCAGCTACTGGGGAGGCTGAGGCAGGAGAATGGCGTGAACCCGGGAGGCGGAGCTTGCAGTGAGCGGAGATCGCACCACTCACTCCAGCCTGGGGGACAGAGTGAGACTCCGTCTCAAAAAATAATAATAATAATAATAATAATAAAAATGAGGTTCAGGGTCTCGGAAAGGGATCTGCTCAGGGATGTGGCCCTGAAGTTTAAACTTCCTTCATTTCCCAGTAAATCTAGAAATTCATCTGAGGTTGTGACTAATTTACCAGTGGCCAGTGGATGAGGGAAAGAGTGGGAATCTGAAAACCAGAACCTCGGGGAAGTGCAGAAATTGCTCCCTTCTGGGCATGTGCCATAGAGGTGACAGAATGAAGTCCCCGGAAGCTGGAGCTGATGAACCACAAACACAGTGAACCAGCTCATTGACCTCACATTTAAGTCAGGGTCTTCAAAGGAGGAGACGGGTTTCTGGACCTGCCTGAATACAGGGTTTAGATGCTCTGTGAGTATAAAAAACATATGTCAACTTTACCTACAACTGTCAAAGAAGAAAAAAGCTTCAGGTTTACAGTTTTCCATCTGAATTCTAGAATTTAAATTGGTGAGTTACACATATTAATCTCATCTGGGACAAAGGAATAAGAAACTACGTCCTCAGAATGCACATACCAAAGTCTTTCTTTTCCAAAATTGGAGGGCATTGCTATTCTGCCGGTAGTTTCTAAGAGATGAACCTGAACTTGTCACCAGAAAGTAGAACTTTTTTTGAACAGTGGACACTATTTCTTTAGATGCAAAATGGAGAAGATGGTACCTTCTGCATGGGGTTGTTATGAAGAACAAACACAATAATGCATGTAAGGGTCTTAGCACTGGGCAGATGCTCAAAAAGTATTAGCCTACAAACAAACACATTAACCAATTCTATGAAGGTCATGTCTCTGGGAGAATGCTTACCCTGCTAGATCAAGAACGTGGATTGTTGGAATTACATTTGTTCCATCGCCAAAAACTGGTAATGCGGGAATCTCACCCAGCCAAGCCATCTGAAAGAAAAGCAAAATCATGTCCCCCAGTTATACGTGGATGGCTATGACAGCTCACACATAAGTCTACAGTCAGAGGCATCCACAAGGCCTAGCTATCTGCTTAAGTAATTTCCTCCAGGGGGTGTTTTATAAATCAGCCCTGATGAGATTTAGGATCAAATTCTGCCAAGAGAAATAATGTGTAGCCTTGGGACTGAAATACTTTTCAAGAGATCTACAACCAGTTGTATTTAGTAGCTATACGCATGCCATCTATATAGAGAAGAATGTTTTCACATGCATGACGTCTCAATTCTCACAAAAAAGACAAATTAAAATTTAAAATTACCCCCACCAGTAGGGATGAGGTGACGGGAAATAATTACCATCGGTACAGGAGTGAAATGCTTAGTGGATAAAGTAGCATGCAGGAGGTTACACTTGTGAGAGCTTGGACTGGAACCCCAATCCTCAGAGTCCAAATCCTCGTCTTTTCTTCTCATTAAGTATTTCAGTAACCAAACAGACATCCTGAGTACTGTTTAAGTGTCACGTATTAGATTATTTTGAATTGTTGTTAAGAGTGAAAGAGGTAGGGGTGGGGGTCACAGTAGACCACTGGGTCTTGTAAGATATTTTGGACTTCGAGAAAGTGTTGAAGGGTTCTAAGCAGTGATGTGACACCAGCAGGCTTGCTTCTGTTGCCTTGTGGAGAAGTGGTGGGAAGGAGAGTCCGATGGGGAGAGAGAGATGATGGCAGGTGTGCAGGTGAGATGGGGTACCCTAGCTTGGAAGTGGGAAGTGCACGGAGTGGGGATGGAGAGAAGGGAGATGTTGAGGAGGCTGACTGTAGTAACTGGGAATTTTGTGATGGGTAATGTGAAAGGAAAATAAATCTTGGGACCCCAAAATCACTACGCCAGAGGGAAAAGTCAAGCTGGGAACTACATAAAGCAAACCTGTCTCTCGTTCAAAGATTTTATTTTTGTTTTCTTTTTTAAAATTATTATTTTTTGAGATTTTTGAGATGGAGTCTTGCTGTCACCCAGGCTGGAGTGCAGTGGCACAATCTTGGCTCACTGCAACCTCTGCCTCCCAGGTTTAAGCGATTCTCCTCCCTCAGCCTCCCAAGTAGCTGGGATCACAGGCATGTGCCACCACACCTGGCTAATTTTTGTATTTTTAGTAGAGATGGGGGTTTCACCATGTTGGCCAGGCTGGTCTCGAACTCCTGACCTCAGGTGATCCGCCCGCCTCGGCCTCCCAATATGCTAGGATTACAGGCGTGAGCCTCATTCAAAGATTTTAAAAGCTACATACCTTCCTCACAATTTGCCCACTAGGAAATTATTTGTAGGCCCCCAGAGCTTTACCCGAAAACAGTTCTGTTGAATTTCACCCTGACAATGTAAATTGACAGCTTATCTTCACAGGTACAGGACAAGGACAGAACTCAAAGTCATCCCTAGGCTCACCTGACAAATAAATGCATATCTGATTGCTTCCTCTGCCCTATGTTTATTTTATCTTACGTAAAAATGCAGATTCGCTGAGCTAGATAAATGCATAAGTGACTATTCCTCTACCCTTCCCTCATGTTGAACAGCTGATCAAAGACTCAAAAGAATACACCCGCTTGCCTCTTATCTACCCACACCTTTTACTTATTTTTTGTAGGCACAGGGTTTCACCATGTTGCCCAGGCTGGTCTCAAACTTCTGGGTTCAAGCCATCCACTCACACTGGCCTCTCAAAGTGCTTTACTGGGACTATAGGCATCAGCCACCACGCCTGGCTTACCCACATCTTAAAAAAATTCTTCCTCTTTCTCTAATATCTACCCTTTTCCCTTTAAATACTGAAGCACATCTTCAGTATTTAAAAGTATCACATCCATACTTTCTTTCATTTTCTGCTATTCTATTGCACTAACCACATCCAAAGCAATCAGAAACACCTTCCCTTCAAATTGTGTATCTTTATCGTAAGACACTTTTAAACATTCCATGTCATCACTGAAAAGCCATACCTTAAAAAATGTGTGTAACATGCCTCCTTCTGCTCCATACTGGAGTCCAGCAGCAACTACGTAAGTTGCAAATTTTCTGGTCTATTAGATAAAATACAGAAGAAAAAAGCTGGCTGTAATATTATTAATCATATTGAATAATCATATTGAATTAGATTATTTTAGTAGTTAAAATGAGCACTTTTGGAACTTCCGTCAACACTTGCAGGTTACTGAGGTATTGTTCGGGATACAAATTGTATCTCTTAAAGGGAGAAACAACACCCCTATGCTATTCAGGAATACCTCTGACCACTATTAAAATTTAACAAGGACTCCTAATTAAATTAAAGCCTGGGTTTTTGTGAAAACTTAGTACCTGTAAGCTCTGTGCTGGGCACTGAGGGGGAAAAGAAGATAGAAAAACAGGTCTTTCCATGAGGATCTTTAATGATCTAGCACATGAAACCAAGAAGCTGGTGATGGGTCTTAACACAAGGATGGAAATTCACATGGATTGTCCATTTCACCCTGGACGAGCAGTTTAGGCACTGTAAGAACGGGCCTCAATATTTCTTTATTTTTAATTTTTAATATTTGTGGGTATATACTAAGTATATATATTTATGGGGGTGTATGAGATGTTTCAATACAGGCATGCAATGTGAAATAAGCACATCATGGAGAATGGGGTATCCATCCCTTCAAGCATTTATCCATTGAGTTACAAACACTCCAATTACACTTTTTAGGTTATTTAAAAACCTACAGTTCAGTTATTACTGACTATAGTCACCCTGTTGTGCTATCAAATAGTAGGTCTTATTCATTCTTTCTAACTTTTTTTGTACTCATTCACTATCCCTCCCTCCCCCCATCCCCTAGTACCCTTCTCAGCCTCTACTGTCTGCCTCCATATTTAACCAGATAAGCTCAAAATACCATCTTTATTATTGATATGAGCTCTACTGGCGGCCATGCCTTAGGTGATCTATGATGATGAGCTTCCTAACCCTGAATCTGGAATAAAATTAACTTTTCCAACCAGTCCCAGGCAACACTGGACAACGAGGGACTTCTCCACATGACGGCCTGCTGCTATAAGTCTCAGGGCATGAGGAAGGTGAAATGCACAGAGTCCCAGAGAGAAGGGAAGGAAGAGGGGCCAAGCTCACATGGCCAGGCCCTCCCCAAACCCACCAATGAGAAAACTCGCTTGAGCTTCTTCAGGCAAACAGGGGATGGTGCAAGAAGATAGGAGTTTTTTGTTTGTTTGTTTGTTTTGAGACAGAGTTTCACTTGTTGCCCAGGCTGGAGTGCAGTGGCATAATCTAGGCTCACTGCAACCTTGGCCTCCTGGGTTCAACTGATTCTCCTGCCTCAGCCTCCCAAGTAGCTGGGATTACAGGTGAGAACCACCATGCCCAGGTAATTTTTGTACTTTTAATAGAGACGGGGTTTCACCATGTTGGCCAGGCTGGTCTTGAACTCCTGACCTCAAGTGATTCACCTGCGTCGGCATCCCAAAGTGCTGGGATTACAGGCGTGAGCCACCATGCCCAGCCTACAGGAGTTTTTAGGAAGAATGTTACTCAGGCTCTTGTGGGAAGATAGTAATCCCACCTCACAAATATTAGGCCTGAGAAGGGGGACATAACCACAAACACGATAAAGATTTTAAAAATTATAAGAGGGACTTATGGAAAACTTTCTGCCAACTAATTTGAAAATTTAGCCTAAAGGGCTCATTTCTTGCCCCCAAACTCCTGCTAACTGCCTTCCCACAGTCCCGGACAGTTTTTCAACCAAAGTCTACCAAACAGTCAAAGGATAAGCCCAGAGGCAGAGCAAGATGGCGGGATGGAAGTCTCCCCCGCAAGGACAATAACTATCTACACAGAGAAAAGCTTCATAAGAACCAAAAATCAGGTGAGCCCTCATAGTACCTATTTTAACTTCATATTGCTGAAAGAGCACTGAAGAACCAGAAAAAACAGTTTGGAATTGCCAAAGCCACCCACCCCCGCCAGCAGGAGAGCATCTCTGGGCGCTGCAGGAGGGAGAACACAGCATTGAGAGGCATTGAACTCAGCACTGTCCTGTTAGAACAAAAAGGAAAACCAGACCAAACGCAGCTGACACCAGCCCAGCCCACGGAAGGAGCATTTAAACCAGTCCGAGTCAGAGAGGACTCTCCGGTATCAGTGGTCAGAACTTAAGTGCCTCCAAACCTCGCCACCGAGGGCTATAGCGCTCTGTGTCTCCAAGCAAACTTGAAAGACAGTCCAGGCCCTAAGGACTGCAACTCTAGGTGAGTTCCAGTGCTGAGCGAGGCCCAATGACAGTGGACTGGGGAGGGCACACAACATACCGAGACACCAGCTGGGGCAGCCAAGGGAGAGCTGGCACCACCTCTCCTCTAACGCCAGGCTGCACAGCTCACGGCTCCAAAGAGACCCCTTCCTTCCACTTGAGGAAGAGAGAGGGAAGAGTGGGAGGAACTTTGTCTCGCATCTAGGACACCAGCTCAGTTACAGCAGGAAGGGGCACCTGTGAGTAGGGAGGCCCTCATTCTAGGCCCTAGCTCCCAGATGACATTTCTAGACACAACCTGGGCCAGAAGGGAACCTGCTGCCCTGAAGGAAAGGACCTAGTCTCGGCAGCATTCATCACCTGCTAACTGGAGAGCCCTTGGGCCCTGAATAACCAGCAGTGATACCCAGGTACTATGTCGAGGGCCTTGGATGAGACTTACTGGCTTCAGGTGACATTCAGCACATTCCCAGCTGTGGTGACTACGGGGCAAAACTCCTTCTGCTTGAGAAAAGCAGAGGGAACATAAAGGGGACTTTGTCTTGCACCTTAGGTGCCAGCATGGCAAAAGTTGGGTAGAGCACCAAGCAAGCTCTCGGGGTCCCTGCCATGACCTGACTCTTGAATGGCATTTCTGGACCTGCCCTGGGCCAGAGGGGAGCCCATTTTCCTGAAGGGTGAGTCCCATCTGAAGGGTGAGTCCCAGGCCAGGCAGCAGTCAAGACCAGCTGACTTAAGAGACCTTGGACCCTAAGGGAACATCAGCACTAGTCTGTCAGTACTCCTTGTGGCCTGGGGTGGCTACTGGGTGAGGCTCCTCTGTCTTTGGAAAGAAGAGGGAAGACTGGGAAGGACTATGTCTTGTGATTTGAGTGCTAGCTCAGCCACAATACAACAGAACACCAGGTAGACTTAGTTTATCACTAAGGTTTATCACTCTAGTCTCTGACTCCCAGATGGCACTTCTTGACCCACCTGGGGCCTGGGGGACCTTGCCACCCTGAAGGGAAGGACACAGGCCTGGCTGGTTATGTGACCTGCTGATTGTGGAGCCCCAGAGCCCTGAGTGAACAAAGCAGTAACCAGGGAGTGGTTACAGCAGGCCTTGGGCAAGATCCAGTGCTGTGCTGGCTTCAGGTCTGACCCAGCACAGTCATAGTGGTGGTGCCTACAGGGGTGCTTGTGTCACTCCACCCCCAGCTTTAGGTGGCTTAGAACAGAGAGAGAGAGAGAGAGAGAGAGAGAGAGAGTCTGTATATTTAGGAGAATGTAAGGGAAGAGAACAAGAGTCTGCCTGGTAATCCAGAGAATTCTTCCAGATTTAGTCTAAGACTATCAAAGTACTACCTCTATGAGTCTGCAGGAACTGTAGCATCACTGGGCTTGGGGTGCCCCCTAAAGCAGATACAACATAGATCATAACACCCAAGTCCTTTCAAATATCTGGAATGCCTTCCCAAGAGGGACAGGTACAAACAAGCCCAGATAGTAAAGACAACAATAAATACCCAACTCTTCAATGCCCAGACACTGAAGTATATCAGCTAGCATCAACACAACCCAGGAAAGCATGACCTCACCAAATGAACTAAATAAGGCACCAGGGATCAATCGTGGCAAAAGAGAGATATGTGACCTTTCAGACAGAGAATTCAAAATTAGCTGTATTGAGGAAAGTCAAAGAAAATCAAGAAAACACAGAGAAGGAATTCAGAATTCCATCAGATGAATTTAACAAAGAAATTGAAATAATTTTTAAAAAATCAAGCAGAAACTCTGGAACTGAAAAATGCAATTGCCATACTGACGAATGAATCAGAGTCCTTTAATAGCAAAATTGATCAAAGAAGAAAGAGTGAGCTTGAAAACCCCCTATTAAAAAATATAGTCAGAGGAAAAAACCAGAGTGCTGCTTCTCCTCCAAAGGATCGCAGCTCCTCACCAGCAACGGAACAAAGCTGGATGGAGAATGACTTTGATGAGCTGACAGAAGTAGGCTTCAGAAGGTCGGTAATAACAAACTTCTCCAAGCTAAAGGGGGATGTTCGAACCCATTGCAAAGAAGCTAAAAACCTTGAAAAAAGATTAGACGAATGGCACCTAGAATAAACGGTGTAGAAAAAACCTTAAATGACCTGAAGGAGCTAAAAACCATGGCATGAGAACTACGTGATGCATGCACAAGCTTTAGTAGACAATTCGATCAACTGGAAGAAAGGGTATCAGTGATTGAAGGTCAAATTAATGAAATGAAGCGAGAAGAGAAGTTTAGAGAAAAAAGAGTAAAAAGAAATGAACAAAGCCTCCACGAGATATTGGACTATGTGAAAAGACCAAATCTACATTTGACTGGTGTACCTGAAAGTGACGGGCAGAATGGAACCAAACTGGAAAACACCTTTCAGGATATTATCCAGGAGAACTTCCCCAACCTAGCAAGGCAGGACAACATTCAAATTCAGGAAATACAGAGAACACCGCAAAGATACTCCTTGAGAAGAGCAACTCCAAGGTACATAATTGTCAAATTCACCAAGGTTGAAATGAAGGAAAAAATGTTAAGGGCAGCCAGAGATAAAGGTCAAGTTACCCACAAAGGGAAGCCCATCAGACTAACAGCGGACCTCTCGGCAGAAACTCTACAAGCCAAAAGAGAGTGGGGGCCAATATTCAACATTCTTTTTTTTTTTTTTTTTTTTTTTGAGATGGAGTCTCGCTCTGTCGCCCAGGCTGGAGTGCAGTGGCTGGATCTCAGCTCACTGCAAGCTCCGCCTCCCGGGTTCACACGCCATTCTCCTGCCTCAGCCTCCCGAGTAGCTGGGACTACAGGCGCCCACCACCTTGCCCGGCTAGTTTTTTGTATTTTTTTAGTAGAGACGGGGTTTCACCGTGTTAGCCAGGATGGTCTCGATCTCCCGACCTCGTGATCCGCCCGTCTCGGCCTCCCAAAGTGCTGGGATTACAGGCTTGAGCCACCGCGCCCGGCCTCAACATTCTTAAAGAAAATAATTTTCAACCCAGAATTTCATATCCAGCCAAACTAAGCTTCATAAGTGAAGGATAAATAAAATCCTTTACAGACAAGCAAATGCTGAGAGATTTTATCACCACCAGGCCTTCCTTACAAGAGCACTAAACGAGGAAGCACTAAATGAGGAAAGCACTAAACGAGGAAAGGAACAACCAGTATCAGCCACTGCAAAAGCATGCCAAATTGTAAAGACCATGGATGCTAGGAAGAAACCGCATGAACTAACAGGCAAAATAACCAGCTAACATCATAATGACAGGATCAAATTCACATATAACAATATTAACCTTAAATGTAAATGGGCTAAATGCCCCCAGTTAAAAGACATAGACTGGCAAATTGGATAAAGAGTCAAGACCCATCAGTGTGCTGTATTCAGGAGACCCATCTCACATGCAGAGACACACATAGGCTCAAAATAAAGGGATGGAGGAAGATCTACCAAGCAAATGGAAAGCAAAAAAAAAGCAGGGGTTGCAATCCTGGTGAGAGAGGGAATGCCCTCTCTCACCACTCCTATTCAATGTAGTGTTGGAAGTTCTGGCCAGGGCAATTAGGCAAGAGAGAGAAATAAAGGGTATTCAATTAGCAAAAGAGGAGGTCAAATTGTCCTGATAAAACAGACTTTAAACCAACAAACATCAAGAGACAAAGAAGGCCATTACATAATGGTAAAGGGATTAATTTAACAAAAAGAGCTAACTGTCCTAAATATATATGCACCCAATGCAGGAGCACCTAGATTCATAAAGCAAGTCCTTAGAGACCTACAAAGAGGCTTAGACTCCCACACAATAATAATGGGAGACTTTAACACCCCACTGTCAATATTAGACAGATCAATGAGACAGAAGGTTAACAAGGATATCCAGGACTTGAACTCAGCTCTGCACCAAGCAGACCTAACAGACATCTACAGAACTCTCTACCCCAAATCAACAGAATACACATTCTTCCCAGCACAACATCGCACTTATTCCAAAATTGACCACATAGTTGGAAGTAAAGCACTCATCAGCAAATGTAAAAGAACAGAAATCATAACAAACTGTCTCTCAGACCACAGTGCAATCAAATTAGAATGCAGGATTAAGAAACTCACTCAAAACTGCTCAACTACATGGAAACTGAACAACCTGCTCCTGAATGACTACTGGGTAAATAACGAAATGAAAGCATAAATAAAGACGTTCTTTGAAACCAATGAGAACAAAGACACAACCTACTAGAATCTCTGGGACACATTTAAAGCAGTGTATTAGATGGAAATTTATAGCACTAAATGCTCACAAGAGAAAGCAGGAAAGATCTAAAATCGACACCCTAACATCACAGTTAAAAGAACTAGAGAAGCAAGAGCAAACAAATTCAAAAGCTAGAAGAAGGCAAGAAATAACTAAGATTAGAGCAGAACTGAAGGAGATAGAGAAACAAAAAACCCTTCAGAGCTGGTTTTTTGACAAGATAAACAAAACAGACCACTAGCAAGACTAATAAAGAAGAAAAGAGAGAAGAATCAAATAGATGCAATAAAAATGACAAAGGGGATATCACCACAGATCCTACAGAAATACAAACTACCATCAGAGAATACTATAAACACTTCTATGCAAATAAACTAGAAAATCTAGAAGAAATGGATAAATTCCTGGACACATACACCCCCCCAAGACTAAACCAGGAAGACGTTGAATCCCTGAATAGACCAATAACAGGCTCTGAAATTGAAGCAATAATTAATAGCCTACCAACCAAAAAAAGTCCAGGACCAGATGGATTCACAGCCGAATTCTACCAGAGGTACAAAGAGGAGCTGGAACCATTCCTTCTGAAACTATTTCAAACAATAGAAAAAGAGGGAATCCTCCCTAACTCATTTTATGAGGCCAGCATCATCCTGATAACAAAGCTTGGCAGAGACACAACAAAAAAAGAGAATTTTAGACCAATATTCCTGACGAACATCAATGCGAAAATCCTCGATAAAATACTGGCAAACTGAATCCAGCAGTACATCAAAAAACTTATCCACCAAGATCAAGTTGGCTTCATCCCTGGGATGCAAGACTGGGGTTCAACATATGCAAATCAATAAATGTAATCCATCACATAAGCAGAACCAAAGACAAAAACCACATGATTATCTCAATAGATGCAGAAAAGGCCTTCAACAAAATTCAACAGCCCTTCATGCTAAAAACTCTCAATAAACTAGGTATTGATGGGACGTATCTCAAAATAATAAGAGCTATTTATGACAAACCCACTGCCAATATCATACTGAATGGGCAACTGAAAGTATTCCCTTTGAAAACTGGCACAAGACAGGGATGCCCTCTCTCACCACTCCTATTCAACGTAGTGTTGGAAGTTCTGGCCACGGCAATCAGGCAAGAGAAAGAAATAAAGGGTATTCAATTAGGAAAAGAGGAAGTCAAATTGTCCCTGTTTGCAAATGACATGATTGTATATTTAGAAAACCCCATTGTCTTAGCCCAAAATCTCCTTAAGCTGATAAGCAACTTCAGCAAAGTCTCAGGATACAAAATCAATGTGCAAAAATCACAAGCATTCCTATACACCAATAACAGACAAAGAGAGAGCCAAATCATGAGTGAACTCCCATTCACACTTGATTCAAAGAGAATAAAATACCTAGGAATGCAACTTACAAGGGATGTGAAGGACCTCTTCAAGGAGAACTACAAACCACTGCTCAATGAAATAAAAGAGGACACAAACAAATGCAAGAACATTCCATGCTCATGGACAGGAAGAATCAATATCATGAAAATGGCCATACTGCCCAAGGTAATTTATAGATTCAATGCTATCCCCATCAAGCTACCAATAACTTTCTTCACAGAATTGGAAAAAACTACTTTAAAGTTCATATGGAACCAAAAAAGAGCCTGCATTGCCAAGACAATCCTAAGCAAAAAGAACAAAGCTGGAGGCATCAGGCTACCTGACTTCAAACTATACAACAAGGCTGCAGTAACCAAAACAGCACGGTACTGGTACCAAAACAGACATATAGACCAATGGAACAGAACAGAGGCCTCAGAAATAACACCACACATCCACAACCATCTGATCTTTGACAAACCTGACAAAAACAAGAAACGGGGAAAGGATTCCCTATTTAATAAATGGTGCTGGGAAAACTGGCTAGCCATATGTGGAAAGCTGAAACTGGATCCTTTCCTTACACCTTATACAAAAATTAATTCAAGATGGATTAAAGACTTAAATGTTAGACCTAAAACCATAAAAACCCCAGAAGAAAACCTAGGCAGTACCATCCAGGACATAGGCATGGGCAAGGACTTCATGACTAAAACACCAAAAGCAATGGCAATAAAAGCCAAAATAGACAAATGGGATCTAATTAAACTAAAGAGCTTCTGCATAGCAAAAGAAACTGCCATCAGAGTGAACAGGCAACCTATGGAATGGGAGAAAATTTTTACAATCTACCCATCTGACAAAGTGCTAATACCCAGAATCTACAAAGAATTTAAACAAATTTACAAGAAAAAAAAAAACCATCAAAAAGTGAGCAACCCCATCAAAAAGTGAGCAAACAGCCGGGCGCGGTGGCTCAAGCCTGTAATCCCAGCACTTTGGGAGGCCGAGATGGGCGGATCACGAGGTCAGGAGATCGAGACCATCCTGGCTAACACGGTGAAACCCCATCTCTACTAAGAAATACAAAAAATAGCTGGGCGAGGTGGCAGCGCCTGTAGTCCCAGCTACTCGGGAGGCTGAGGCCGGAGAATGGCGTGAACCCGGGAGGCGGAGCTTGCAGTGAGCTGAGATCTGGCCACTGCACTCCAGCCTGGGCTACAGAGCGAGACTCCATCTCAAAAAAAAAAAAAAAAAAAAAAAAAAAAAGTGAGCAAACAACCCCATCAAAAAGTGAGCAAAAGATATGAACAGACACTTTACAAAAGAAGATATTTATCCAGCCAACAGACACATGAAAAAATGCTTATCATCACTGGTCATCAGAGAAACGCAAATCAAAATCACAATGAGATACCATCTCATGCCAGTTAGAATGGTATCATTAAAAAGTCAGGAAACAACAGGTGCTGGAGAGGATGTGGAGAAATAGGGATGCTTTTACACTGTTGGTGGGAGTGTGAATGAGTTCAACCATTGTGGAAGACGGTGTGGTGATTCCTCAAGGATCTAGAAGTAGAAATACCATTTGACCCAGTGATCCCATTACTGGGTATATACCCAAAGGATTATAAATCATGCTACTATAAGGACACATGCACACGTATGTTTATTGCAGCACTATTCACAATAGCAAAGACTTGGAACCAACCCAAATGTCCATCAATGATAGACTGAATTAAGAAAATGTGGCACATATACACCATGGAATACTATGCAGCCATTAAAAAGGATGAGTTTATGTCCTTTGTAGGTACATGGATGAAGGTGCAAACCACCATTCTGAGCAAACTATCGCAAGGACAGAAAACCAAACACCACATGTTCTCTCACAGGTGGGAATTGAACAATGAGATCACTTGGACACAGGGTGGGGAACATCACACATTGGGGCCTGTCATGGGGTGGGGGGATGGGAGAAGGATAGCATTAGGAGAAATACCTAATGTAAATGACGAATTAATGAGTGCAGCAAACTACCATGGCACATGTATACCTATGTAACAAACCTGCACGTTGTGCACAGGTACCCTAGAACTTAAAGTATGTGTGTGTGTGTATATATATATATATAAAGTAAACAGGTTTTCAAAGCTCTCTACATGCAAACTTATACAATTATCCCTTTAATTTTTATCTTCATATATATATACATGATCTACTTGTTTCTGAGTATAAATAAAACTATATATTCTTGACAAAATATATATATATATGTATATAGTCAGAGGAGACAAAAGAAAGAAAAACGATGAAACATGCCTATAGGATCTAGAAAATAGCCTCAAAAGGGCACCTCTAAGAGTTATTGGCCTTAAAGAGGAAGTCAAGTAAGAGATAGGTATAGACAGTTTATTCAATGGGATAATAGCAGAGAACTTCTCAAACCTAGAGAAAAATATCAACATCCAAGTACAAGAAGGTTATAGAACACTAAGCAGATTTGACTCAAACAACATGATATGGCTTGGGTCTGTGTTCCTGCCCAAATCTCATGTCAAATTGTAATCCCCAATGTTGGAAGAGGGGCCTTGTGGGAGGTGATTGGCTCATGGGGCCAGATTTACCCCTTGCTGTTCTTGTAATAGTGAGTGAGTTCTCATGAGATCTGGTTGTTTATAAAAGTATGTAGCAGCTGCCCCTTCACTCTCTCTTCCTCCTTCTCAGGCCATGTAAGATGTGTCTGCTTCCCCTTTGTCTTCTGCCATGATTGTGAGTTTCCTGAGGCCTCCCCAAACATGCTTCCTGTACAGTCTGTGGAACTGTGCTGTGAGTCAATTTTTTTTTTTTTTTTTGAGATGGAGTTTCGCTCTTGTTGCCCAGGCTGGAGTGCAATGGCATGATCTCAGCTCACTGCAATCTCTGTATCCCGGGTTCAAGTGATTGTCCTAACTCAGCCTCCTGAGTAGCTGGGATTACAGGCATGCACTACCATGCCCAGCTAATTCTGTATTTTTCGTAGAGATGGGGTTTCTTCATGTTGGCCAAGCTGGTCTTGAACTCCCAACCTCAGGTGATCTGCCCACCTCCACCTCCCAAAGTGCTGGGATTAGAGGCATGAGCCACCACACCCAGCCTAAACCTCTTTTCTTTATAACTTACCCAGTCTCAGTTAGTTCTTTATAGCAGTTCAAGAATGGACTAACACAGAAGACAACCTATAGGCATATAATAATCAAACTCACAAAGGTAAAGGATTAAAAAAGGATCCAAAAAGCAGCAAAAGAAAAGAAACAAATAACATACAATGGAGCTCTAATACACCTAGCAGCAGATTTTTCAGTGGAAAACCTTACATGCCAGGAGAGAGTAGCATGACATATTGAAAAGTACTGAAGGAAAAAAACTTTCACTTAGAGTAGTATATCTGGTGAAAATCTCCTTCAAGCATGGAGGAGAAATACTTCCCCAGACAAACAAAAGCTGAAGGATTTCATCAATAGCAGACCTGTCCTACAAGAAACACTAAAAAGAGTACTTCGGTCAGAAAGAAAAAGACATTAATGAACAATAAATAATCACCTGAAGGTATAAAACTCACTGGTAATAGGAAGCACACAGAAAACACAAAATATTACAACACTTTACCGGTGGTGTGTAAACTGCCTCATTCTAAGTAGGAAGACTGAACAATGAACCAATCAAAAATAATAACTACAACAACTTTTTATGACACAGTACAATAAGATATAAACACAAACATCAAAAAGTTAAAAAATGGGGGGACAGAAGTAAGGCACAGAGTTTTTAATTAGTTTTCTTTTTGCTTGTTTCTTTACACCAATAGCCTTCAGTTGTTATCGGATTAAAATAATGCGTTATAAGATAGTATTTGCAAGCCTCGTTGTAACCTCAAAAAAAAAAAAAAAAAAAAAAACAACTTACAATGGATGCACAAAAAATAAAAAGCAAGAAACTAGGCCAGTGCAGTGGCTCACGCCTGTAATCCTAGCACTTTGGGAGGCCAAGGAGGGTGGATCACGAGGTCAGGAGATCAAGACCATCCTGGCTAACACGGTGAAACCCTGTCTCTACTAAATATACAAAAAATTAGCCAGGCGTGGTGGTGGGTGCCTACAGTCCCAGCTACTCAGGAGACTGAGGCAGGAGAATGGTATGAACCCAGGAGGTGGAGCTTGCAGTGAGCAGAGATTGTACCACTGCACTCCAGCCTGAGTGACAGAGTGAGACTCTGTCTCAAAAAAAAAAAAAAAAAAAAGCAAGAAACTAATTAAATCATATCACCAGAGAAAATCACCATCCCTAGAGCAAGATAGGAAGGAAAGAAAGAAGAGGAAGATAAGACAATAAAACAACTAGAAAACATATAACAAAATGGCAGGAGTAAGTCCTTATCAATAATAACATTGAATGTAAGTGGACTAAATTCCCTAATCAAAAGACATAGACTGGCTGAATTGATGAAAAAAACAAGACGCATTGATCTGTTGCCTACAATAAAGACACTTTACTTGTAAAGACACACATAGACTGAAAATAAACGGATGGAAAAAGATATTCCATGCCAATGGAAACCAAAAAAGAGCAGGAGTTGCTATACTTATATCAGACAAAACAGTTTTCAAGACAAACTATGGCCAGGCATGGTGGCTCATGCCTGTAATCCCAGCACTTTGGGAGGCCGAGGCCGGTGGATCACCTGAGGTTAGGAGTTCAAGACCAGCCTGGCCAACATGGTGAAACTCTGTCTCTACTAAAAATACAAAAATTAGCCAGGCAGCAGGCACCTGTAATCCCAGTTACTCAGGAGGCTGAGGCAGGAGAGTCATTTGAACCGGGTAGGCAGAGGTTGCAGTGAGCAGAGGTCACACCACTGCACTCCAGCCTGGGCGACAGAGTGAGACTGTGTTTAAAAAAAAAAAAAAAAAAAAAATTCAATGCAACTCATTAAAAGAGGAACGCAATTTTGGTATCAGGCAATTCAGGACTATTTTTGCAACTTGTATAATTATTAGAGTCTCCTCTTTGCCTCAAAATACTGAATAGAAGTCCACATTTTGTGTATGTAATCTTGTAAATGAATGTGCTGACTGAGGATGTGATAGCAGTAGATAAACACTTGACAACCAGCCTCTGGGGTGCATAGACTGTGTCTGCTTTATTGAAGGCTGTAAGGACAGCTCCTCATCACAGTGCCTGGTCTGTAACCGGATCTAACTGGACATTTGTTAATGAATGTGTTAAATGATGATTTCCAAGGGTCTATCTCCCAGATGAAGACATTAGCATCACTGATCAAAAAGGATCATTGGGATGACCAAATTGGCCGAATCAATCTTATTAATGGTGTAGAAAAGAGTGATTAAGAAAGTTGGGGATAAAAAGGATAGATTTTGACAATGAAATTTTGATTTTATTATTTAAATGACAAGTGTAAGGTTTTGTAATAAAAAAGATATTAAGTTGATCATACTTCTCATTTTAGACTGTTATTCACTTAAATCAGCTTTATATGTGTGAGAATACATTTTCAACCTGTAAATTAAACATAAATGATCAAGAAATCATGGATTCTAATAAAATAATATTTATGGAATTTAGAACTGGAATAAATTTAAATCCAATCTAGCCCCTTTACTTATTGTACGCTCAAAAGTGTAATAACTAGGTTAAGGTCATATGGTTATAGAAATAAAAAGGGCTAGAATCCCTAATTTCCTGTTGTTTCTTTAAATGTTTTATGCTCACAGTGTTTTATTGGTAAAGTGCTTTTTATAGTAGGACAGAAGTTCCTATTGTAATATTCTCTGACACCACTAGGTGTCATCTTAGAACTATTATTAGAGTTCACTTAGCGCTGGTCTTCCACTAATGGGAACAATGTAATGGCACTTTCAGAGAGTTTGGGGTTTTCTCCAAGTTAAATGAGGATGATAGTACCTACTTCACAGAATTTTGGGAATCGTATATGAGACTCTTGAAGATGACATGAGATACCATGAGTAAAACACTGAGAACTCATGAGCTACCATGAGTAAAAACACAGACGACATGAGATACAATGGGTAAGACACTGAGAACACTGAAGAACGCCCTCTGTAATTTTTCAGCTGGCGGTGACTCCCGTGTCGCCGCTGCCGGGGGTGGACCTCAGCCAGCGGTCCGGGCCCTGGAGCCTTCAGCAAGTGGATGAGCAGCCGCAGCACCCGCTGCATGTCACCTGCACGGGGTGGCGGTGGACGAGCGGGGCACAGTGCTGACCCCACCCAGGTGAAGAACAGACCCACCAGCATTTCGTGGGTTGTTCTTGATTCAGGGAAACTCTACACCTGGGTCTTGACAGGCCCGGATGCTCCCAGCAGGAAGGACCCCCAATACAGGGAATGGCATCATTTCCTGGTGGTCCACCTGAAAGGCAGTGACATCAGCAGCGGCACAGTCCTCTCCAGATTATGTGGGCTCGGGGCCTCCAGGGGGCACAGGCCGCTGAAGTGTGATGAGCCCACCCTCAGCAACCGATCCGGAGACCACCGTGGCAAATTCAAGGTGTCGTCCCTCCGTAAAGAGTACGCGCTCGGGACGGCACGTGTTACCAGGCCGAGTGGGACGACTATGTGCTCAAACTGTACCAGCAGCTGTCTGGGAAGTAGGGGGTGGTAGCTCGGGGACCTGAACCGTCCCAGAGGCCCCCAGCTGTGTTCTCCAGGTCAGTGGTGCATGGTCAATAGCTTTCTCCTCTTCCTGCTCCCCTTTGGACAGACAAGACGCGAGCACTGAGGTGGTGGCTCAGGGCGACTTTTCCCGCTGCCTGGCCTTTATCATTCTAGTCACTCACTCTGGTTTATGTTTTGATCAAATTTGAACTTCGTTTTGGGGGATATTTTGGTGTATGATGGGGTCATCAAATTGTTAATATGAAAATAGCAACCCAGAATTTAAAGAAAAAATTAGGCAGAAATAGACCAGGTCTACAGTAATAGAGTAAAGCATCAAAGAATCTTTAAGGGAGGTTAAAAACAAAACAAAACAAAAAGCATTGGTCGCCTCTGCCTTTGTGATCCTGAGACCAGAACTGTACACAGTGTGTTTTTATGGCACCGTCGCTAGACAACCAGAGGCTGGCACTGAGGTTCAGCCCCAACACGGGCCTCTCAGATGCCTTGATAGGCGTCAGTATCACTCTGGTTCCTTTAGAGAGCGATCCGGAAAGAGGAGTGGGGAGAGTGGCTTTGCGGTTGTTGGGGCATGGCCCTCTAGATGGGCAGCAGTGCTAGCTGACAGCTTATCAGGAATCCCTACATCTGTGTCTGTTAAATTGATTGTTCTTCATGGAGGTAAGAAAAGCTGGTCTGGAGCTGCTGAATGTTGTGTTAATTCTGCTGTTTGCTTATAGTTGAATAAAAATAAAAACCCTGATTGAAAAATCATCATCATCATAATTTTTCAGCTGTCACTACTTATTCATTGTCAGACCTTACCCATCATCTATTCTGAAGAAAGGCAAGATAAATAAAATAATTTTATAATGGACGTGTCAAAATGATGAATTTTGCTGCAACAGAAGGGACCAGGCACGGTGGCTCACTCCTGTAATCCCAACACTTTGGGAGGCCAAGGCGGGCAGATCACCAGTTCAGGAGATCTGGACCATCCTGGCTAACATGGTGAAAACCCATCTCTACTAAAAATACAAACAATTAGCCTAGTGTGGTGGCACGCGCCTGTAGTCCCAGCTACTCAGGAGGCTGAGGCAGGAGAATGATTTGAACCTGGGAGGCTGAGGTTGCAGTGAGCCGAGATCGCACCACTGCACCCCAGCCTGGGCAACAGAGTGAGACTCCATCTCAAAAAAAAAGCTACAGGAACGTCTTAATGACCAGTGAGTGACCAAGGATGTCTCAAGATAAATTCTATTGAATGATGGGGTTTTGGATTCCAAAGAAAAAAGCAAACCCCACAGGCTTTGGTGGCTGATGGCTCTCAGTCTGAATCTCAGCACCATACCAGGAAATGCGCTGAAGACAACAATGTGCATAGAGAATAGCCTTGTTAGAAAGAGTAGATGAGTCAAGGCTGAGATGTGCTCAGGACAGTGCTCAGTAAATCCTAGTTATGTGACCTTGGACAAATTATTTAACCTCTGGAGGCTCCCATCTCCTTATTCATAAGAGGAGGTTAATAGGCACTTTTCAGAGTTCAGAAACAAATGAGATCGATTCTGGGAACAGGGAAAACGTGGCTCCCCGGTTCCCCATTCCAACTCTGAGTTATTTGCCTCTTTTGGGCCAAACAGCTTTTCAGACACACAGACCCCTTTGTAGTAGAGGGCTCAAGCTCGGCTGAGTGTTGATACTGGGCTTTCAACCCAGTGTGCTGGACCAGAACCTGGGCCAGGACCCCTAAGGACAGTGTGTCCTGGGATGAGCCTAAAGCTCAGACATCTGCGGGTGTAAGTCCCGGGAAACTAAACAGAGATGTTTAAAGACTTCTGATGATGTCCATGTTCCACTATGCCAGACTTACCTTTCTTCCAAATTTGAGAACCATTTTTTCAGCATTTATGTGGTCCAGAAAATTAGGATGAGACTTTCTTCTTCGATAATCTTCTTCAGTGAATGGAACCTCAGAATCCTCCTATTATAAGAAAGAAAGAAAAGGTACAGACTTGGTGAATTAGAGATACGTATGACTTCTAAGACTAAAGATATGTTCCTTTAAGCTCAAATAAAGTTTTAAACTACAGTTTATTTTTTTATTTTTCAGACAGGGTCCCGCTGTGTTGCCCAGGCTAGTCTTGAACTCTCGGGCTCAAGCAATCCTCCTTCCTCGGCATTCCAAAGTGCTGGGATTATAGGCATAAGCCACCGAGTCTGGTCATACTGCTTATTTTATTTTATTTTATTTTAATTTTTATTTTTATTTTATTTGAGATGGAGTCTTGCTTTGTTGCCCAGGCTGGAGTGCAGTGGCTCACTGCAACCTCCACCTCCCAGGTTCAAGTGATTCTCCTGCCTCAGCCTCCCGAGTAGCTGAGATTACAGGTGCCTGCCACCACACCTGGCTAATTTTTGTTTTTTTGAGACAGAGTCTCGCTCTGTCACCCAGGCTGGAGTGCAGTGGCACGATCTTGGCTCACTGCAAGCTCTGCCTTCCGGGTTCACGCCATTCTCCTGCCCAGCTAATTTTTTGTATTTTTAGTAGAGACAGGGTTTCACAGTGTTAGCCAGGATGGTCTCAATCTCCTGCCCTTGTGATCCGCCCGCCTCGTCCTCCCAAAGTGCTGGCATTACAGGTGTGAGCCACCACACCCAACCATACCACTTATTTGAATAGTGATTTACTCTTCTTTTTTTTTTTTTTTTTTTTTGAGACGGAGTCTCGCTCTGTCACCCAGGCTGGAGTGCAGTGGCCGGATCTCAGCTCACTGCAAGCTCCGCCTCCCGGGTTCATGCCATTCTCCTGCCTCAGCCTCCCGTGTAGCTGGGACTACAGGTGCCCGCCACCTCGCCCGGCTAGTTTTTTGTATTTTTTAGTAGAGACGGGGTTTCACCGTGTTAACCAGGATGGTCTCGATCTCCCGACCTCGTGATCCGCCCGTCTCGGCCTCCCAAAGTGCTGGGATTACAGGCTTGAGCCACCGCGCCCGGCCTGATTTACTCTTCTTAAAAATGCTTTAGGAGGCCAGGCGTGGTGACTCACGCCTGTAATCCCAGCACTTTGGGAGGCCAAGGCGGGTGGATCACCTGACATCTGGAGTTTGAGATCAGCCTGGCTAACATGATGAAACACTGTCTCTACTAAAAATACAAAAATTAGCCAGGTGTGGTGGCAGGGGCCTGTAATCCCAGCTACTTAGGAGGCTGAGGCAGGAGAATTGCTTGAACCCAGGAGGCGGAAGTTGTAGTGAGCCGAAATCGCGCCACTGCACTCCAGCCTGGGGGACAAGAGCAAGACTTCATCTCAAAAAAAAAAAAAAAAAAAAGAAAGAAAGAAAGAAAAGAAAAAGAAAAAAAAAACGCTTTAGGAGACAAATTTTATAATTTAAATTCAATCTAAACAAAATTAAAAACTAAATGTCTTTCACAAAGATGGTATCAGGTTGCCACTGAGATTCCATAAAGGTATTAATATTAAATATATATTTTTTTGTTAGAGACAGGGCCTTGCTCTCTTGCCCAGGTTGGAGTACAGTGGCCTGATCATAGCTTACTGCAGCCTTGAAATCCTGGGTTCAAGTGATCCTCCTGCCTTAGCCTCCTGAGTAGCTGGGACTATATAGGCACGCACCACCATGCCCAGCTGATTTATTTTGAGTTTTGTAGAAACGGAGTCTCCGATTGTTACCCAGGCTGGTCTCCACCTCCTGGCTTTAAGCAATCCTCCCGCCTTGGCCTCGCAAAATGGTGGGATTACAGGCATGAGCTACCTCGCCCCAGCCTGTAGTTTTTTTTTTTTTTTTTAACCTAAATTGTTTTTTCTTTTTTCTCTTTGCCAAACTGGCCCTCCCCAAAATAAATAACATGTTAAAAAGAACATTGCATGTGCAGGTCGCTGGCTCAGGCTTTAAAAACTGGTTTCACTGGCTAAGATTAAGTACACCCTGGGAATGAGGCATGAAAAATATTTCTTGACAGTTCACTGACCTGTACCTCATATTCAGTCTCTCCCCCATCCTGTGCAGTCCCATAGAGGGATGCAACCAAAATAACTACATTAAAACCTACTGGAATCAGAAGAAAAAATTGAGAGCCATGCAACAGTGTGATTTGGTAAAAATCCTTCCAAATTCGGAGATCCTTGTTGGAGCAGGGTTTCAGGGTTTTAAAAATATAGTGTTCAATATGGAACCTTTCAATCACAACACATTGGTCTAAGTTAAATAACCCATCCAAAGTTTTGAGCCCAGAGCTTACAAGGAAACAGCTGAAGAGGCAGGAGAAACACACAATGAAAACCCTACTGAGGCTAGGTGAGGTGGCTCACGCCTGTAATCCCAGCACTTTGGGAGGCTGAGGTGGGTGGATCACTTGAGGCCAGGAGTTCAACCTGGCCTCAAGAGCCTGGACAACATGGTGAAACCCCGTCTCTACTAAAAATACATAAATTAGCTGGGCATGGTGGCGGGTGCCTGTAATCCCAGCACTTTGGGAGGCTGAGGTGGGTGGATCACTTGAGGCCAGGAGTTCAAGACCAGCCTGGACAACATGGTGAAACCCCGTCTCTACTAAAAATACATAAATTAGCTGGGCATGGTGGCGGGTGCCTGTAATCCCAGCTACTCGGGAGAATGAGGCAGGAGAATCACTTGAACCTGGGAGGCCGAGGCTGCAGTGAGCTGAGATTGTGCAACTGCACTCCAGCCTGGGTGACACAGCAAAAATCCTTTCCAAAACAAAACAAAACAAAACAAAAAAATACCCTACAGAGGTAGGAGTACGATTGCTCCTGAGAAAATGACTGGAGCCAAGCTGGGAAGTGGTAGGGGATGTGGTAGGTGATAGCCATTTATCAGGGTTTCTGAACCATGCTGAGGAGTTTCAATTCATTCCAATAGCAACAGAAGGCTATGGAAGGGTTTTAAGCCTTTTTTTTAGACAAGATCTCACTCTGTTGTCCAGGGTGGGGCGCTGTGGCACAATCGCAGCTCACTGCAGCCTCAACCTCCTGGGAACAGCTGAGCCCACCTAGACTCCTGAGTGGCTGGGACTACAGACGCTTGCCACCATGCCAGGCTAATCAAAAACATTTTTTTTTGTAGAGGTGGGCTCTCATTGTGATGCCTAGACTGGTCTCAAACTCCTGGTCTCAAGCAATCCTCCTGCCTTGGTCTCCCAAAGTGCTGGAATTACAAGCTTGAGCCACGAAGCCCAGTTGAGTTTTACGCTTTTAAAGCAGGACGGCAACATGATCTGAATTTATTTAATTTAATATTTTGACACATATTTTAATATATCATAGCGCATATATTTGGGGTACATGTAATATTCCAATACATGTATTTCTTTCTTTTAGCCACCTGGTTTGCTATTGATTGATACATGTATTTTTAACTTGACATATCACCCTTGTACAGATTCTGGAGGTACCTGTGATATTCTGACGCATGTTTTTACTGATATATCAGAGTTGTGAATGACATTTCAACAAGATGGCTGAGGCAGTGCTGTGGAGGATGGATTGGAGGGCACAAAGGTAGGCCACAGCTGCACAACCATTTGAGTAGTTCAAGAAGCTAAAGGCTGAGGCTGGCTAGAAAGTTGCCATAGATACAAAGAGAATGAAATGTGTGTATGATACATTTCGGATGATGAATGAACAGAATTTACCAGTGAGTTGGCTGGTGGGAGGAGGGGAGTGAGGCTAGAGCAACTGAGATGCTAGGAGATGTCCTTGGGGAAAAGCTGTGAGAATGAGTTGTTGAGGGGAAGATCCACTTCAATTCTGTGTACATAGTAGATACCTAGTGAATACATACTGCACAATTAACTGTCCTCGTAAACAGGTCTAGTGGCCTACACGTACAGTTGCCAGGTAGAACACAGGACACCCAACTAAATTTGAATTTCAGATAAATGACTAATTTTTTAGTACAAGCATGTCTTCAATATTGCACAGGGTATAGGTATGCTAAAAAATTATTCACTGTCTATCTGAAATTCAGCTCTAACTCAGTGTCCTGTATTTTCACTTGCCAGCTCAAGTCTGGAAACAGTGTAGTCAGCTTTGCCTTCAGGATAAATTGAGTCCTGGCTCCTCTGCAGCCCTGGCTCACATGGCGTGCTGGGCCAGCTTGCCTAACCCACCCTCCTGCTCCCTGTGACTGGCCCAACACCCCTCTTCTGGATTTGCCCTACCCTTTGTCCCCACGGCTGCCAGGGAAATGGTCACATTCCATGAGGTGAACCACAAGAGAACCACAGGTTGGATGGCCAATCTCTTCCCTGACATTCTGAGAATGTGACTGAGAGAAAAGGAAGATCAATCTCTCTCTGGCCAGTGGCACTGGAGCCCATAAACTCCAACCAGAGGGGGCCGCAGGTTCCGGGCTGTCATTCCTCGATTCCTGGTTGGGACAGAGATCTGTTTGTGTATGACGCACCTTTGCGACCAGTTGCTGGGCTGTGTTCCCTTTAGTCCTTAAATTTCACTTGTTACAGGCCGGGCGCGGTGGCTCACGCCTGTAATCCCAGCACTTTGGGAGGCCAAGGCGGGCGGATCACAAGGTCAGGAGATCGAGACCACGGTGAAACCCCGTCTCTACTAAAAATACAAAAAATTAGCCGGGCATGGTTGTGGACGCCTGTAGTCCCAGCTACTCAGGAGGCTGAGGCAGGAGAATGGCGTAAACCCAGGAGGCGGAGCTTGCAGTGAGCCGAGATCACGCCACTGCACTCCAGCCTGGGCGACAGAGCGAGACTCCGTCTCAAAAAACAAACAAACAAACAAACAAACAAAAAATAAATTTCACTTGTTACAAACACAACAAATAAAGTGTATTTTGAACCCAAACCTTTAATATGGGTTTTAGTTCCTCCCAACTGTTTGCATCCTTTGCCTTTCCAGTAAAGGGCGAGTGGTTGACCTTTCCTTTAGCAGGGGTTGCAGCTGTGATCCTTTCATTGTTACATTATAAATCGATGGCGGTCAGCATTTCTGGAAACTCAGCCTGCCTTACTACTATCTTGTTATAATTACTAAGGTCATTTAGAGGCTTCCTCTTTCTAGGAGGTAGAGAACAGTCTACAGAGCAATCTCCCCTGTCCTTTATTAGACCAACGGGCGAATCTGTCATCTTGTAACACTCTAACACCCTGTTGGATTCTTTCTTTCTTTCTTTCTTTCTTTCTTTCTTTCTTTCTTTCTTTCTTTCTTTCTTTCTTTCTTTTCTTTTCTTTTCTTTTCTTTTCTTTATTTTTTCTTTATTTATTTTTTTGAGATGGAGTCTCACTCTGTCTCCAGGCTGGAGTGCAGTGGCGCGATCCTGGCTCACTGCAACCTCCACCTCCTTGCTTCAAGCAATTTTCCTGCCTCAGCCTCCTGAGTATCTGGGATTAAAGGCATGCGCCACCACACCCAGCTAATTTTTTTGGTACTTTTAGTGAAGATGGGGTTTCGCCATGTTGGCCAGGCTAGTTGTGAACTCCTGGCCTCAGGTGATCCACCTGCCTTGGCTTCCTAACGTGCTAGGATTACAGGCATGAGCCACGGTGCCCGGCCTGGATTCTCTTTTTAATTGGTCATTGTGTTTGATTGCCCATGTGGATCACTTGGTGGACTCTGTTCCTACCTGGTTATTATGTGTGACAATCAGAGCCCATCGGCCCTTGTTCTGGAATATTTGGTTGAATCAGGGTCACCTCTGGGTTATATCTCCTTACTCACACATACAGAAACAAGCACATAGCTAGACTTTAAAAATGAACAGGTTCTAAGGGAAAAACCAACCCCAATATATATTAAGATTGTCCTATTATTAAAATTAATACATTAATTATTAATTCATTAATTAATTTAATTAAATGAATCTAGCAAATTAATTTAATTTATTTATTAAATTAATTAATAATAAATTAATATTTACCCTTCATTTGTAACAAAACTGATTTTTGTGCAGTTTTTATCCATTTGGATGCTTTTGGCTACAAGCGACAGAAAACCAAACTCAAAAAGACCTACACACTGGGAAAATCATCTCCCATAAGTAGTGTTCCTGAGTAGGGTGGCTCCAGGGACCACGGGCTGGCCTGCCTCTGCTGTTTTTTTTCTTTGTTTTTCTTTTTTTCCAAAAGTTTATTTTTAAATGTACAATAGGCTCCAAGACAACACTTCATTCCAGCTACAGGTGGCAAAAGATGTGATGCAGGGAATCCAGATGTTCAAATACACATGGATGGAATCAAGGGTCACCATCTCCTCAGGCACAAGGAACAGCTTACTGCTCGCCAGATTTCTTTTTCAAAATATTAATTTTTTATTTTTTCAGATGGTGTCTTGCTGTGTTGCTCAGGCTGGTCTTGAACTCCGGGGCTCAAATGATCCTCCCCTCTTAGCCTCCCAATGTGCTAGAATTACAGGTGTGGGCCACCACGCCCAGCCAATTGCCAGATTTCTTAATTCCACCTGTGGCAAGGGGTCCCTTCCCCATGGCCTTTGCTTTTAGCCCCTCAAATTTCTTCTGCTCCTCTTTTTATTTCTGCTTGAAAGCCTTATCTTCGGCGGTGCTTGGTGGTTCACACTTGCAATCCCAGTACTTTGTGAGGCCAAGGCAGGTGGGTTAACTGAGCCCAGAAATTTGAGACCAGCCTGGGCAACATGGCAAAACCCTATCGCTACAAAAACATTTAAAAAATTAGCTGGGCATGGTGGCAGGTGCCTGTAATCCCAGCTAATCAGGAGGCTAAGGCCAGAGAATCACTTGAGCCCAGGACGTGGAGGTTGCAGTGAGCTGAGCTGAGGTTGCACCACTGCGCTCCAATCTGGGGCACACTCAAAAAAAAAGAAAAAGAAAGAAAGAAAAAGAGAAAGAAAGCCTTGTTTTCTTCATCCTCCATGCATCTTCTTGGCCTGTTACTTGGGCTGTTTCAGGGACTTTTTTTTTTTTTTTTTTTGGATGGAGTCTCCCTCTGTCACCCAGGCTGGAATGCAGTGGCATGATCTCGGCTCACTGCAAGCTCCGCCTCCCAGGTTCATGCTGTTGTCCTGCCTCAGCCTCCCGAGTAGCTGGGACTACAGGCACCCACCACCACGCCTGGCTAATTTTTTTTTTTTTTGTATTTTGGTAGAGACAGGGTTTCACCGTGTTAGCCAGGATGGTCTCGACCTCCTGACCTCATGATCCGCCTGCCTCGGCCTCCCAAAGTGCTGGGATTACAGGTGTAAGCCACTGCCCCTGGCCGTTTTAGGGACTTTTTCTTGCCACCTTTGTGGCTGGACATGGCGCCTACCACACCTTCCCCAGACCCTGCCACTGGAAACTGGCTCTGCTTTGCTGATGCCTTCTGAGCGCTGCCTCCTGTATGTGGCCTTTCTTTTCAGGATCATAGCAAGACTAGTAGCAGCAGTCTAAGCTTCACATCCAGACGTGACAATATCCACAGAGAAAGAAAGCCCGTGTCTTCCTTGAAGTCTCTCCTAATCAGGGATGAGCCCTTCCTGGGAGTCTCCTGGCCATCCTTCCTCTGTGCCAGAGACTAAACCAGACTGATTTCCTGGACGCAGTTATACTACATATTCTGGGCTCCTCAGCTATGGGCTGAGGTTTAGTCAAAGAAATTTGCAGAAGTGATGAGCATCTCTTCCAAGCCTGGTTCGTAAAGCTTCCCATGCGTAATTTTTGTGTTTCTCCCCCCTCCACAGGCCTGATGCAGGTGTGCACAACAGCCCCAGAGGTCATTCTGGAAGGTGTTGGAACCATCCAACAGAAGGAGCCTGGATCTTGAATTAGAGTTGGGAGAAGACTGACTTGATCATCAGGAACACCTGTTTTACATTTTACCTGAGCAAGCTATACACTTCCTCCATGTGTAAGCCACCCTACATTTTGGGGAGTAGGATTGTTACATCCCACATCCCAAAATTGGATTGCATGCCCACCCCTTAGCCAATCATCGGCAAGAAGAATGGGACCATCATGGCTAGTTTGCATCCATCAGGATTTTCCCGTGGAATGTGGATAGAGTCTCCCTTCTCTGGATCTCATGGGCAGTGTGGACACTTGAACTTAACAAGTCATGGCTCTGCTGGCAAGGAAGACAGTGGGGTGGCTTCATGAAAGGGAGCCAGCAGCATCTACAACAATCTAATATTCACTTTTCTGAGTTACATTATGGAGGCATGGCTTTTCACAAACTCAACTGATTTCAATTAAGCATAATGTATTCGTCAGGATCCTCGTGGGAAAGAAACAGCATAGTCAACGCTGGGTAATTTCAGGAGAGTTTAATAATAGGACTATTGACGAAGATGTGGGCAGGGTGTAGGGAAACCGCATCACCTGGAGCCGGGAACAGGGTGCTCTGTACTACTCCTAAATCCAAATGTGTTGAGTGGGCAGGCGACGATTAGAGCCCAGGGACGGGAGGTTGCCCAGCAGGCGCAGTGGCTTGAGTTCAGAGACTCAGGCTACCCACAGCAACTCTGAAGAAGGGAGCTAGGGGAATAAGTGATCTGACCTCATTCTTCTCCATTCCGCCATCCTCCCACTGGTGAGCCCCACTGGCCAAACCCAGCTGGGAGCAGAGGAGAAGGTTGCTTGCTGATCTAGACTACAAGTTTGGAGCAGGGTGGAGAAGAGCAGAGAGTAGCTCTGGAGGGGCAGATGAGAAACACCCAACAGACAGAATCACTTTGGTGATGCTCGCCTTCTCACAGCGTGGCCGATGGGGGCCCTTTTCGTCCGCTCAGGCCTACTCAGGACATCTCTGAAAAGATCTTGGCTCTGTAGCATCAACAATAGGTTCCAGCCTATCCCAGTTTTCACTGGCCCAAGACACAGAATCAACTCCCTACCAATTCCAGAGTCCTGGAGTTCCTTCTACTGGAAAACAGATAATACAATTTGTGTATTGGGGGTGCTCAGAAGGGTTGCTGGTGGGACATTTTTCATAGTGACAGAGCTTATCTTTTATAAGGTCATCAGCTGACAAATATTTTTTTCCAACCTATTATGTTAGTGACTCTTTCTTTACTTAGAACTGGTTTCCTTGGCTGTTAAGACTTCCTGTGTAGCTGGGGGTGGTGGCTCACGCCTGTAATCCCAGCACTTTGGGTGGCTGAAGTGCACAGATCACCTGAGGTCGGGAGTTTGAGACCAGCCTAGCCAACATGGCGAAACCCCATCTCTACTTAAAATGCAAAAAATTAGCCAGGAGTGGTGGCACGCGCCTGTAATCCCAGCTACTTGGGAGGCTGAGGCAGGAGAATCACTTGAACCTGGGAGGTGGAGGCTGCAGTGAACCAAGATCATGCCACTGTACTTTAGCCTGGGTGACATAGCAAGACTATCTCAAAAAAAAAAAAAAAAAAAAAAAAAAAGGTACTGCAAGGACAAGGAAGACCTAAGAAAGTACCAGGAGTCAGGGCCTGGCGCAGTGGCTGACGTCTGTAACCCCAGCACTTTGGGAGGCAAAGGCAGGTGGATCACCTGAGGTCAGGAGTTGGAGACCAGCCTGACCAACATGGTGAAAACCCATCTCTACTAAAAATACAACAATTAGCTGGACGTGGTGGTGGGCACCTATAATCCCAGCCACTCAGGAGGCTGAGGCAAGAGAATTACTTGACACGGGGAGGCAGAGCTTGCAGTGAGCTGAGATCGCGCCATTGTACTCCAGCCTGAACGACAGAGTAAGACTTCATCTCAAAAAATAAATAAACAAATAAAAATAAAAAAGAAAGAAAGAAAGAAAGTACCAGGAGTCCTTGCAGCTCACCTTTCTTCTTCCCATCCCAAGTCTATCTTATAGGGATTACGATTTAGAGTCCATGATTAGAACTCTCTTTTCAAAAGCCAACCCTGGTCAATCTGGCAGAGGAAACCTTTCTTTGGAGGTCTCTGTTCTATAGACTTCGTCTCTAAAAACAAAACAACAAAACAAAACAAAAAAGACTTCCTGTGACGATGACAAGGAGACAGAAGCAGACAAAAGCAGAGAGGAAAGTGGGAGACTTTACCGGGCTCCCCATGGCTCCCAGTCCTTGACGCCCAGTGGCATCTCTGACTGTGGGTTTTGTAAGATATTGTTTACGCTAACACGTCTTCTTTCTGATTAAGAAAGCTCGATTCTGTTGCTTGCAAGCAAAAGTCTTACTCAGCTTACTCTGACTTCAAACGGATGCCACATCTTCTGCCACGCCCCCTTCAATTAGACTTGTTGGGGATAAACTTGTTTGTTTTGCATAACCAGTCCTGTTATATCTAAACCCTCACTGACTTCCTCATCCTCCTGGATTATTTAGAAGCAAATCTTAAACACAAATATTATTTATTACTTCATTAATTCTATCACAGCTAGATTTGTCAATTAAAATCATATTTAGCAGTATCTGGTCTTGTTTGAGGAATCCTCCATAAATTCTATAATTTTTCCTTTTTTTTTTTTTGAGACAGGGCCTCTCTCTGTCGCCCAGGCTGGAGCACTGTGGTGCGATCTCTGCTCACTGCAACCTCTGCCTCCCATGTTCAAGCAATTCTTCCACCTCAGCCTCCTGAGTAGCTGGGACTACAGGTGTGTGCCACCATACCCAGCTACCCAGCTAATTTTTGTATTTTTTGGTAGACATGGGGTTTCATCATGTTGACCAGGCTGCTGTTGAACTCCTGACCTCAAGTAATCTGCCTGCCTTGGTCTTCCAAAGTGTTGGGATTATAGGCGTGAGCCACTGTGCTGGGCCTAATTTTTCTTTAAAAAAATTAAAGGTTTTGCTTTTTAATTTTAGTTATGTAATCCAACTGGAATTGACTTTGTGTGTGTCATGAGGTAGAGAACTTTGGAAAGTGATGAAAGTGTTCTGTATCCTAATTGTTGTGGTGGCTGCACAACTGTGTGCAGTTGTTGAAACTCAGGACTATAAAAGGTTAACTTCACTGTATACAATACAGTAAATTTATTTATTTATTTGAGGCAGGGTCTCACTTTGTCACCCACGCTGTAGTGCAGTGGCGTGATCTCAGCTCACTGCAGGCTCGACCTCCCCAGCTTAAGCAATCCTCCCACCTCAGCCTCCTGAGTAGCTGAAACTACAGGTTCGCCACCACACCTGGTTAATTTTTGCAATTTTTGTAGAGATGTGGTTTCACCCTGTTACCCAGGCTGGTCTTGAACTCTTGAGCTCAAGCAGTCCTCCTGCCTCGGCCTCCCAAAGTGTTGGGATTATAGGTGTGCACCACTACCCCTGGCCTAGTACATTGATTACACCTTGATAAATCTTTTAAAACCATCATTTGTCATTGGGGAAATGCAAACTAAAACCACAGTGAGAGGATGAGTGCATGCCACAGGACAGGAGCTAACACAGGGGCCACTGCCCCATGTTTTCTTTGTGGAACCATCTCTTCCCCATTCTCAGTCCATTCAGTGTAGGGGGCTTACTAGAGAGTGAAGTCTACTCAGGGCAGAAAATAAACCATAAAAGAAAGAGAGAGAGTCAGTGAGCGTTGAGGACATTGTTGAATCCTCTGCGCCCAGCTGTTCCCGAAGTCTGCTATTGAACTTATTCATTATTTTGCTTACTTTGGTGGGGACAATCGGGACACTAGCACAGCGGTCAGCCAGTCCATTGACTCGTAATTGTTTTATGGTGGACACCTAGCTGGACGCTCTGAGGAAAGGGATTATAACAGGAATAAAATGACCATGACCTGCTCCTTGAGGTGATGGCATCCAAAGTAGGTGAGTAAACTTTACAAGGAAAGAGCATGAAACCTGTGGTCCCTGCCCTCTGGGGGTTCTCAGTCCACCAGAGGAGAGACAGTGAAACAAATACATAGCATTTGATGCAATAAGTGTGATGAATCCCTAAATATCTCCTTGTTATATATAATATAGTCCATTGACCATATCATGCACTTTTTCACATTTAACATTTCTGAAATTAGAACATAACTGGGATCAATGGTTTATCATTGTAGTCAGTCGGGAAGCACTGGCAATGTTGCTGCCAGTGACTGTGACCTTGAACACACCGTTGCTATCGTTATCACTTCAACTTGAGTCAGGTGCTACTCCTGTTGATTTAATTGCCTTTTAAAAGAGTGTACCGCGATTCAGCACTGAAATGGAAAGGTACTGCATAGGCACAAGGCACGGGAACAGAGCAGCAAATGTCAATTTGACATTAGTCAAGAGAGTAAGCAATGTTGGAAGAATGTCTGTGGCTCATGTTTTCTTGCAACGTAATAACCACGTACTTTATAGGAAAGTCCTACAAATAAATGATGTGATTCAAATAAATGACATGAGTTGTGTGGAAAAAGACAGAATGTGGTGTGATTCAGAGATGGACTCTGAATATGAGGAAGTTTTGGGAATACTATAATCACTATATTTACTTACATTTTCTTTTGCTTTTCATTTATTTTATTTATAAATAAAATTTATTTATTTATTATTCACTCTGTTGCCCAGGCTGGAGGGCAGTGGCATGATCTTGGCTCACTGCAACCTCTGCCTCCCCGGTTTAAGCGATTCTCCTGCCTCAGCCTCCCGAGTAGCTGGGATTACAGGTGCCCGGCACTATGCCTGGCTAAGTTTTGTATTTTTAGTCAGGACAGGGTTTCGCCATGTTGGCCAGGCTGGTCTCGAACTCCTGACCTCAGGTGATCCACCTACCTTGGCCTCCCAAAGTGCTGGGATTACAGGTGTGAGCCACCGCCCCGGCCTATATTTTCTTTTTAATGTATGCACAAGAATGTACATGACAAAAAATATGGTCTAAGTAAGTCTAAAAGAGACCTTTTTCAGTGTGTTTAAAACACAAAGCAGAAGTGATAAGCAAGCTTTGCTATAGTTTCATGGGCAGCATATTTTTCTTTCTTAGAGGCATATGAAACGATGAAATCCCTTAGAATTGAATGTGCTTAGAGTCAATGAACTCTGTTGGGTGCTTATCATGGGATAGGATTCAGGAGTGTGAGAATACACAACTCGCTGTAGGAAGTTCCCTCCGCACACAGATTACAAGGTGTTAAGGGTGAAATGTTACCCAAAGGAAAGCTAACGTTCTACTTACAGGGTCCAGGGCTTTGGATCGCGCCCAAGTCATCACTGTGGATAGTAAAATAAATACCTTTCGCTTTTCAAAGTGGCTGACTTCTTCATTGAGTGCTGTGGGGTCAAAAAACAGAACGGTTATTTGGACCCATGCACAATTTGGTTTCTAAATCACATGTACTATTAGTCACCAGTAGGAGCCACTTAACACCAGGGTGCTATTACCTCGGATGCTTCGCTGACCTGTTCCCATCATCATTCTTCAAATTCCTCCTCCTTCTCGCCACCTGTATCTGAAATGCGGATCCTCGCAGGGTGTTCGCAACCAAGCATTTCAGCCTCATCAGTGCTCTCCACTGCAGCCCTTTCTCTCCACTATGCTCATCAGTTGCTTGATCCCTTCCAAGCTGAGCTCAAAATTGTGGCCCCTTCCTGTTTTCTGGCCTCTGGCCGTGGGCTTTTACTTTTTGGGAGGGTTGGTGACAGTAAGGATCATAGGATCATAGCTGACATGAATTAGAACAAGTCATGGGCTTTGTTGAATTTCCCCCACTGTGAGATAGGTATTCTGGGTTACAGGTGTGGAAACCGAGGCACAGTTTGCCCAGGATCATAGAGGGAAGTGATGGGGCAGAGAGTCCAATCCAGGCTGTCTGGCTGCCAGGCCCGTGCTGTCCCCACCATGCCACCTAGCCAGCTGCCCAAAAAGGGAGCAGGCTGGGGATGGGGCAGCAGAGGCCCCACATCAGAAGGGCCTCTTAGGAGTTCCCATAAGGCAATCCTGTTCAGTGAAAGCCATCGTGGAAGGAAGTAATTCAGGGTGTGCCCGCCCTTCCCACTCCACCCCGGGGCTGTGGGCTGTAGTGGAGAGCACCGATAAGGCAGAAGCGTTTGGTTATCAACAACTTGTAGGGATTCATATTTAGGATAGAGGTAGAGGGAAAGGTGAGCATTTTATTTCCAAAGGGTTTGTTGCTTTGCAAAAAGGCTCTCTACACAGTTAAGCATTGAATCTCCTTGAATGTATTTGGCTAAAGGATTCCATTAACATATTCTTCATGATGTATAATTTTCAAGAAACATATTGAAGCTGCAAAGTGAGGTCTAATTAAACTGTCAGAGGGGCTAAGTGGTGCAGGTGCCATGGTATGATTCTAGTATCATGAGGTGATTCCCTAAATAAGCAACAAAATGAAATGCTGATATCCTGGATCTAATAAATGTATGGATTTCTACCCTAAAACAAGAAAGTGTTATTGAATGAAGTCTAAGAACACTATGATCATGTATTATTCCAAACTTTAAGTGTTACTTTTGTTTCTATTTTTAGTCTAATAACAAAAATTCTCTCTTCAATTTAATTTTGCTCTTTTTACCTTTCTGCTCTGCTGAGCTTCAGTTTGGCCTATTTTGTGAATACTCGGCACACTTTGAGGTCCTCTAACTGGGTTATTCTTTTTTATTTATGATATTTATAATAGGTCTAGAATGATCTGCTTGTTCCCCTTTGAACACATCCTTCGTCTATATGCAAATATTTTCTCTCCTTTCTAATAATGTATTCCTTTCTCTTCTGTCATCCTGCCTTCCTTCCATAGTATCTGCAAAAGGATAGGAGAATTCTAAGACATTTAAAAATAATTTAATAAAACATTGTTAAATATAATATATAGCCGGGTGTGGTGTTTCACGCCTGTAATCCCAGCACTGTTGGAGGCCAAGGATTGCTTGAGCCCAGAAGGTGGAGACCAGCCCGGGCAACATGTCTAGACCTCGTCTCTACAAAAAGTTTTTAAAAAATAGTTGGATGCACACCTGTAATTCTAGCTACTCAGGAGGCTGAGGCAGGAGGATTGCTTGAGGCCAGGTGTTTGAGGCTGTAGTAAGCTATGATATACTACTGCACTCCAGCCTGGGTGACACAGCAAGATCCTATCTTTAAAAAAAACAAGAAAGAAAGGATTACATATCCATTGCGAGAAAAACAAAATCTAAGACTGTGCATTAGGTAAACCAACCCCTACCTCCCAGGTGACTCTGGTGACAGACTGAAGGATATCTGACTATACTTTCTTGCAGACACAAACAAACACTCTATATCTCAAAAAGGAAGTAATTCAGCTAAAAGTTTTCGTCTAAATAGAAAAGTAAAGTTTTCTTGATTATTTGAACCTCTTTATTAGAAGAAAGCAGTAAAACACTCTACATTTTAAAGCTCATGAAAGGAAATGCAGTGTCAAAGCTTGAGAAAAGGTTACATTTCCTTGAGGGGGAGAGGGTGGTCCTAAGAAAGGCCGATGCCCATCTGTCACAGCAAGAAGTCAGTGGTTAATGTCTGAAATTCACAATCGAGAGGCACCTATGGAGGCATTTTGATGTATTAAATGAGGTTGCTTGGTTGGGCGCAGTGGCTTGCTCCTATAATCCCAGCCCTCTGGGAGGCCAAGGCAGGCGGATCGCTTGAGGTCAGGAGTTCAAGACCAACCCGGACAACATGGCAAAACCCTGTCTCTACTAAAAATACAAAAGTTAGCTGGGCATGGTGGTACATGCCTGTAATCCTAGCTACTTGGGAGGCTGAGGCAGGACAATCACTTGAACCTGGGAGGTGGAGATTGCAGTGAGCTGAGACAGCGCCACTGCACGCCAGACTGGGTGACAGAGAAAGATCTTGTCTCAAAAAAAAAAAAAATGAGGTTGCTTTGGGGGAGCATGAATCACAAAAGTACCATCTTGCTAAACACCTCTTTGTTCTCTTAGACTTGAGGTCCTTACAGTTCATTACATTTTTCAAAGCAAGATGACAGAGCAAGATCTTGTCTCAAAAAAAAAAAAAAAAAAAAAATGAGGTTGCTTTGGAGGAGATGAATCACAAAAGCACCACCTTGCTAAACATCACTTCGTTCTCTTAGACTTGAGGTCCTTAGAATTCATTACATTGTTCAAAGCACTTTCATAATACAAGCATTCTCTACAAGCTTTCCCTGACCTTTGCCATCAGGGAACATTTGTTGAATTGAATCAAATATTTAGAGTTAGAAATAAGTCCGCCCCTCTTAAAGTCACGTGCCCCTTATACATAACTTTCTTGTGAGCACATCCCTGTTTGTTAAGTTAAAGTTTCTCTCGGGTGCCTTGTCTCTTATGTCATGACTTGTACCTTGGGGTGCCTTTTCTTATCTGTCTTTGTATCTCCCCAGTACATTCAACCTCCTTAAGCAGTGCCTATGGAATGAGTCAGGTTGAATTTTAAAAGTTAAATGTTTTGGCCAGGCATCATGGCTCATGCCTGTAACTCCAGTGCTCTGGGAGGCTGAGGCTGGAAGATGGCTTGAGGCCATCCTCCAGGGGTTTGAGACCAGCCTGGACAACATAGCAAGTCCCCATCTCTACCAAAAAAATAAAAAATAAAAATTAGCTGGGTACGGTGGCAGAAGCCTGTAGTCCTAGCTCTCAGGAGGCTGAGGTGGGAGGATCTCTTGAGCCCAGAAGTTCGAGGCTATAGTGAGCTATGATCAGGTCACTGCACTTCAGCCTGGGTAATGTTTCATTTAAAAAAATACATTTATTTTATTTTATTCTTTCTGTAGAGACATGGTCTCGTCATGTTGTCCAGGCTGGTCTTGAACTCCTGGGCTCAATAATCCTCCCACCTCGGCCTCCCAAAGTATTAGGATTACAGGCATAAGCCACTATGCCGGCCTTCATTCTTTTGATAATTAAAAATATTCTATTCTTCAGAAGTATCTATTCATATTATTATCACGGATTTCATACTTTAGGTATGTCTCAGACCAGTTTTTCTATAGCCCTACTTTGCCTAGTGTTCCTAGATGACTATTAGGTGAAGTAAGCAGCACTACAATAGCATCTCTGGAGATAAAAGAGTACACCTCACTGACCAGAGACTGCCCAGATGGCTTCCTCCACTTGCTGTGAGCTCTCAGTGATGTTATAAATAATAACGTCGCACTCCAGCAGGCGCATGAGAAGGTCTTCTCGGGAGATGGCCTGAAAAACAAAATTGACAGTCATTTGCAGCAGGCAGCTAACAAGGTAACCTTAATATTTCGATGAAATGATAATTTTCAAAATAGGTATGCTACACCAAAGAGTCCCACAGGAAACGCTTGCAGGAGGATTTCTATTTAAAATGAAATTGTGACTCTCTTCTGTGTGTAGTTTTCAAGTAACAAAGAAGTTTATGAAAACAGCTTGGAACAGATGATTTAAAAATTGCATAATAATCTTAGGTACTATTTCTGCATGCTGTTTAAGCTCCAATTCAGAAGGGAAGAATTAGAACACACTGAAAGAAAATGAGTGAGGCATTTAAAACTAATTCAAACTCTATGCAAGATTATTTGAGCAATTAGATATCACGAATCACTCAGAAGTGCTGAGGAATGATGAATGTGGATTGTCTTAGAATTCTCAAGATGGATTTAATCTGCTCTCTTTCTAGATGTAAGGTATCTTATTACAGTTGACATCTGGGAATATTTTTAAAATACAGAAACTTTTAATGATTAAAAATGTAAAGTTTATACATTAAATAGAAGTAACTTTGCTGATCATTTTCGGTGCTTTTTTTTTGTTAATTTGAGACACAGTTTCACTCTGTTGCCCAGGCTGGCATGCAGTGGCGTGATCTCAGCTCACTGCAACCTCTGCCTCCCAGGTCCAAGTGGTTTCATACCTCAGCCTCCCAAGTAGCTGGGACTACAGGCACACGCCACCATGCCTGGGTTTTTGTTTTTTTGTTTTTTGTTTTTTTTTGTAGAGATGGGGTTTCACCATGTTGGCCAGGCTGGTCTCAAACTCCTGACCTCTGATTATCCGCCTACCTTGGCCTCCCAAAATGTTGGGATTAGAGGCGTGAGTCATGGTGCCAGCCAGTGATCACTGTGTTTTAACTAGTCATTCCTTGCTGCATGAATACCAGTACACTTCCCAATAGTACAATACCTTGAGTACATTAAGAGAACAATAAAAAGAGCCTGCATTTCCAAACCAAGATTTGCATTATTTGTTATTCCCATTGTCCTGAACAGTAGCTATTTTCCACAGTTCCTTGACCAACTGTATTAAAGTAGAACCTTTTAAACCAAGCTGAAGAACAAAGGCAAGCTGATGCATTTCCTCAGGAAATGACAGTTCTGCTTTGGCAAGATAATACATCCTTGTTAAATTCAACAGCATGCACTAGGTTGCTAGTTTCTCCAGTCCTGTTCCCTAGATCCTTTTGGATGAATCTGCATTAGTTTTCTAGGGCTGTTGTATCAAACTGCCACAAACTGCATGGCTTGAACAACCAAAGTCTCACTGTTCTGGAAGCTAAAAATCCAGGATCAAGGTGTTGTAGGGTTGGTTCCTTCTAAGGGCTGAGAGGGAGAGTCTGTCTCGTGCCTCTCCCCTAGCTTCTGCTGGTTTGCCGGCAATCTCTTCCTCATCTTGTACATGCATCACCCTGATCTCCGCCTTGATATTCACATGGTGTTCTACCTGTGTGCCATCTGTGTCTAAATTTCCCCTTCTTATAAGCTCACTGGTCATACTGGATGATAAGCCCACTTACATGACCTCCATTTATTTATTTAATTAATTTATTTATTTGAGACAGACTCTCGCTCTGTCGCCCAGGCTGGAGTGCAGTGGCACAATCTTAGCTTACTGCAACCTCCACCTCCTGGATTCAAGCAATTCTCCCTGCCTCAGCCTCCCGAGTAGCTGGGATTACAGGCACCCACTATTTTTGTATTTTTAGTAGAGACAGGGTTTCACAATGTTGGCCATGTTGATCTTGAACTCCTGACCTTGGGTCATCTGCCCGCTCGGCCTCCCAAAGTACTGGGATTACAGGCGTGAGTTACCATTCCTGGCTGATGACCTCCATTTAATTGGATGTCCTCTGCAAACACCCTATCTCCAAATATGGCCATATTCAGAAATACTGAGGGTTAGGATTTCAATATATCTCTTCAGGGTGTGGGAGAAACAACTCAACCCATACCACCAGCCATTCAATTCCTTCTCTGGACTGAATGTGCAAGAGGAGAGCCACTGGCAATCCTGAACAAAACATCCATTTTTACTTTACCAGTAGCATGACAGTGCGAAAGGACACTACCTTCCCAGTACACCTAGGATGGATCAAGATTCAGAAATAACACATGAAAGAAAAGAAGAAAACACTGGGAGAATACAAGGACTCAAAGATGTGTATTCTAGATGTGGTCCCAGAGAAAGGAGCTACAGCATCTATGTTTCCAGCTTGTAAAAGCAGGTGTGAGTGGTGTCCATAGAAAAACATGCACACGCGTCAAATTATGGTTGGATCTATTTAAGACGAAACAGCCACATTTTCAAGAGAATGGTTGTCTTCACCCAATGTGGAGTGACTATTTTTGTGCATTCATTTGTTCACTCAACAAACATTTGTGGGCCCTGCTTTTGACTGTAGTAAAAAAGGCAAAAATGCATAATATATAGCTGCTGATACTAAGGAGCATTGTGTGTGTGTGTGTGTGCGCGTGTGTGTGTATGTGCTTTCTTGAGAAGATTTATACCAAATAATTGTGGTCTAATGTAGACAAGGACCCAACCAAGCACATATGAAGCCCTTGTACAAATGAGAAAAAAGGTGACCTGCTTGGTAAAAAAATTATAAGAAGGGGCCCAGGACAGCCAACATAACAGGCTGCTCTTCAGCCCCTACTCACTCCCTTAGCCAGGGACTCTTGCACAGTGTGCAACCTGCACAGCTAGCCCCAAATGTGGAAAGGGCTGTCATAGATAGAGGCACATTTGAGGTTCGATGGACTAAGAGAAAAACATGATTATGTCTCATAGGAGAAGATACTTGAGTTGGGCTGGAAGGATGAATACGAGCTCACCTGGCAAAGCCCGGAATGCTCAGGGAATAGTAGGTGGCCTGTTGAGCCAGGTAGAGGCACCTTTCATAACCTGGACCAGGCCAACGGTTTCCATTCTCACCTCTCCCTCACCTTTTCTTTTCTTTTCTTTATTTTTGCTGGTCTTCTCTGTATCGTTCCAATTTCAGCATGTGTGCCGCTGAAACGAGCACCCTCCCTCACCTTTTCTGCCACCTTTGTGTCTTCTCCGTGGCTCCCCATAGCCCATGCTCTTTCTCTGCCACAGCCACCACATACTTTCCCAGGCATTCCCCCCGGCTTGGTGTTTCCTTCCTCCCTTACCTGTCTGGCAAGCTCCACTCAACCATGGAAGACCAGCCTCAGCCCTACCACCTCCAGTAGATCCCAACCTTCCAAGGGATGGCCATCTGCAGGACTCTGTGCTAATGGAGGCTCCAGGATCTCAAGATCAGAGCATAGGAGGCCTCGATCTGCTTGGCATGGAGCTATTTGAAGCTTCATTTGCCTGTCTTTCTAGATAAGACTGAGAACTCCTTAGGTGCGCCTTTCAGAGAGCTTTGGGTGATGCTCTGTGCCCACATTTACTGTCACAGAGTCCCTGCCAAGCCGTGAGCTCCACGCTCATCTGTGGATCCTCAGGGTACACAGGAAACATTTGCAGAATCAAATTCAGGTGAGTAGTGAGAGATGCTGGAGATCGGAACTAATGCACATGGCTATGAGAATGGAAAGGAGGGGCAGACTGGACACCTGACAAAGAGATGTGCTGAGGACCCCATGTCCAATAGGATTCAGGGTCAAGGGCAAGCGAAGAGCCCACAGCTCTCCGAGGGGTTCAGCTTTGATGGAAGGCAAGTGCACGATGAATGGGATAAAAGACACTGTTGTTGTCTACAAACTTCTGTTAGCTCTTCCTTTTCTCCAACAGAACCCCAATTTTGCTTCAGATACTCCTCAGCCTGCGGGAAATTAACTCCCTCTTCTGGCTTAAAGGATGAGCCTAATTGATCTAAGGGTAAGTGCCTGTCTCAGGAAAGGGACAATGACTCCATTCACGACAGTGAGACTCAAAGAGATGCTTGCCAGGGACTGCTGGCAATGTCCATCTTCCTTTTTTTGAGACTTTCTGGAAGTTTGCTTTGCCAGAGTGTCACTGTGTATGATGAACTAAGGCCCTGGACTGTTGCAGCCTTGCTGCCAGCCTGAAGATAAAGTCATCCCTCAAGGAGGGCAAAGCCCAGGAAGGGGCAGGAAGAGGAGCTGGAGCCTGTGGATCAGCTCTGAAGCTGGTTCCACTTCTGGGCCACCAGCTACATAAGCTGATGAATTTCCTTATTTATTAAGGCAGTTTGGGTCACCTCTGTTTTCTATGACATGCAGTCCAAGACAGCCCCAACTGATAGAGATAGCAAGGTCTTTAATACAAACCAGAGTAAAAAGTCACACAAAGAGTGGTTTTGGGCTGGGCGCAGTGGCTCATGCCTGTAATCCCAGCACTTTGGGAGGTCAAGGTGGGCAGATCACCTAAGATCAGAAGTTCAAGACCAGCCTGGACAACATAGTGAAACCATGTCTCTACTAAAAATACAAAAAATTAGCCGGGTGTGGTGGCGCGCGCCTGTAGTCCCAGCTACTCGGGAGGCTGAGGCAGGAGAATAGCTTGAACCCAGGAGGCGAAGGTTGCAGTAAGCCAAGATCGTGCCACTGCACTCCAGGCTGGGCAACAGAGCCAGACTCCATCTCAAAAAAAAAAAAAAAAAAAAGAGTGTTTTTGTGGGGGGTCTAATAAATATGATTTTGGATATGTTGATTTAGCAATGCCTGCAGGACAACTGGAGACTGGTCTAGGAGGCAGCTGGATTTGGAGGCTACAGACAGGTGAGAAAAGCATTAGCTATATGGGGAGCTGAAGCTATAGGGCTGGATAAAATTTAGGAAGGTCACCTTTGTAGGAAGGGAGGGAGCTCTGGGGAAAACTGCTTTTAAAGGGTAAAAAGAGGAAAAGGAGCCAGAGAAAGCAGCTGGGAAGAAGGGCTTGGGCACTTAGTCAGTGCAGAGCCGAGGCACAAGAAGGGAAGGCGAGTTTCTCTCCGGAAGCCAGGCTGCTGCTGTGAAGCCAGGTGAGCTAAGCCCTCAGGACTCAGGGGACTGCTGGTGACATTGGCCAGGGCACCTCCTGTGAAGTGTTGTGGGCAGGGCCGGCCAGCATTGGATAGACCAGTGAATGGTGGGGGTGAATGGGTGAGGCCTGCAAATGCGGGTGGTCTCCTGAAGTTCAGTGGTGGCAGGGGCCAGGGGCAGAGAAAGAGGCTGGTGGCCAGCAGGGAGGTCAAGTTAAGTGCTTTTTACCGTAGGAATGATTTGAGCATATGTGTAGGTGTAGAGGAAGAAGCCAGTGGCAAGAAGAGAGAGAAGGGAGGTGAATGAGAAAGAATACCCAGAAGACAGAGGAAGGGGGTGAATGGGAAGGTCCTAAAGATGTCTGGAGGGGATGCATCTGTCCATTCCACTAGTGTTTATTAAGGCCACTTTGTGGCAGTGGCTGTGTTAGGTGCCACAGATACATGGATAAACACGGGGATAAACAAGTCAGGGTCTCCATCCTCAAGGAGCTGACAGTCAATGTCCATGGACCCCACGATAGACAGGTGATAACAATGAGTGTGAAAACCATTATGATCTAGGCAGATAAAGGATGATATGGGAGCTCAAAAAAGAGCTCAGAATCCAAACTGGGAGTGAGAGAGAAGTAGGAATCATGAACAGCTTCCTGGAGGAAGTGACACAAGTCTTGAAGGATGAATAAGGTGGGTTGGGTTAAAAAAAAAAAAAGAGAGAGAGAAGGCTGCTGCAGGGTACAGCATGTGGAAAGCTGTATGGTAGGCCAGAGAGTAGCAGGCAGGGTAAGGGAGGAGATGGCCCGGGAGAAGAAGGGGCCACTCCTTCTCAGACATTTAAATGTCTCAGGACTAGGACTGTGTTGAATTTGTTTTGTGGAGACAGCACTGTTTCCGGAGACAGCAATGGTATATTATTCCTGAGTGGCGCATTACCAAAGGATGGTTCTCTTAAAAAAATTATTTTCATAAATATAAAATAGAGACAGGAGCTTGCCATGTCGCCCAGGCTGGTCTCGAACCCCTGGCCTTAAGTGATCCTCCCTTCTCAGCCTCCCAAAGTGCTGGGATTACAGGCGTGAGCTGCACCCGGCCTATTTCTCCTTCACAGACAGCACCCATCATGGCACAGACTCATCTTGGATAATCCTGGGCAGAATATGCTGGAGAGAAGAATTGTATGAGTCTGAAAGTCCAAATTAGATCCATCCTTTCCCACACTATCTAATTTAAACTCTTTGCTTTGGCCCAAAATTGAAAGTGGGGTCAATGAGGTAAATCTCCATCACAGCAGAAAGCCATTCCCTCAACCTGGCCATGTCTGTGGAAGAGAGGGGAGGGGAGACAAACGGTAAAACAAGTTGTCAAGGCGTTGGAGCCGAAGGCGACTCTTCCCTCTGTCTACTCCTGGCCAGAGCCTCCGGGACTTACAGAGTACGTCTCCACCGCAAAGTCAGGCCGCGGGCTGGCAGGCTTGGACAGCGTGCCCACAATCTGGAATGTGCCTTCCTTCACTTTGGTTGAGGAAGCTTCCAGCGTAGTTGACTTATTTTCATCTTCCTCTTCCTCTTCCTCTGTAATTTCTTCAAGTGAAGCCCCAACTACACAGTTAGATAGAAACTGCAAGGAAACAGAAATTTCCCAAATGTTGTAAGAACAAATTAGAGTCAGGGAGCCAGTGAATGACGATTCTAGAAACTTACCTTTCCTGAGTGCTTGCTGGGCACCAGCAAGGCAAAGCAGATGCTTTGCACACTGTCATTTCATTTAAGTTGATTGAATTCCTGGAGGAGTGGGTACTGTTATAATTCCCCATTTTACAGGTGAGGGACTCAGGGTCAGAGAGCTTCATTAACTTGTTTCTGGATACTGCACTCCTCTAGCAACAGGCAGAGCTGGGTCACAGGGATGACATTTGTGTTGTCCAACAGAAATGTAGAAATGTAATAGGAGCCACATAGGTTATTTTATTTTATTTATTTTTAAAGATGTGGTCTTGCTATGTTGCCTAGGTTGGTTTCAAACTCCTGGGGTCCTCCTGCCTCAGCCTCCTGAGTAGCTGGGACTACAGGCACTTACGTAGTTTTGAATTTTCTAGAAGCAACATTTTAAAAAGTGAAAACAAAGGGTAAAATTAATTTAAATGCTCTGAGGTCGGGCGCAGTGGCTCATGCCTGTAATCCCAGCACTTTGGGAGGCTGAGGCAGGTGGATCACATGAGGTCAGGAGTTCGAGACCAGCCTGGCCAACATAGTGAAAACTCATCTCTACTAAAAATACAAAAATTAGCCAGGTGTGGCGCCGCACACCTGTAGTCCCAGCTACTGAGGAGGCTGAGACAGGAGACTTGCTTGAACCTGGGAGAACTGCTCACTTGCAGTGAGCCGAGATTGTGCCACTGCACTCCAGCCTGGGCAACAGAGCAAGTTGACTCTGCCTTTAAAAAAAAATGAAATGCTGTGGTATTTAATGCAATATATCCAAAATATTATCAACTTAATATGTAATCAATATAAAAATTATTGAGATATTTTATTTTTTTATCTGAAATTCAATCTGCAGTTTACACTGACAGTACATCTCCATGTGGACTAGTCACATTTCTTTTTTTGAGACAGAGTCTCGTTCTGCTGCTCAGGCTGGAGTGCAGTGGTGCGAGCATAGCTCAATGCAACCTCAAACTCCCGGCCTCAACCAATCCTCCTGCCTCAGCCTCCCGAGTAGCTGGGACTACAGGTGTGTGCCACCACGCCTGGCTAATTTTTTATTTTTATATTTATTTTTGTAGAAATGGGGTACTGCTGTTGTTGCCCAGGCTGGTGTGGACTAACCACATTGAACACATAAGTGTTCAATGGCTACATGTGGCCAGTGGCTGCAGTATGGAATAATGAAATAGACAGAAGTTGGCAAAGTTTCTCTTCCTGTTTTCCAAAAGCTATCCTTAGAAGTGGCCTCCGTGGTGGTGAAGAGTTTCATTTGTTTATATGTCAATAACTACTTATATATGTCCACAATCATTTTATTTTATCTATTAAGCATATATAAATAATGATGGAATTACCATACCTTGGGAATAAAAAATTATAAAACCAAATAAACAGAAAGTCCCACCTCATTTATTTTGATAGAAAACAGTCCAGGTTAGCATGCAAGATTGCCAGCTTCAACCTCCTATTGGAATATATTTCTCCCAAGTAAATTATGTATGTTTTCATTTCATTTATCTCTCAAACATACATATTCAATTGTATTATCCCCTTTCACAGTTGAGGAAATTGATGCACAGCAAAAAGAGATGGGGCTAGGGTGGCATTGCTCAACTGGGCTGTAAGCCTAACGACGAGACACAGCTTCCATTTCTCTCATATTCCTTATATTCCCACTCCCATGTCCCTTGGAGGAGATGATCAGTAATTACCTGGAATTTGAGAAAGGCCCTGATTAATTAAGGACCAACTAGAAAATTCTGTTATTGCAAAGCTTTTGAAAAAGATCTCTGTACAGAGCGTGGTGGCTCATGCCTATAATCCCAGCATTTTGGGAGACCAAGGCAGGGGGATTGCTAGAAAAAGATCTCTGTATACTAAAAGAAGTTTCATTATAAAAATATTGTTATAAAAAATAATCAAGATCTTTGAGAGACCAAGGCAGGCAGATCACGAGGTCAGGAGATCGAGACCAGCCTGGCCAACATGGTGAAACCCCGTCTCTACTAAAAATACAAAAATTAGCTGGGCATGGTGGCACATGCCTGTAATCCCAGCTACTCAGGAGGCTGAGGCAGGAGAATCGCCTGAACCCAGGAGGTGGAGGTTGCAGTGAGCCAAGATTGTGCTACTGTACTCTAGCCTGGCGACAAAGCGAGACTCCATCTCAAAAAAAAAAAAAAAAAAAAAAAAAATCAAAATCAAAGGGGATTAAGGAAGGAGATAAATTCCCTTCCCTCATTCTTTTTTTTTTTTTTTTTTTTTTTTGAGGCAAGGTTTTACTCAGCCCTATGTATACCTCCCAGGCTGAAATGCAGTGATGCAATCACAGCTCACTGCAGCCTCAAATTGCGCTCAAGCGATCCTCCCCACTCTGCCTCCTGAGCAGCTGGGAAGGTAGGCGTGTGCCACCATGCCTAGATTCTCCTTCATTCCTAATCTCAACCATGTTCATGTCCCCTCCCTTTTTTATACAGGTGACCCTTAAGCCACACAGGTTTGAACTTTGTAGGTACACTTGTCCACTTATTTTCTTCCACCTCTGCTACCCCTGAGACCAGCCCCTCCTCTTCATCCTCTGCCTCAGCCTATGCAACATAAACACAAAAAGGATGAAGACCTTTAGGGCAACCCACTTCTGTTTAATGAATAGTAAATATATTTGTCTTCTTTATGATTTTCTTACAAACATTTTCTTTCCTCTAGCTTACTTTATCGTAAGAACGCAATATATATATATATATTTATATTTTTTTTTTTTTTTTTTTTTTTTTTTTTGAGACGGAGTCTTGCTCTGTCGCCCAGGCTGGAGTGCAGTGGCGCAATCTCGGCTCACTGCAAGCTCCGCCTCCCAGGTTCACGCCATTCTCCTGCCTCAGCCTCCCGAGTAGCTGGGACTACAGGCGCCCGCCCCTGCGCCCGGCTAATTTTTTCTATTTTTAGTAGAGACGGGGTTTCACCATGGCCTCGATCTCCTGACCTTGTGATCCGCCCACCTCGGCCTCCCAAAGTGCTGGGATTACAGGCGTGAGCCACCACGCCCGGCCGAACGCAATATATTTTATGTGTACAAAATACGTGTTGACTGTTTATGTTATTGGTAAGGGGTCCTGTTAACAATAGGTTATTAGTAGTTTAGTTCCGGGGAGTCAAACGTTGTACACAGCCTGCAGTCCCAGCTACTCAGGACACTGAGGTGGGAAGATCACTTGCGCCCGGGTACTCAGCCTGGGCAACGTTAATGAGACCCATGTCTCTAAACATACATAAATAAATAAGAGTTATGTGCAGATTTTCAACTATCTTCTCTATATCTGTATCTTTTTTTTTTTTTGGCAGATTTTTACTCTGTCGCCCAGGCTGGAGTGCAGTGGTGCGATCTCGGCTCACTGCAAACTCTGCCTCCCAGGTTCAAGTGATTCTCCTGCCTCGGCCCCTGGAGTAGCTGAGATTACAGGCACAAGCCACCACATCTGGCTAATTTTTGTATTTTTAGTAGAGATGGGATTTTGCCATGTTGGCCAGGCTGGTCTCGAACTCCTGCCCTCAAGTGATTCACATGCCTTGGCCTCCCAAAGTGCTGGGATTACAGGCGTGAGCCACTGCGTCCTATATCTGTATCTTTTTGAAAAGCAAAACCCCTAGCCCCTGCGTTGTTCAAGGCTTCCCACTGAATTTAGAGTATAAATGAAACTCCCGACCAAGGCCATCCATGTCTGTGCTAGCCTCTGCTCCACTAATCTATGTAATACATTTCTATGGAGCACAGACCATGAATGCATCCCTGCTTAGGAGCTGACTGGGCCACATTCTGGACTCCGTGGGCCCTCTCCTCCATTAAAAAAAAAAAAAAAAAAAAAAATTAAACATTATATTTCTCAATTGCATGCTGTAGAGACAAACACATTCATTGACTGTAAGATTTGTTTCCTTCTGATTTTAAAAGAAATTAACACACTTTTTGTGGGCCCCTAAAAGTCTCATGGGCCCTGGGCACAGTACTTGCTGCACCTAATGAAGAAGTGGGCCCAGGAAACCTGGTGCACTGCCCCCTAGCCACTGTGCACACAAAACCCGCCAACCCTATCCCTACTTTGGAACCTGTGCCTTTGCTGTGTCCTCTGAGAACTATTTTCTCTGGCTTGAGCCTTATCCTGTGTATGTTAGATTAAATGTCACCTTTTTGTTTTTTGAGATGGAGTTTCACTCTGTCGCCCAGGCTGGAGTGCAGTGGCGCAATCTTGGCTCACTGCAACCTGCACCTCCCGGGTTCAAGCGATTCTCCTGCCTCAGCCTCCTGAGTAGCTGGATTACAGGTGCCTGTCACCACGCCCAGCTAATTTTTATATTTCTGGTAGAGACAGGGTTTCATCATGTTGATCAGGCTGGTCTCGAACTCCTGACCTCAGGGACATTTTCTGTGTATTTTCTGTGTACAGATAAATCATCTGTCTTCTCTATGTCTGTATTTTTTTTTTGAAAAACACAAATAAGATTATACTACACCTGTGTGGTAATGCTTCCTTTCTTTAAAAATATTTTGTTACAGTTTTGTTTGTGTCTTTGCTTCTTCTTTCCTACCTTTTCTGATAATTTGGAAGATGTATCATGTGTTTAGAGTCCCTTCTGGTAGATATAGGTCATATGTAATATACATATATATATAATCTTGTATAATTATATGCCATATATATATAGGTATATATACACACACACCTAAATTATATTCCTTAATCTCTGGTTTTTGTTTTTTTTTGTGTTTTTTTGAGATGGAGTTTCGCTCTTTTGCCCAGGCTGGAGTGAAGTGATGCAATCTCGGCTCACTGCAACCTCTGCCCCGTGGGTTCAAGTGATTTTCCTGCCTCAGCCTCCCGAGCAGCTGGGATTATAGGTGCTCACCACCATGCCCAGCTAATTTTTGTATTTTTGGTAGAGACAGCGTTTCACTATGTTGGCCAGGCTGGTCTCGAATTCCTGACCTCAGGTGAACCACCCACCTCGGCCTCCCAAAGTGCTAGAATTACACCACGCCCCACCCTAAATCTCTGTTTTTTGATGGATGCATTTTAGAAGGTATACAGGGTTGAATAGTGTCTACCCCCACCAAATTCCTGTCCTCTTAGAACCTGTGAATGTGGCCTTATTTGGAAATAGGGTCTTTGCAGATGTAATCAAGTTAAGATGAAGCCATATTGGATAGGGTAAGTCCTAATCCAACAACTGGTGTCCTTAGAAGAAGAGGGAAGTTTTGATGCAGAGACACAGGGGAGAGAACACCATGTGAAGAAGGTGGCAGAGATTGGAGTGTACTAGCCAAGGGGTGCCAAGAATTATTGGCAACTACCAGAAGCTAGGAGAGGGGCAAGCAACAGTTATTCCCCTGGAGCTTCCAGTAGAAACCAACCCTGCTGACACCTTGATCTTGGACTTCTGCCCTCAAGAACTGTGAAAGAATAAATTCTGTTTTATAAAGTCACCCAGTTTGTGGCAACTGGTTACCACAGCCCTAGAAAACTAATACAGATGGCACATACTGTAGCCTCATCCTATTTTAAACAGATTTGTCCCGTTCGAAAGTGCAGTCATTAGCCTCAGAGAAGTCTGTTCATGGTGAGGTTAGATTTCTCTGTAGCTCTAGAGTACAGAATTAAGATCGATGGGTCCTACCCACGGAGAATGATAAAATCATGGCTTTCTTTTGACAACTGGTCATATTAGCACGAAGGGCCTCAGAGCCCTTTTTTTGAATATCTTCATTTTCCAGGGATAAAGACAGAGAAAGGTGAGAAACTTAATGGAACTCAGGGACCCAAACAGTGTCTGGTCAATAATAGATGCTCAAAAACCATATATTGAAGGGATGGATGAATGAAAAACGCTTCATGGGCAATATAAAAATTTGATATACTCATGCCTGTAATCCCAGCACTTTGGGAGGCCGAGACGGGCGGATCACGAGGTCAGGAGATGGAGACCATCGTGGCTAACACGGTGAAACCCGTCTCTACTAAAAATACAAAAAAAAAAATTAGCCGGGCGTCGTGGTGGGCGCCTGTAGTCCCAGCTACTCGGGAGGCTGAGGCAGGAGAATGGCGTGAACCCGGGAGACGGAGCTTGCTGTGAGCCGAGATCGGGCCACTGCACTCCACCCTGGGTGACAGAGGTAGACTCCGTCTCAAAAAAAAATTTTTTTTTTTGATTTATTTTCTCGTTTAGCTGCCCGCTGCAAAATCGATGGAGGGGTAGAAAGCGAACCTAGTAGGAGGCAAGAGACCTGGACTCTCTGTCCAGGTTCTGGCCTCAACACTCTATGTGATCTTGGGCAAGTCCCTTCCTCCCTGTTAGCCTCCGTTTCCCCTCATTAAAAGGAGGAACAGGGGATGGACCAGTGATGTCCAGACACCTGGGCTTCCACGTAGGATCCCTTGTCCAGCCTGGGTGCAGACTGGCGTCCAAGGGGCATTGGTGGTGCCCAGGACGCGGGACCCTCCCTGAAGAAAGGCCCCGACAGCGCCCTGGGGCGCAGACCCTCGCTGGGTTTGCGGACCGGGGCCCGAGGGCTGGGAGCTGAGAGCTGGCTTGAGGCTCTGGGCCGCCGCCGCCGCTCACCTTCCCGATGTTTCCGCTGCTATAGGAGTCCAGCAGGTTTATAAACACCCTCTGGATCCGGATAACTTTCTCCGTGGGAGCAGCAGTTTCCTCTTCTTCAGCCATGGTGGGAGCCGCGCCGGTTGCTAAGGTGAAAGCGTCACTCCGCTTGCCAAGGAGGCGGGGCCCGGGGCGGGGAGGCGGGGCAGGTTCTCTCTCTGGGGGCGGGGCCTGGGCGCCGGGCACGCTTGCCGAGCTGGGAGGGGCGTGTCGTGGGCGAAGCAGGGAGAGCCGGGCGCTGGGCGGGGCGTGCCAGGCGGGGCAGCGCGTGTCGTGCCCGGCGCTAATCAGGGCGTGCCAGGCGGGGCGGGGCGTGTTGCGCCGGTCGCTGGGTGGGGCGAGCTGGGTAGTGCGGGGCGTGTCGTGCCTAGGGGCTGGGAGGGGCGTGCCGGGCAGGGCTGGGCGTGTCGTGCCGGGGGGCTGGGCGGGGCGTGCCGGGCAGGGCGGGGCGTGTCGTGCCGGGGGGCTGGGCGGAGCGCTCTGGGCGATGCGGGGCTCGGGTTCGCAGTTGCGCGCTCTCTAGGCCGCTGGGCGCCAGGCGGATGTCCCGGCGAGTGCTCTCCGCGGCGCCGCGCGTGCAGCCCGGGTCTCACCCTGGCTTGCTGCCCACTGGGAGCCCTTGGGCAGTGCACGGTTTCTTTCGGAGTCTCCCTGGGCGTCTGTCCCAGGGGGCCATGTGATTGCTGTGCCTTTTTATCTCCGTTGTTGGTAAAGTCTGGAATCATATCCCAGTGTCCGCTGACCCGATGACTAAAAATAATGAGGATTCTGAAGAAGAGGGAATGCCCCACAGCCTAGGCCTCTCCCCGACGCGTGGGAGTTTCTGAGCGCGCTCCCACGGGGTGCTCTAGCCTTGGTGACGGGACGTAAGCCTCAGCTGCGAAGAAAAGCTGTTGCCATGGAGTTTCGGGCTCCGGAACGCCCGAGCGACGCTAGCGTGGTCCCGCCGTGGGCAGTTGCGGCTTGGTCCGCGGGCTCAGCTCCCTTGGGGGATGTTTCCAGACGCAAGTTCCAGGAAAACCCCTGGTGTTGGCTGGGAGCGACCGGAGGCCGTGGGTGCCCAGGATTCGCTCACACTTACCAAGGGACGAAATTTAGACTTGACCGTTCCAGACGAGATTATACATGCAGTTGCTGAGATAAATCCACAAATTAAAAGATAACATTCAACTCGGTGATCGCTGGACCATAAAGGTTGTAGTGGACTAAGAATACATCCCGCAGTTCCCTTGGAATAGCCTGATCATGTTGAACTGTTTTCATGCCTTAAGCATTAATTAACTCGTCAAATGCAAATATTTAACACTTGCAGCAATTGTATGTGCCTGGTTTCTTCTCGTTCTTTTTATTTTATTGTTTTTAATAGAGACAGGGTCTCACTATGTTGCGCAGGCTGGTCTCTAACTCCAGGGCTCAAGAGATTCTCCTGCCTGGTCCTCCCAAAGTGCTGGTATTACAGGCATGAGCCACGGCACCAGTCTTCTTCTTTTAATTTCTCATTTTTTTTTTTTGAGACGGAGTCTCACTCTATCACCCAACCTGGAGTGCAATGGCATAATATCAGTTCACTGCAAACTCGCCTTCCGGGTTCAAGCGATTCTCCTGGCCTCAGCCTCCGGAGTAGCTGGGATTACAGGCGCCTACCACCATGCCCGGCTAATTTTTCTATTTTTAGTAGAGAGATTTTCAGCATGTTGGCCACGCTGGTCTTGAACTTATGGCCTCAAGTGATCCGCCCGCCTCGGCCTCTCAAAGTGCTGTGGTTTACAGGTGTGAGGCACCTCACCTGGCTTTTTTTTTTTTTTTTTTTTTTTAAATACTGGTTGTTTCAAAAAACGGAGGTGGCCCACGATCTCTAGACAGCTTGGAGGCGTTGGGCTTTTAGTCACTTAGGAGACTTGGCTTTGAGTTTCAGCTCTCCAGTCATTTGTGGGAGGCTGGGACCAATCTTTTAACTTCCCTAGGCTGTCAAATTGCCTGTGAAATAGTAGTGATACCACTAGCCTAACAAGGCTGTTAGGATTAAATAAGACACATGTGAAGCATTTTCTGAAGTGGTCTCCAAAGGTGAGAAACTATTGCTTTTTTTTTTTCCTGCAAGGCTAAGGCACACTTCTACAGATGGGAGCCTTTATATTTCGTTTTTCTGTCCCCACCCCGTTTTCTTTTTTATGCATGCAAGTCTCATTAAAACTTGTTTTGAAAAACTAACACTTTGAGGTTTTGCCAACTCAATTTGGGAACAGTTTGCTCATAGCAAATTTATTTTTTATTTTTTTGAGACGGAGTCTTGCTCTATCCTTTAGGCTGGAGTGCAGTGGCGACCTTGGCTCACCACAAACTCTGCCTCCTGGGTTCAAGCCATTCTCCTGCCTCAGCCTCCTGAGTAGCTGGGATTATAGGCATGTGCCACCACACCCGGCTAATTTTTCTATTTTGAGTAGAGAAGGGGGGGTTTCACCATGTTGGCCAGGCTGGTCTTGAACTCCTGACCTCGTGATCCATCTGCCTCAGCATCCCAAAGTGTTGGGATTACAGGTGTGAGCCACCAGGCCCGGCATTTTTTTGCTTTTTTTTAAATCAACAAGAAAGTAGTGTCAGTTTAAATGTAAAAGTATTCATGCAAGATCAGTGCAAAACTTAGAAAATATACTTCAGCATTCTTTCAAATGACTTACTAGTTCAACTATTCTAAAATTCATCTGATTCAAATTTTTAGTTTATCTCTGCATTCCTTGTTGATATGCAGTTAAGCAGGTAAATACTTTGAAAGTTATTCAACCAGTCATGTTAACAATGAAATATTATAACTTACCTGTTTCTTTCATGAAATGAGCTTGCCATAGTTACAAGGGAGATGGCTTCTAGATAATTTTATATATATCGATAGGTTAGAAAAGGAGATTTTTTTTTTTTTTTTTGGACACTGAATCTCACTCTGTCCATCAGGCTGGAGTGCAGGGGCAATCTTGGCTCACTGCAACCTCCACCTCCCGGGTTCAAGCAATTCACCTGCCTCAGCCTCCCGAGTAGTTGGGATTACAGGCGTGTGCCACCATACCCAGTTAATTTTTGTATTTTTAGTAGAGACGGTTTCACCATGTTGGCCAGGCTGGTCTCAAACTTCTGACCTCAGGTGATCCACCCACCTCAGCCTCCCAAAGTAGAGGTGTGAGCCACCACGCCCGGGCCAGATATTCTGCTAATTCTATTATACCAACTAATGTATGTTTCCTTTGTTATTATTTCCCTCTTTTAAAATCAGTTTTCATATAAACACAAAGTTAACGTGATGGCTTTTACTAACACATACTGTATGGGGGACAGCCAGTGGAGTCAGAAGACTTGGGTTCTGATCCAACTGCGCTGCTCACAGGCAGTTGCTGAGCAAGTTGCTCAATCTGTCTCTCTCACCCGTATCATCCAGAAAATAAAGGGATTGGAAAGAAAGTTCTGAAGTCGATGTGGCACCTATCAGAATCTCAGTGTTTTCTTACTATGTTCCTCAACATTCAAACAGCACATTTTATGTTTTGGAACACCGGGGAGAGAACAGCACAGTGTGCAACAGAAGAAGCTAATGGTTTTAAGTACATTAGTAACAGCCGGACCTGGAGGAAAGGTGGGAAGAGTGTCATTATGGGAAATGAGGTGTGCACTCTTCACAATCATACTGCCTCTTCAAGGATCCTGGGAGCAGACACAACTCAGCAAGGCTTGGTGCTTTTGCTAGACAGCCTCTAGCTAGCTTAAACCCCACATCTATTGCATTTCCTGCTTCTAATTAGTACATACAAGCTAATGTATAAAATGTGAAAAAGCATTAAGAAAATGAAAATTACCTATTTTATCACCTAGTGATGACTACTAACAGCCTATAATCTTCATTTCTTTGTTACATATACAATTATTTTTCAAAACACAGTATGTATAGTTTTATGTCCTTTTTTTATGTAGCATAATTTTTTCTCATTGCCATTTTTTCATGATTGTTAGTGGTTGCATATTTTTCCATCAAAAGATGTAGTATAACTTTACCACTCTTTAGAGGCTTCCCAATTTTTCATTAGGGAAAATGAACATCCTTATATAATAGTTTTTTTTGCTGAATCATTTCCCTATGCTAGATTGCTAGTATATTACCAATTCAGAAGTTATAAACTTTGTAAAGGATTTATTACCAATGTTTCCAGAAAGATTTCACCAATATACCCTCCAATAGACTGTAAGAGTGCTTCCTCATTAAATCCTTACTGGTATTAAGTTTAAATAAGAAGAATCACAAAATTAGTAGGTGAAATGACCCAATCACTTAAAATTTTTCTTTCTTAGTGGTTGGGTTGGACCTCTTTCAAGTAGTTACTGACATCTGCATTTTTTTTTCTGAGTTGATCAATATTATTTGCCCACTGTTTGCATTTTTTCTTCCTATTGATTTGTAAGAGTTATTTACATAAAAGTTTTTTTTTTTTTTTTCTTTTTTTTCTTTTTGCTTTAGAAGTGAAATCAAGGCTTAATTTATCTGGTTAAGTTTTGTAATTTTTTTTTTTAAAGACACGGTCTTGTTCTGTCACCCAGGCTGGAGCGCAGTGGCACGATCATAGCTCACTGCAGTCTCCAATTCCTGGGCTCAAGTAATCTTCCTGCTTTAGCTTTCCTAACGGGCTAGGACTGCAGGTGTGTGTCACCAGGCCACACTTTTATAATTTTTTGTAAAACTGGGATCTATGTCGTGCAGGCTGCTCTTGTACTCCTGGCCCCAGGTGATCCTCCTGCCTGCGCCTCCCAAACCACTGGAATTGCAAGTGTGAGCCACCACCCCTGGCCTATCTGCTGGTTAAGTTCTTTAAACAGAACAGGTAAAATGGAGGTTTTAATATCTGGATTCTCATGTATATCTGTGTAGTTTTATTAACGTCCTCTCCTCTTGTTCCTCATTTCTCTTTCATAGTAATAACAACAGAAAGCTCACTTCAGTCACTTCAAATCCAAATGTAACAATGCAGAATTAAAAAATAGAAACAAGCTCTTGGAATTAATCATTTATCACAAAATGAACAATTTCAATTCTTAAACATACAATCACTTTTCTTCATACTAACTCAAAATGAGTAAACTGAATTTTATTCAAACTTTACAAATATCATTTACATTTAGCCTGAGATTAAGCATGAGAAAGTTCAACCTGAAGTTAGACTTCATTGCCCAGTTAAGCATCTGAAAATAAAGCTGAGAATGAATATACATCATCAAACAAAGCATTCCAAAGAAGTCTGGCAATGAATTGTGACACAAACTGAACTTTAATTTGCTCTGGTCCACATGATCTTCAGAGCCTAAAAGTTCCTATTTTTTAATAATGATGGAAAAATATCTGCAAATGACAAATGCATGAAGGTGTGACCAGATGCAAAATTTTAGTTCAACATTTCTACAGCAGCTACTTTAGGTGACCATTAAAAAACAACTCCCCAATCCTTATTGTTCAACATGTACTTGAAAACATGCGGCAGCATGGTACAGTTTATTAAATTTATAAATATCAGTACCTGTAATAAAATATAAAATACTGAGTATCCCTTTTTCAAATATTAAGTCTCTGAATGCTTCATTCATCCTTTGGTTTCAAACCCATACAATGCACTCATATTACATTGTAGATTTTGCATGGAGACAGAACACTGTACATCTGTTGGGGAAGGTGGGGTGCTGTGGGAATACCAAAGCACTACATCATAGAAAGTAAATGTTGAAGCAAAAATACTTTCTGAATATATACTGTACATTATGTAAACACACATTCAGAATAAGAATCAACACAGGCCAAAATATTGTTTTCTAGGAAACCAGAATCTTCTTTCTTTTAAATCACACACTGAAGATGCTTTTTGTTAAGAAAAAGAATGAAGTCTGTTCCTGTATTTGCTTATGTGCTTAGATATCTTGGAAATGAGTAATTATTACATTCATTGCTAACGGTTTATCCTCTGCTTAGTTGGCTGGCTGTTGCAAACACGGAATACAGAACTATTTCAGTCCCTGTTTTTCATTTAATACTAGTTCAGTAATATATAATTAAATAATCTTTATTAATCCATTATTTCTAATATAAATAGATTAAGTGAAGCAGTGAATTTCAAAATTTGTGCAGGGGAAACTAGTTGATAATTTGTTTCCAATAAGGCTAGTAGCAATTAATTACTACAAAGTTTCTCCAAGCTAGTAGTGAACCCCTGATTTAGCAGGTTGAATCAAAGTGTATAGTTAGGTAATTCTAATTCCTCTATTACTGTGCAAATCTAGAATTTCCTATGTAAAAGACAGTGCTAGCAGCATCAAAGCCCTGTAATAAGAGTATGAAATACTGATTAGGATTTGAAATGAAGAGATATTATATGAAGACATGTGAATGTCTTAATGATGGTATCATAGCAACGGCCTCAGAATTCCCTTACTGAAACAGAAACTAAGACAAATCATTATTCAATAATCTTCTGAGCCAAAAGCCTAAGTTGAAAGCAAGTGATAAAAACACAAAACCAAAGATGCATTTTCTATGACCATATGCAAGAATTTCAAGCTTTATATCAACATTCTGTACCAGCACCAGCCCCTCTGAAAGGAAAAAGTGTAGTCATGACTGTCCATCCCTTTTCAAAGCTTCCAGTCTTTGAAGGAGTGCGTTTCCAAAGGCTTCCCGGTAGGCGGGGCTGAGTGTATCCAACAGGGAGTAGACTGTTTCGTGGTAGGGAGTCTGTAAATGATCATCCACCTGGTCAAAAGCATAGCCTACCACCTACAAGAGAAATGCAACAGTGAATTCATTAGTTTTCATGCTGGTACAGAAAACAAAATCCAAGTGTTTACGTGAGTAACTATCCTTTCAAAAAAAAAAATTATTTTTTTTTCCTAGCCACTAGACCACCAGATACATGGATAATTATTGAGTGACACTATTTCTCAATCAATGTCAGAGTATGCACATTTTAAAAACAACCTTTAATACTTCAGCAACTTACAATGTGTAACACAGAAACACCACCACTAAAATGCTCCCTATAGAATTTTCTTTAAAATTTAAAAGGTTTTACTTAGAATCTCAAGGAAATGCAGAATTTGAAAAGCTACACAAAAACCGTTTTATTTTCATATTCTAAAACATGCATCTATTATTTACCCTATTTAATTCCACATATACTGAGGGTCCACTATATTAAGTACTGTAATAGGTAATATATTAGTTCATATTTTTGTAATAGGTAATATATCATTGGTTCATATTTTTATCATTTTTTACTCCTTTTATAAATAGAATTATAGAAATTATTCCTAACAATTTAGTTTTAATAATTAGTTGTTAATTTTAATAACTGTTTTATTAATTGGTTTAATAATTTGTTTAATTATTCATTTTAATAACTGCTTAGCTTTATTATTAGTAATCTGAAAGGCCACTTTCACCTAATATATTTCTTATCTGACAGGGAATAAATGCTCAACTCTGTGAGATAAAAGGGAATGTTACTGTGTTTTCTTTTTTCTTGGTAGGGGTACACTATTTCTGGAAGTATTGCAATACCAGGTCGATGAGTGAAGTGAATGGAGCAAAAGCCTATTCTATCTCCCTGCTCCAAAAATCCATTTAATATATTGTCCTTGCATAGAGGATATAACAGATATTAAACTGGTAAGAAGAGATACTCCAACTGATCTAAGTCAAAAGGCTGAGAGGTGATTTTTTTTTTTTCCTGTGACCACAGCTACAACTTTTCTTTTTGACAAGATTATAAGGTATATCATGGTTCACCATCACAATATAGGGCAAAATTAATTTAGTTTTTGCTGACTTAAGTTTGTACATTCCCTATACAAATCCTAAATTTTTATGACATCTACTTAAGCCATAGAAGGTGAAAGTTTATGTTAGAAATAGAAGCTGAGTTTTTTTTTTTTTTTTTTAAATGAAAAGCAGAGGCAGACGCCTAAGGAAAATGAATCACACCTCTTCAGATCCATGCTCGATTACTGTACTCTCTACAGTGGAGTACAGTTCAGTTTGCCTTCTTCCTCTTATCACTGTTAGACTGTGATCTTCCTGGTGGACAGGGATCATGTCTTATTCATGGTTTGATTTTCAATTGCTGACACAGGATAGTTGCTCAATAAATGTTAACTGAATCAGACTGAAAAACAAATACTTGAGCACCTACTACATGTCAGGTTTTACAAATGGTTCAGATTTTTCTGTATCACACCATCATATAATCATTCCCCAAATCATTTTAAGTTTTTGTACATCTCCAAGTTATAGATTAAGAAGTAGGAACTCTCAGGGGTAGACAGATTCACCTAAGATCATGTAAATTCACATTTAAGACTGCTGACTCTCTGATCAGAACTCCTTGTATCTCTCCAGCGCCAACTTAGAATTAACCAACACAAGACAGAATTAGCTTACTACTTCTGTCAATTATCTCTACTTCTGATTTAGGGTTCGCCTCTAAACACTCTGAGCTTTTAGTACAAATTTAAGGATGTGAAAAGAAGTGCACAAAAATTAGTTAATTCAGGTACTATGCTTAAAGTTAAGCAGCTATCTTTGTGGCAGCTGTGAGGAAATTGAGGGTAGTACAGATGCTGGCCTTGCAATTTGCTCCATCAAGGAATATACAGTATACACGACTCATCTTCAGCAAACTGAATCCAGTGAAGTAAAGAGATGTTTATGTACTTAAGATAATATCATGTGACATTCTTACTTGCTTAGGTAGGCCTAGCTCACCACCTTATGATAATGTACAATTACTTTGAACAAATATAGAAACACAGAAATGTATGACATTTGTTAAGACTGAAGATTCATTGATTAGTAAGGTTAAAACTAGATTTTAGATTTTCTAATGTCTATCCCGTTGTTCAGTAGCTCAAAGGTTTTTATAACAGTTTTTTTTTTTTTTTTTTTTTTTTTTTTTAAACAGGGTGTGTGTACCCAGGCTGGAGTACAGTGGCCCAATTCTAGCTCACTGCAACTTCAGACACATGGTCCCCCTCCTAAGCGTCCCAAGTAGCTGGATTACAGGAAAGTGCTGCCATGTTGGGCTAATTAACAAAATATATATTGTAGAAACAGGGTCTTGCTATGTTACCCAGGCTGGTCTTGAACTCCCGGCCTAAAATGATCCTACCAGCTTGGCCTCCCTAAGTGCTAGGATTACAGGCAAGAGTCCACAGGCCTGTCCTATAGTTTATTCTTTTTTAATTAAAAGTTGCTCTCAGGTGATGTTTTCTACTATTCTAAACTCATGATTTTGGTTTAAAGAATGGAAAGGTTAATCTGCCTAGAAGAGCTCTCATAATAAAGAGATACTCATAATAAAGGGTTAATGGGACACTCTTGGAAATCTGGGGGCGGAATGTTCTGCTCTGATTTATTTCTGATCTAAGAGTTGGAAAACAGTGTTGTCAAGTACGTTATTTTAACAGAAGAGACATTTCCAAGGGGTTGATGAAGATCTTTTCAACACAATAACTGCAAAACCCATTCAATGCAGAGAATGTATATATAATTTTGGTGAACACATTCAGCTATAGATGAGAAATAAATTAGTTTTGGGGGTCATGATTAAAACAAAGTCACACCCTGCAAATCAAATGTTTTTCAAAAAAATTCGGTTTCCCTGTATCGATCCAAAGCCTTTAAAATTAATAAAAATTCTAGGTAAAAACTTTTTCTTAAAAAAATTTAGAAGCTACTGAATATTCAGTTCTCATTTAACACTCTTCCCCTCCCCAATACCTCTCTTTTTGATAAAGTGGTGAAGACATATTTTTTTTTTCTAAAAAGAGAAGTGAGTTACCTTGAGCCCTGCTTCAGTGAGCTCTAAGCAATATCTGTTTCTCTCCTTTGTTTCCACATTGATATAGGCCACATCATCTGCACACCGCAGGCTTTTCGAGACAAACATGTTATTAACGGCAAAGAGAACATCATTTACAACTGCTTCAGCTTCTAGCCTCATGTCTTTCATGTCAGTTCCTTCAAAACCATTAAGCTCTGAACCTTCTTCAAATCCTGACATACTGCTTAGCTCCATGGGATTACAGTCTGTTTCCATTCTGTGAAAAAAAGCAGTTATAAAATTTGTTTATAGAAAGACATTCAAAATACTACATTTGATTAAAAATAGCCATGCCTTACAATTGCTACTTAGTACAAAACACTAGCTAACAATTTTTAGGAAAAATACTATCTAAAAACATTTCTAGTGTTTTTTCACAGCAAAATCACAGACACCTATAGATTTTCAAAAAAAGAATCTCCCTTCTCCACTTACCCCCAACAGGTCAATTTCCATATTGATAAGCATTTAGAATATATATATATATTTTTAGCTATTTTGAATAATGCCTCAGTAACAATCCTAGTACATATTTTAAAATGTTTAATTTTTCTCTAGGACAGATATTTAGAACTGAAATTGCTGAGTTAAAGGACATACTTATTTTAACTTTTTTTTTTTTTTTTTTGAGATGGAGTCTCGCTCTGTTGCCCAGGCTGGAGTGCAGCGGTGTGATCACGGCTCACTGCAAGCTCCGCCTTCCGGGTTCACGCCATTCTCCTGCCTCAGCCTCCTGAGTAGCTGGGACTATAGGTGCCCGCCACCATGCCTGGCTAATTTTTTTGTATTTTCAGTAGAGACGGGGTTTCACCGTGTTAGGTAGGATGGTCTCGAACTCCTGACCTTGTGCTCCGCCCGCCTCGGCCTCCCAAAGTGCTGGGATTACAGGCGTGAGCCACTGCGCCTGACCTATTTTAACTTTTAATATATACTGCCAATTTGCCCTTCAAAAAAATACAGTATGACTTATACTTCACTGACAGAATACGAGGGACTGTACTTTCTCACCTCTTTCCAATTCTTTTAAATTTTTGCCAATTTAAGAGGTGAAGAATGATAGCTCCTTGTTGTAATATTATTTCCTTGAGTAAACATCTTTTTGGATGTTTATAGGATATTTTTAGTTCTAAGATCATAGAGCTGCAATAAGCAGAAATGGAAATAAATCTAAACTGCATGAAATCAGACGGCAAGTCTTTACCTACCACAGTATACTACCACTCAGTAGTTCCTTTTATGACTTCTAGATTGGGGTTCTGCTCTAGGCCTTCCCCATCCCATGATCACATTTTAAAAATCCCCTAAATTCTCGTTGTATCTGAATTTAACTCTTTCATCCATCTGGAATTTATTTTGCATAACTTTATTTTCCAGATGGATAGCTAACTGTCCCAACACCACTTACTGAATAACCCACCTTTTCACCACTAATTTGAAGTGACCCAAATGTTATATTTTGAAAAATATTATTTCTAATTTTTCATGTTAACTGGATCCAATATTACTGCCAGGCTGCTATGTGGTTTTAGCTTTTCTGTGACTGGGGTTAAAAGAGATCTTCCTGGCTAAATGTATTGTTAAAATTTGAAATGTGTGAATGAGAAAAGTTAATTAATGTGAAAGTGCTTTGGAATGTAAACAAGGCTTTATAGAACAAACTATGGTGAGCTATTGTGCTTTCTTTTTGCTTGGCAGGTTTTAAAAGTAAAGTTTCACTTCTCTGATACGGATTAAGCATATGTCGTCGTGAATGAAGCATAACTCTTCATTCACTCACGTATTCAATCAACCTTCATTTCCTATCTACTTGAACACTGTGGTCAAGGTCTAGTCCCACCCCCTAACCACACTGGAGTTAGATTAGACTGGTAATAAACGGTAATAAACTCACTGTATTTTAAGAGACAAGGTCTAACCATGTTGCCCAGGCTGGAGTGCAGTGTGTGATCATTGTGTACCATAACCTAGAACTCCTGAGCTCAAGCCATCCTACTACCTCAGCCACCTGAGCAGTTGAGACTACAGGCTCGAGCCACCACGCCTGACCCTTAAATGCTTTTTTAGAAGAAGTCTCAATTTTTTTCTGACAATATGGACAATTTTTGGGGCATTTATTTAAACCACTGATCTGGTACATTACACAGTCCATCGCTATTCCAAGTTATGCCCTATTTGTGTAATATTCAAAATCCTTCAAGATAGTGATATTCAAAATTCTTTAAGCTAGTCAGTAGAATTACTTTTAAGAGCTTATAAAATTATAGATACATTTTCCTCACTGCAGAAAAACAAAATCAAAATAAAAAATCTCTGGAAGACGAGTTATTTTTTTCAGAGCTCCTGAGTGATTTTGCTGTGCAGCCACTGCTCTAAATTATCAGCAAAATCTTAAGAAGCTAGAGTTCCTACAGCTGAATGTCATTTCCACACTACAAAAGTCAAAACTACTTGCTGAAGGCAACTTATAACATACGTAAAGCTATTTCAAAAAATTACATAGCAAATGTATACTGTATTCCTCCAATGCTATTTCAATTAATATGTTTTAAAGACTTTATCTTGTCTCTCATAGCATTTTACAGAATTAGTCACTCGCTACAAACAGAAGTTAATTATAAAATTACCAATTATTGCTGGAGCAATCTGTCGGGTAACTGAAAGCTCAAATTGACTTATTATATAGGAAAAAAAATTTAGTTTTCCAAATTTTACCTTATTCCAAAAATAATCAGTATACTGCTTAAGATTATATTTGGTTTTATATATACAAAATGAGCCCTTTCTTTTTTACTAGTTTTGAAGATTTAGAAATGACTGACTACTATAAATCTCTTGACACCATGAGTATCAAACATCTTAATTTTGCTTCAGTTATCAAGAACTTCAATTAGAGATGTCAGAAATAACGATCATTACATAAAAAGATGTTTATATGAGAAAGTTTTACATTTATAAAGCTTTTTTTTTTTAAGCAAGAGTCTAATTCATTGCAATTAGGACTTTGATGATGCAGAAAGATCAAGAATCCAGTACTTAAAGGGAAGAAATCCTCACAGGTCGGTGAAGTAGGTCACCAAACAGTTGTAATAATCAGCACCGAGCTGCAAAAAAGGAGGAAGACACCTTTCCTAAGACTGAACTTTTAAGACACCTTCCCTGAAATGTCTTTGAGTAACATACAATTTAGAACTTTTGATGACACATACAAATTAAAGTAATGGAGCATTACATAAATAACATTTTTAGCCATTATTTTAAGGTATGATTACAACTTGTTTTTTGTTGGTTGAAACAGGTTCTTGATTATTTACCAATATCCTTTTCCCTGCCTACGACCACCCATATTTTCCAAGGGCAACCATAATGCCCCCTTCCCGTACTAAGTAAAGTAACCAAGCAATTTGGCTGAGATTGACTCCAATCCCCAGATACAGGCTCTTCCAAACTAATTAATACCTGAAATTCCTCTTGGTCACTTTATTTTTCTGAGACAGAGTCTCGCTCTGTTGCCCAGGCTGGAGTGCAGTGACGTGATCTCGGCTCACTGCAACCTCTGCCTCCTGGGTTCAAGACATTCTCCTGCCTCAGCCTCCCGAGTAGCTGGGATCACAGGCCTGGCTAATTTTTGTATTTTCAGTCGAGACAAGGTTTCACCATGTTGGCCAGGCTTGTCTTGAACTCCTGGCCTCAAGCAATCTGCCTGCCTCAGCCTCCCAAAGTGCTGGGATTACAGGCATGAGCCACCACGCCCGGCCTTCCTGGTCACTTTAATCAGAATAGTTCAGTCACAGCACACAGCCCAAGCTGTTCCAGGCAGCCACGTTGAGATGGGGCCACTAGCCCAAGCACGATGCTGACAACGGAAAAAAACAGAGCCAAGAGATTCACAGAGAAATGCGGCCAGAGTCCACTCTGGTTTCCCAGCCTTTGCACTTCTCAGTTATTGGAGCCAACAAATTCCTATTATCTTACTGGCAACAGAAGGCATTCTACTGGATTTAGGAGTCTACCCATGATGAAAGGCAGTGATTGATTTAGCTCGACAACAGCCCTATGAGGGTAAAAAGATTTAGAAAATGGAGCTCAGATGATGATGATGATGACTATTTTTGTGCCTGTCATGTAGAAAGTGCTTAATAAAAGCTTTGTAGAATCTGGATATCAATTAGTTTCCTTTTGCTTCTATAATAAATTACCAAATTAGTGGCTTAAAATAGCACACACTTACTCTCTTACAGTTCTGGAGATGAGAAGTCTAAAAGCAAGATTTCAGCAGGTCTGTATTCCTTCTAGAGGCTTCAGGAAGAAAACTGTTTCCTTACCTATTCTAACTTCTAGAGGACATCCGAATTCCTCAGCTTATGATACCTTCCTCAATCTTTAACATATATAAAAACATTCAAATGACTTCTTTTTCTGTTCTTCCTTTTTTTGGAGAGTTATCTATTTACGAGACAGGATCTTGCTGTCGCCTAGGCCATAGTGCAGTGGCACAGTCTTGGGCTCAAATGATTCTCCCACCTCAGCCTTCCAAGTAGTTGGGACTACGGGTGGGTGCCATCAGGCCCGGGTAATTCTATATTTTGGAGAGACAGGGTCTTCCTATGTTTACCCAGGCTAGTCTTGAACTCCTGGGATCCAGCAATCCTCCTACCTTGGTCTCCCAAAATGCTGGGACTACAGGTGTGAGCCACTGCGCTTGGCCATAATTTATTTTCAGTGAACACATTTGATGGGCAACATAAGGTGCTAGGCAGTACATGCTTCTCTTAAAAGGAGGTCTAGAATACTTGCCAAGCCCATTGCCTTCTCTGGAAAGGTTTCTGAATCATGGGTTTCATGCTTTGTATTTTAATTCCAGCATCATCATAGCAAAATGTACTGGGGATGGGTATTTCAATTAAAGGCACCATCTCAAGGTTGGCAAGGGGTTTATTTATGTCTTAAGTCAAGAGCTTTGCCCAACTACTTCCGGATGGTGGTCTAGCTAATCAGATTCTCTCTCAAGGAGTTTGAAAAGAGACAAAAACCATGAAGTCAGTTAGCTGGTGACAACAGCTAACTGTGATGACAGGAGTTACAGAGGAAGAGCAGTGAGCAGCTAGGTTGCTATGTTGACAGACACTTGAGAAGCAGCTTCCACACTTTGGATTATGTACCCCAGAAGATAAAAATATTTTGAGCAGATACCTTATTATAAGCATTTATATAAATATTCTACCACAATTAAAATATTTAAGACATATAAATACACACTTAAACAGAAGGTAAAGATGGAATATATATTTTCTGCTCAATGGATTATCTGTGTACCTGACTAGAAGCCTGTACCATTGAGGATGAGAAAATACAGGCCCATTTCAGTGAAGGAACAACCACTGGAATTACTACTGACACTTTAGAATTGCCATCAGGTTACCAGAATGGTTGACTCATCAATGTGAATCCTGTAAAAATCTTTGCTTTCCCTTTTTGTACACAAAACAATTTATCATCATATAAGAAATTCTAGATGAACAGAACTTTCTGTGATGATGGAAATGTTCTTTATTGTTGTCCTCCAATACAGCAGCTAATAGCCATCTGAAGTTTGGCTACTGGGATGGAGAAATTGAATTTAAAATTTTATTTAATTTTGGTTCATTTAAACTTAAATAGCTAGTGGCCACTCTATCAGATGGCACAGGTCTAGACCTCTGTGAAAACTTGCAGATAATATAATAAGCAGAGTTTATACTAAGGCTGAAAAATCTCAGCGGATGTAAAGGCACTGAATCAAACTTTATATGAGTAGCAAAATTTGGAAATTGAGATATAATTGAATCCTAACTACTGTACATAAAAGAATCAATCATCGTTTCAAATAGTAAAAACTAATGAATCATTATCCTATGTTTTATAATCTTGTCTACTCAGATTCTAGGTTTATTAATCAAATATCATAATCCACTCTGTACCTACATACCCAGCATTTTTTAAAGCACTAGAATACTAATAAAAGATGTCTACTGGTAGCTCACAGTCTAATTTGGGAAAGAAGACAGGCACATAAAATATTTGCACAAATATTAATGCCATACACACACATCATAACTATTCTCCCCAAACATACTTAATTGTGAGTGGCAGATAATTACAGAAAACAATGATACGTCTTGGTCCTGCTACACTATCACTAAACTTGTATGAACCTGAGTTGGCCACATAATCTCATTGGTCTCAGAGAGTTCTCATCTACAAAATAAGGTAAATGGGCAGAAAATTCTTCACTGTTCTAAGAGTTTTGACATTCTATAACCTATGACAATGGTTAGTTATGATGGGGCTTCACTAAGGGGACAGGTCAGTCAAAACTGGTCTGGCATGAGCACGAATAAAGAGTTATAAATAAGCAAAAAGGTCTTGAGAATTGTGAAAAATTCTGCGTAGGGAACAAAACATAAGCAAGGGTCAGCACAGGGTGTGGCAGGAACTAGTCGGGCTAAAGTACAAGGATATGCAGGGATGGCTCAATTTGACAGCGTGCTGACACCTAGAGAGAGGAATTTGATTTTGATATAATAGGCTGTTTTAAGGTCTTGGGAACGGAAATACAAATATCTTTTTATTTAATATAGGTTTCTTATTGGCAGTATGTAGTATGGTTCTGCTTTTTTATCCATCTGGCAACCTCTATCTTTTAATTGGGGTGTGCTATGGTATGAATATTTGTCCCCTCCAAAACTCATGTTGAAATTGAATTTCCAATGCAACGTGGCAGCACCAAAAACTGAAGCCTTAAGAGGTGACTGGGTCATGAGTGCTCTTCCCAAAGAGTGGATTAATCCATTTACGGATTAACAGTTCAATGGGTTACCATGCAAGTAGAACTAATGGCACTGCAAGAAGAGGGGGAAAAGATGTGAGCCAGCACATTCAGCCCCCTCACCATGTGATGCCCTGTGCCACCTCAGGACTCTGCAGAGTCCGCAGCAGCAAGAAGGCCCTCTCTAGATGTGGCCCCTCTACCTTGGATTTCTTAGCCTCCATTACTATAAGAAATAAATTTCTTTATAAATTATCAACTTTCAGGTATTCTGTTATAAGCAACTGAAAATGGACTAAGGGTGTTTAGACCACTTACATTTAATTTGATTACTGTGATTATTGATATAGTTGAGTGTGAATTTGCTATCTTGCTATTTGTTTTTAGTCCCATCTGTACTTTATTCCCTTTTCCTTATTTTCCTCCTTGCTTTTGAATTAACCACTTTTTAGGATTCTATTTTATATCCTTTGGTTCTTATTATATTTTTTGTTGCATGTTTTTGGTGGTTGCTTTAAAGCTTATAGTATACATCTTTATCATAATGTGCCTCCAATTAATACTATACTATTGCATGTATATGAACTTTACAAGACACTACTACTATGTAGCATTTGCTATTGTCACATATTTTACTTCTACATAAATGATAAACTTCATAATAATATTCTTGCTTTAAACAGTCAATTATTTTTCAGAGATTTAGGTAATAAGAAGTATTTTATATGTAACTATATAATTACCATTTTTTGTGCTCCTTCATTTGTACTGATCTATATCTACATGTATTATCTGTATCATTTTCCTTCTGCCTGAATAACTTCTTTCAACGTTTCCTGTAGTGTAGGTCTGCTGTTGATGAATCCTTTCATCTTTCCTATGTCTGAACTAGTCTCCCTTTCACCTTCATTTCTGAAAGATATTTTTGCTGGGTAGAGAATCCTAGGTTGGCAGTTTTTTTTTTTTTTTCTTTCAAGTCTTTAAATATGCTTCTTGGGTGCAGTAGCATGTACCTGCAGGCCCAGCTATTGGGGAGTCTAAGGTGGAAGAACTGCTTCAGCTCAGTTCATGACCAGTCTGGGCAAAATAGTAAGAGCCTGTGTCTCTAAAATAAAAAAATGAAACAGATGTTTCTCAACTATCACCTTGCTTGTCTTGTTTCCCATGAGACATTTGATGTCATTGTTATCTTTGTTCCTCTTGGTGTAGTTTTTTCATGCTTCTTTTCCTTAGGTTTCATTGAGATTCTGGAATCTATAGGTTTATAGTTTTCAACAAATTTGGAAAATTTCTAGCCATTATTTCTTCAAACATTTATGTGTTCCTACCCTCTTTGGGGACTCTAATTTTATGTATATTAGTCCAAGTGAAGGTGTCCCATTCCTCACTGCTGTATTTTTTTCACTCTCTGTTTCATTTTGATTTATTGATATGTCTTCAAGTTTGTTAATCTTTTCTTCAGTATCTATTCTATGTGTCTTTTAATCTTTTAAACACATTTTCCATGTCTTTGCTTAATTTGCTCAATCTTTTTTCTAGTTTTTTTTAACATATAAAATACAGCTGTAATAAGTGTTGTAATGTTCTGCCTACTAATTTCTTTTTTTTTTTTGAGGTGGAGTCTCGCTCTGTCGCCCAGGCTGGAGTGCACTGGCTGGATCTCAGCTCACTGCAAGCTCCGCCTCCCGGGTTTATGCCATTCTCCTGCCTCAGCCTCCCGAGTAGCTGGGACTACAGGTGCCCGCCACCATGCCCGGCTAGTTTTTTTTTGTTTTTTTTTTTTAGTAAGGACAGGGTTTCACCGGGTTAGCCAGGATGGTCTCGATCTCCTGACCTCGTGATCCACCCGTCTCGGCCTCCCAAAGTGCTGGGATTACAGGCTTGAGCCACCGCGCCCGGCCCTCTGCCTACTAATTTCAAGTATTATTTCTGGGTTAGTCTCAATGGACAGATTTTTCTTCTCAATTATAGGTTATATTCTGCTGCTCTGCATGCCTGGTCATTTCTGACTGGATGCCAGACATTGTGAATTTGGTGCTGAATGTTTTTATATTATTTTAAATATTATTGAATTCATTTGGCTAGACACATGGTGAGAAAAAGTTTAAAAAGTAATAAATATTATTGAGCATTGTCTTGGGAGGTAGTTATCTGGAAACAGCTTGATCTTTCTGGGTCTTGCTTTTAAACAAGATCTGTATTTAATCTCTAGTTAATTTTGTCCCATTACAGAGGCAAAACCTTTCTGAGTACTCTACCCAGTGCCCTATGAATCACGAGGGTTTCTATTCTGTGTGATATGAGAATTATTGCTGGTCCTGCTTTAGCTCAGAAAATTGTTTCCTCTAATTATTTTTTTTAATGGAAGAACAGAAACGATTACTAAACACATGAAAATACACTCACAGTTAGAAATCATAGAAATAATTAAAATGAGGTAACATGCCGGGCGTGGTGGCTCAAGCCTGTAGTCCCAGCACTTTGAGAGGCCTAGACAGGCAGATCATGACGTCAGGAGATCGAGACCATCCTGGCTAACACAGTGAAACCCCGCCTCTACTAAAAAATACAAAAAACTAGCCGGGCGAGGTGGCAGGCGCCTGTAGTCCCAGTTACTTGGGAGGCTGAGGCAGGAGAATGGCATAAACTCGGGAGGCGGAGCTTGCAGTGAGCTGAGATCCAGCCAGTGCACTCCAGCCTGGGCGACAGAGTGAGACTCCACCTCAAAAAAAAAAAAAAATGAGGTAACATTTAACATCTTGCAGATTGGTAAAACATTTTCCTTTTTGAGTCTACGCATGAAAAATTTTCTAAATCAAGTATTATTGAGGACACAGAACAGAGAACATTTAGACACTGAGTGGGAGTGTAAACTGGCACAACACTTCGGAAAATGATTTGATATTATCCAATAAAGAGGAAGATCCAGCAATTTAGGCTCCAAAGAAATGAGGAGATTTATAATTTTCATATCGCCTCTGCTTCAGAAAGTCCCAAGCTGAGTATCCTCCTCTCTTTTTTCTTTTTTTTTTTTTGAGACAGAGTCTTGCTCTGTCACCCAGGCTGGAGTGCAGTGGCACTATCTCAGCTCACTGCAATCTTGGCCTCCTGGGTTCATGCGATTCTCCTGCCTCAGCCTCCTGAGTAGCTGGATTACAAGCAGCCACCACCGTGCCTGGCTAACTTTTGTATTTTTAGTAGAGACAGGGTTTCACCATGTTAGTCAGGTTGGTTTCGAACTCTTGATCTCAAGTGATCCACCCACCTCAGTCTCCCAAAGTGTTGGGATTACAGGCGTGAGCCACCGCACCTGGCCCCTCCTCTAATTCTTTTTGGTAGTTCTTTCCCCAGCCTAGGGCAGTGAACTCACAGCCGTGAATCAGTATTCAGCTGCAGGCTGGAGGGAGACCCTTTGTATATCTTCACAGTCCTTGCTTTCTGTGAAGCTATTTACTTCCTAGGACTCTCTGTCCTAGCTGCCTTGACCTTCTTGGGTTTCTAGCTCTATGTCCTCAATTCAGGGAGACCATCAGGCTTTACCTGGTTTTTTCTTTCCAGTGCTATGACTGGCTTTAGGCAATACACTGGGGCAACAGGCTCACCATATTTGTATCATGCTTCTCAGGGATTACTGCCCATTACCTGATGCTCAAAAGTCTTGAAAACATTGTTTCATATATTTTGCCCACTTTTTCTTTTCTTTTTTTTTTTTTAAACTAAGGTGAGAGGGTCCTTGTTAGTCTATCTTAGCCTTAAGGGGAAGTTCCAATAATCAGTTTTGAGCTAACTTTGCAAGCCTATTTTATTGGTTTCTCTTTCATTGACTTTAGTCTCTCCTATACCACTCTGAACCAACGTTTACCGTCTTGCTGTTTCCTTCGTTAATGAATTAAATGCATCTGACACATGCTCACCATATGTTTTATGGCATCCATGTTTTTAACTTGAAAAAAATTATTTTAACGCTACTTTGAAGACCTTTAGACCTCTAAAATTCAGCTCAGACAAACCTATTTCAGGATTCTGTATCTGATCTCAAGATGGTCAATCACTGTATCTTCCTGAACAGTATCTCTGTTTTGGTACTGCTGTACTTAAGCCTCACGGCAAATAATTTTTGTGTCTGTACTACCACAGATCCATGAAGATGGGAGCCTGTGATATACATATCACTAGCACAGTGTCTGGCATAAAGGAGGACTTCGTTGAATATTTTCTGAATGAATAAAACACAGAGAAAATTCTAACTCTCTGCTTCTCAAGTGTGATACTTGGCTCTGTGACAAGAAGTATACAAAGACTCAGGACAAACATGGCAGATATTCTTGGAACATACACATTGCTCTTACTATATCAATATCAGGAAATATTACAAAACTGCCTAGAATGTTAATGAAAAAGTACACAAATGTTTGGATATCTCAAGTCATATCCTCTTTAGGTTACACCCCTACGCGTCTAGGGTTTCCTTTGCCTCTAAAAGGTACATCTGAGTGAGGACTATTTCCATGAAAAATAAGTTTGACAAGTATAGCCCTAACCCAAGGAATTAATTCAAGAAGATGAAAATTTCAGGCACTGTGTCTGGCAGTATAAAGTTAAAAAGCAGAGGCAGGAGCTGGTAAAAGGATACAAGGTTAGGGCTGAGTCAGGCTTTCTCCAAGTTTTTGCAACTCTTTCCACTTCAGTTATGCTATTGCTCTGTCAAAAATTAATTGTTGATAGTTTTGGCTGGGTGTGGTGGCCCACGCCTGTAATCCCAACACTTTGGGAGGCTGAGGCAGGTGGATCACTCGAGGTCAGGAGTTCGAGACCAGTCTGGCCAACATGGCAAAACCCCATCTCTACTAAAAATAGAAAAAATTAGCTGGCCATTATAATCCCAGCTACTGGGGATGTTGAGGCGGGAGAATCTCTTGAACCCGGGAGGCAGAGGCTGCAGTGAGCTGAGATCGTGCCACTGCATTCCAGCCTGGGTGACAGAATGAGACTCTGTCCCCCAAAAAACCAAAACAAACAAACACAAAAGATTATTGATAGTTTTAATTTTTTAACATTCGAATTTTCCTATGGTGAAAAGAAACTGCCTGTAATCCCAGCACTTTGGGAGGCCGAGACGGGCGGATCACGAGGTCAGGAGATCGAGACCATCCTGGCTAACACGGTGAAACCCCGTCTCTATTAAGAAATATAAAAAACTAGCCGGGCGAGGTGGCGGGCGCCTGTAGTCCCGGCTACTCGGGAGGCTGAGGCCGGAGAATGGCGTAAACCCGGGAGGCGGAGCTTGCAGTGAGCTGAGATCCGGCCACTGCACTCCAGCCTGGGTGACAGAGCGAGACTCCGTCTCAAAAAAAAAAAAAAAAAAAAAAAAAAAAAACTGATTGTTTTCTTTTTTTTTTTTTTTTTTTTTTTTTTTGAGACGGAGTCTCGCTGTGTCGCCCAGGCTGGAGTGCAGTGCCGGATCTCAGCTCACTGCAAGCTCCGCCTCCCGGGTTTTTACGCCATTCTCCTGCCTCAGCCTCCCGAGTAGCCGGGACTACAGGCGCCCGCCACCTCGCCCGGCTAGTTTTTTGTATTTTTTTAGTAGAGACGGGGTTTCACCGTGTTAGCCAGGATGGTCTCGAACTCCTGACCTCGTGATCCGCCCGTCTCGGCCTCCCAAAGTGCTGGGATTACAGGCTTGAGCCACCGCGCCCGGCCGAAACTGATTGTTTTCAATAAGAAAAAACAATTTAAAAATTGCGATCCTTTGGAAAGTATAGGGTGTAGGAAGCAGAAATCCTTTTCTTAGAGAAATCAGGCTATTATTCAGACACTTAAAATAACTGGTAGCATCAGTTGCAAATAAAACAAGAGCTCTGAATTTATCTGCATTTCCAACAACTGTTTTGAAAGTAAAGATGAATAAAGTTTATTAATTATTATCAGCAACATTTAGAATTTAGGCAAAGCTAAAACCCAATTTAACCTCTGCTTTCTGTAACACATAACATTTAATCTGTTTTCAATAGCTTACAGACATATATATTTTAAATAACAAATTTTAATTCAGAATCATGTGTAGTATCACAAATATAAAGTATTTGTAATTCAAGTAAGAATGGCTATTTTCCCATCTTTATTTTTATTTTTATTTTTTTTGAGATGGAGTCTTGCTCTTTCGCCCAGGCTGGAGTGCAGTGGCGCAATCTCAGCTCACTACAAGCTCCGCCTCCTGGGTTCAGGCCATTCTCCTGCCTAAGCCTCCTGAGTAGCTGGGACTACAGGCGCCTGCCACCAGGCCCGGCTAATTTTTTTGTATTTTTAGTAGAGACGGGGTTTCACTGTGTTAGCCAGGATAGTCTCGATCGCCTGACCTCATAATCCGCCCACCTCAGCCTCCCAAAGTGTTGGGATTACAGGCGTGAGCCACCGCGCCCGGCCTATTTTCCCATTTATACACTAGTTTATAAAATTATTCTGCACCCCATTTTCAGTAATGACACAAACATATATATATTCTAGTAATTATAAATCTAGACAACAGAATTGTGCTTATCTTAGTCTCTCTGTATTGCTATAAAGAAATACTTGAGGCTGAGTAATTTATAAACAAAAGAGGTTTATTTGGCGCATGGTTCCACAGGCTGTACACGAAGCACAGTGCCAGCATTTGCAATGGCCTCCAGCTGTTTCCACTCATGGTGGAAGGGGAACCAGTGTGTGAAGATCACACAGTGAGAAAGGGTGGAGGTGGAGGAGATACACAGGTAGGTAGGTAGGTAGGTAGGTAGGTAGGTAGGTAGATAGAGCAGGACACCCAGGCTCTTTTCAACAACCAGTTCTGTCAGAAACTGAGAGAGAAAACTCACTCGTTCCTGGGAGAAAGACACAGAGCCATTCGTGAGAGATCCACACCTCTCCCACCTCAAACTGACACCCCCACCCCACCCTGCCCCAACCCTGCCCCAACACCTCTCACCAGGCCCCATCTCCAACAGTGGGGATCAAATTTTCCCAACAGACTTGGTGGGGCGAAACAAACCATATCCAAACCATAGCCTTCCACTCCTCGCTTCTCAAATCTGATGTCCTTCTCATATTCAAAATACAACCATTCCCTCCCAACAGGCCCCAACTCTTAACTTGTTCTAGCACCAACTCAAAAGTCCAAAGTCTCATCTGAGACTCAAGGCAAGTTCCTTATAGCTATAAGCTTGTGAAGTAAAAAACCAGGTTATTTACTTCCAAGATACAATGACGGAACAGTCATTGGATAAATGCTGTTTTCCAAAGGGAGAAATTGGCCTAGAGAAAAGGGTAAGAGGCCCTATGAGAATCTGAAACCCATCAGGGCAGACATTAAAGTTCCGAAATCTCCTTTGAGCATGTCCTGCATCCTGGGCACAGCAGTGTGAGGGGTGGGCTCCCAAGGCTTTGGGCAGTCTCATCTCCATGGCTCTGCTGGGTGCAGCTCATGTGGCTGCTCTCATGAATTGGAGTCAAATGCCTGAGGCTTTTCCAGGATGAGGGTGCACACTGCCAGTGGCTGTGCAATTCTGTGGTCCCCATGGCATCCCTGTTCCCACAACTCTACTAGTCAATACCCCAGTGGAGACTCTCCATCGGGGCTCCACCACCACATTTCTGCTTGGCAACATCCTAGCAGAGTCTTTCTGTGACACCTAGGCCTTCTGATACATCCTCTAAAATCTAGGTGGAAGCTGCCAAGCCTCTGCCACTTTTGCATTCTGTGCCCTGAAGTCCTAACAACACATAGAAGCTGCAAAGGCATACAGCTTGCAGCCTGAGCTGAGTACCTGGAGCCCTTTGAAACAGCTGGAGCTGGAGCAACCAGGATGCAGGGAGCTGCATTCCAAGGTGGCAAAGGACAGTTGCGCCCACAGCTTTGACTGTGGAAACCATTCTTGTCTTCTAGGCTTCTGGACTTGCGATGAGAGGGACGGCCTAGGAGATTTCTGAAATGCCTTGAGGGCCTTTTCTCCATTGTCTTGGCTATTAGCATCTGGCTCCCTTTTATCTGAACTAACTGGATTCTTCTCCTGAAAGTGCTCTTTCCTTCTTTAACACAAGGCCAGGCTGCAATTTTTCCATATTTTTATGCTCTACTTTCCTTTTAAATTCCAACTTTAGATCATTCCTTTCCTCCCATATTTGATCCTAAGATGTTAAAAGAAGCCACACCACTTCTTGAACCCTTTGCTGCTTAGACATTTCTTCTACCAGATACTCTAGGTCATCACTCAAGTTGGGCCTTCCATAAAGCCCTAGGGCATGGAAGCAATGCAGCCAAGTTCTTTGCTACAGTGTAACAAGGGTTCCGTTAGCTCCAGTTCTCAATAAGATCCTCATTTCCCTCTGAGCTCTCCTCAGCATGGCCTTTACTGTCTATATTTCTATCAGCATTTTGGTCACAACCATTTAACCAATCTCTAATAAGTTCCAAACATTCTTTCATCTTCCTGTTTTCTGAGCCCTTCAAGCTCTTTCAACCTCTGTCCATTACCCAGTTCTAAAGCTGCTTCCGCATTTTCAGGTCTCTTTATATCAACACCCCACTCTCAGTACCAATTTTCTGCCTTAGATGCTGCCACTCATGACAGAGGGGGAGCCGGGATATGCAGATCACATGGTGAAGGAGGGAGGGAGGGAGGGGAAGTGGGAGAGAAAAAGGGAGTAGGGAAGAGGGAGGGAGACATATACAGAGAGAGATAGAAAGAGAGAGGAGGTTCTTTTCAAAGACCAATTCTCAGGGGAACTAAGAGTGAGAGCTCATTCACTCAGAAGGGCACCGACCCATTCATGAGGGATCCACCCCCACGATCCAAACACCTCCCACCAGGATTCACCTCTAATACTGGGGATAAAATTTCAACATGAGGCTTGGTGGGGCCAAACCATTTCCAAACCACAGCAGTGCTTTTGTTGATTAAGGAGGGAACTCAGGATAAAGAAATACACAGGGTTAATTTGAGTTTTTACAAACTGTAAATAAACAGCAACACTGACTGGGTGCTATGGCTCATGCCTGTAATCCCAGCATTTTGGGAGGCTAAGGTAGGTTGATTGCTTGAGGCCAGGAGTTCGAGACCAGCATGGGCGACATGGTGAAACCCTGTCTCTACCAAAAAACACAAAAATTAGCCAGGCATAGTGGCACAAGCCTGTAGTCCCAGCTACTTAGGGGCTGAGGAAGAGGATCGGGTGAACCTGGGAGGTTGAGGCTACAATGAGCTATCGCACCATGCACTCTAGTCTGAGTGACAAAGTGAGACTCTGTCTCAAAAAAAAAAAAAAGTGTAGCAATACAATCCTGTAAACCTTTCCTTTGAAACCAGAAACTGTAAATGAGACTCTAGGAAAAAACACTCAAAAATGGAATGTTAAACAAAAAAAACAAAAATCCAGGTATGACAGTTTCTTATTTCTATATAATCCTCTAGGAAATAAGTATTACTTGGCACTATATTTAAAGTACATTCTAACAAACATAAATCAATATCTACAGAGACATGAAGTAGAAAACCTCACTGCTTTCCATTTAAACTTCAGGATCTCTACCAGATCCTGAGCAATATGCTCTTTCTAGCAAAGAGACAAAAATTGGAATACTTTATACTTGCTATTATTTATTCTGGTAGATTGTATCACCTGATGTAAAGTTTCCATAAATGATTCCTGAAAACATCATACACAAATTATTTAGGAACCAGCTCTTTCTCCAACTGTTGGCATAATTTTTGGGTGGTGTTTGGGTGTTTGTGTTTTTGGAGGATTCATAAAACTGGTTATTATGACACTGATTACTAAATCGTTGATTCTTTACTTCCTAATTTATTAGACTATTTTGTTTCATTACGAGTTCAGAGCATCAAAGAGCTTTGACCTTGATGACAAAAAAAATGGGTAAAGACAGTCATATATACCTAGCCTGACAAAAGAACAGTCCCAGAAAGATTTCAAGAGCTTTACAGAGACTGCAAATTTTCACCTTCAAAGTCTGACCTTTCGGTTGACATTGTAACAGTCAGCTGAGGGCAGGATACAGTATCTTAATCATGATTACCTTTATCTGTACCATACACTACAACCTGGAAAATCTTCTCAATAGGAACAAGAAGGGGCCAGTAAGGTGTGATGGTTAACAGGCTCTCAAGCAGACTGACTGGGGCTAGAATTTTAGCTCGGCCACTTAATTTACTCTGTGACTTAGAAAAAGATGTTTTAATCTTTCTCAGTTACACATTCCTCCTCTTTAAACTGATGCTAAAATAGCATCTACCTTTAAGTGTATAGAGAGAACTAAATGAGTGAATTCATGGCAAGTGCTTAGAACTGTGCTGGGCAAACAGCTGAAGAAATATCATCTATTCTATTAAAAGTATTTAACACTATCTTTCAAGATGAAAGCCTTGCCCTGAAGCTCAAGCCATGTGCCTCCAAGTTACGTGCTCTTTACATTATGTAGGGGATTGGCTGCTGCTGTGTTGCTCTTCCTCCAAGAGCCATAAGGCATGGAGCCCTGACAGCAGATTCCTGTTACCTCAGGTGCAAGTCATAAAAAAAGGTCAAATACATCTCCTTGGCTTTTCTTTCATTTCCCATGTTAACAGATTTCTCTGAAGGACAATTATTTTGCCATGACCCATCTAGCCTCTGGCATACAGCCCCTCACCTGTCACTTCAAACTTTTATATAATTCTTAATAAGCTGACAATATTCGATTGGGTAATCATTTTCTTCTTTTTAAAATTTATTTTTATTTTTTGAAATAGGGTCTTGCTCTGGCACCAAGGCTGGTTTCAAACTCCTGGTCTCAGGTGATCCTCCCGGCACTGGCCTTCCAAAGCGCTGGGATTAGAGGGACGCTTCACCACACCTGGCCAGGGTAATTATTTTCATCTTCCTCAAGTAATGCAAGGTGTTAACATTTTGTGACAGGTACTTTGTCTTTCACAAAACACAAAAACGGCCTGTGAATTGGGATGAGTTTGTTCCCTACTGTAGCCAAAGACATCATGATGACAGGTCCTAAACCTGGATATTTATACTGAATTTCTCCTAGAAAGCATAAAGTTTACAAGGCTACACACAATACTCTGAAGAGAGCATATTTGTTATCGCAAAACCTTCGTTTTAATTTTTCTTTCTGATATTTGAAATTGCAGGCACTGTATGGATAGCCTGAATGCAACTGTATATTGAAAAAGAAACCACTTATTTAATAGCTGCTGAAAGAAGTTCAAATCGTATCTATTTGTCAGAAGTCTATTTCTAACCTTCCAAAGCCTATTCTAATTTATTGCCGGATAAGATCCCACCTTTGACTTTTCACACCACCTTGCTTATATTCCTTTTATGCCAAATATTAGAATTATTATTTGCAAACATGTTTTATCTTCAAAATATATCCAGAATCCAACAGCTTCTAACTAATCATCTTCACTGCTACCATTTTGGTCCAAACCACTGTCATCTTTTCCTTGGATTACTACTACGATATCCTTCTAACTGGTTTTGTTGTTTTCACTCTGGTCCTCCCACTTCCACACCAGACTATTCTTAACATAGCAGTTAGCATGATCCCATAGAAACTGAGGCCATATTACGTCACTTCTCTCCTAAATCCACCTCACCCAGAGTAAAGGCCAAAGTTCTTTTTTTTTTTTTTTTTTTTTTTTTTAAAGACAGAGTCTCACTCTGTTGCTCAGGCTGGAGGGCTGGAGTGTAGTGGCATAATCTCCGCTCACTGCAACCTCCGCCTCCTGGGTTCAAGCGATTCTCCTGCCTCAGCCTCCCAAGTAGCTGGGATTACAGGTGCATGCCACCACACCCGACTACTTTTTAATATATTTTTGGTAGAGACAGGGTCTCACCATGTTGGCCAGGCTAGTCTTGAACCCCTGACCTCAAGTGATCTGCCCGCCTTGGACTCCCAAAGTGCTGGGATTATAGGAGTGAGCCACAGTGCCCGGCTCCAAAGTTCTTATCAAAGGCCCAGGAGGCCCTACATGATGTGCTTCCTCTGCGCTCCCAGCCCCCAACTGCCCAGCTTCTACTTTTTCCTTCACTCACTCCTGATGTTCCCTAAACTCATCAAGCATTCTCCTGTGACAGCACGTTGCACTTGCTGTTCCCCTGGCGTAGAAAACAACTCTTCCAGGTATACGTGTGCCTCACTTCCCAGCTTTCTCCAAGTTTCTGCTAAAATGTAATCTTATTAAATAAGAGAATGTCTCTTACCATCTCATATAAAAATGGCAAGTCCCTTCTCTCTTCCCCATCTCCATCCCCTTTACAATGCTTTTGTTTTTCCAACAGCCCTTATCACCACAAAGCATATTATTCACTCATTGATTGCATGTTTCTCCTCCCTTCAATAAAAAGTAAGTTCCGGGAAGGAAGAGACTTATCTGTTCACTGCTGTATCCCCAGCACCTAGAACAGTGCTTGGCACACAGAATGCAATCAATAAACATTTACTGAATAAATGAACAAACTTCCACTTTATTATTATTTTTTAAAGAGACAGGGTCTTGCTCTGTGGTTCAGGCTGGAGTGCAGTGGCATAATCGTAGCTCGTAAGATCCTTTCTGATATTTGAAATTGCAGGCAGTCTATGGATAGCCTGAATGCAATTCTGCAGCCTCAAACTCCTGGGCTCAAGCGATTCTTCCGCCTCAGCCTCCAGAGTAGCTGGGACCACAAGCAGGCACCACCATGCCCAATGACCTTCCACTTTAGAACATAAACTCCTTGAAGGTTCTGCCTGATTCTTGATACTGTTCACATCATCAACTGTGGTGACGTTCATTTAACAGACCTTAACAACATTTTTGAGTGAAGAGCAAGGGAATCTAAGTTACTGAGAATACTTGGGGTAAGTCTACAAGGAATTAGGGGAATCAACAATCCAAGCAACTGCATACAGAGCACCCTGGTTCTAAAACGAAAAGGTGGTTGTGGAAAGCGGAATCAGATGTTTCTCCATCTACCAACATTTTGGGCAGTATTTCCAAGGCATTCATGAAAGTTGCTGAGACAGTAAATATTTCACTCCTTAAACTGCTCGTCTTAATTCACTGGGATTAAACAGCTGTATGTTTCAGGACTCTGTTCAGGTTCGTGCCCTACTCATATCATTTAATCTTCCTAATAAATCCATGCACATAAGATTTTAATCCACTGACACTGGGCAAAGGAGGCAACGTGGACTCGGGGAGGGCAGTGGCCGGCTCAAAGTGGCTGGGCTAATAGGTGTCAGTGCCAGGATTCTAACCCAGGACATTTGGCTTCTGGGCCATCGAACACCGGCACCCAGGCCTTTCGAGGTTGACTAACTTAAGAGCCGGCTCCGCCTCTGCAGGAGTTGCCTCCCCAAAGGCAGAAATACGATTGCGCAGACGACCAGAACAGCCCAAGTTCTTCACCCAGGTTCCCGCGGGATCAGGAGCCTTCAACATTTCTCAAGGAATGCAGTTTTGCCCACAGATGCTTCGAAAATCCAAGTTTCCTGATCGTTGGTATGACACACCCAGGATTAAGCGAGCGTATGCGAGAAGCGCTCTGCAAACCGCCAGGCGAACGGCAACGAAGAGGAAGCCTCGGAAACAATACCTGAATGAGGCGGGGGCTGAAGAACTTGCTGACAATGGGCACCGGTCAATGCTTGGGGGCGGGCGGGGATGTTCAAGAAGGGCTCCAGTCCTCCCCGCGGAGACGGCGGAGCCCCAAGCGTGCGTTTCTGGGGCGCCGAGGTCTGAGGGGGGGCCGGGAGAGCCAGGTCGGTCTTAACAAGCCCCCAGACCCCTCTTAACACGGGCGCGGGGCCCCTGCAGCCTGCCGCCCCTCTCGGCCCAGCCCGCTGCGCGGCGTCGCGTCCCCGTCCGGAAGGCCCCACGGCCCGCCGGCGCCCCGAGCCCCTAGCCCTTGTCAGAGGCCGCCCCTCGTCCGCAGCCCGCCCGGCGGCTGCTTACCTGCGCACCCGGCGTCCTCTGCTTCTTCCCTCCGGAGGCGACTGGAGCCGACCGGCGGTGCCGCCCCCTCCCTCCCCGCCCTCGCCCGCCCCGCCCCCTCGGAGCCGGAACTGCTCCAGCTCCCGCCCTTCTGCCCGCCTTCCGCGGCCCCCTGTGTGGTGTCACTTCCGCCAGCGCCCGACGGCGCGCCGGGAGTCTGGGTCTCGCGAACGCGCCGGAAGCGTCCCTACAGCCGGGAACGCGCCTCGCGGATGACAACAAATTCGTCGCGCGGCGGCAGTGGAGGTGTCTGCTTCAGCCTCTGCCGCCTCCCCTCGCGCTCTCTTGCACTTTCTCTGAGCCGGTTGGGATCTCCCTCGGAAGTCCCCTGGCCTGGGGCCAGGAGGACCCCTCTGCGTCTTGCCTCCGCCAGGCCCAGCGCGAGCGGCGCGGCGCCGGCGATGGGGTCTCCCTGAGGAACTCCCGGCGCCAAACAGCGATGAAGGGGCCGCCCCAGGCTTAGGCCCCGCCGCGGCCTGGAGCCGGAGTCGCTACCCTGAGGCCGGAGCCAGCGCCACCCGCAGCCGCAGTCAGCCCAGCTGCCAGCAGTCACCATGCCTTGGCCGTTTTCGGAGTCTATCAAGAAGCGGGCCTGCCGGTACCTCCTGCAGAGGTACCTGGGCCACTTTCTGCAGGAGAAGCTGAGCCTGGAGCAGCTCAGCCTGGACTTGTACCAAGGCACCGGGTCCCTCGCCCAGGTCCCCTTGGACAAATGGGTAAGAGCTGCCGGGCAGCCAGCCGGGCGGGGCTCGCTCCCCTCTTTAGGGCGCTTTGAACCGGTGCCATCCAAGATTGGTGACAGTCATTCCCTCCTTGGGAATTGTTTGGACCCGAGTGTGGCACGGCTCAGAGAAATGTGTTAGAGTGTTGTTTAATCTGTTTAACAAGTTTGCTCTCCTGAATCACGTGTTCCGGAAACTTAACAGATGTAATGGAATCTACACTATGGGAATAATTGAGTCAGTGCTTCGGGGGGTCTGTGAAGCAGGCTCAATAGGTCCGTGGGAGGAGGTGACCAGAATTGTCCCTTGGGATGTGAGGGGCCGCAGGGTTTTGTGGCAAACAAACCCTGCCTTGTGCGATGACATTCTGGAACGATTAAGGATGAAGAGGACCTCTGGATGTCAGAATCCCTAGTTATTGGTTTTGGGTTGGCCACTTGCACACCATGTTTGCCTTGTTTGTCATCGTGCAGCGTTTGCCATCTGGAAGAAAGTTAGGTGAAGGCCTCCTGTGCCGGTTTGCCTGCTTTTGCTTGATTATATGTTTACAAGATAGGTTTGTGTACCCAGCCTGTGAATGGTCGTGTGGCCCTAGTAGTGCTGTTGAGTTATGCCTCTTTGCTTCACGTGACAGATCGTAAAAGCAGGTGTTGCAAAAGCGCTGAAGCTGCAATTTTCAGACATTTTAAAACCTGTCTTCTACTTGTCATCTAGAGGCTGTGAGTTCACTCATTGGTATACAGGTGCTTCATCTGAATTTCAACTCACCACATACAGTTGTACCTGCATTTGTGTGTTCAATGCATAATATTTTACTTAAAGTATATTCACTTGTGGGTTTGACAGGAATAGAGTGGCTTCTACCCTTTGCCCAACCCATACTTCCTTAGCCACAGAAAATCTTAAATGATGGAAATACCTTATTATGACCCTTAAGTGAATTTGTGCTAGAGACTATAAATCAGTATATAATTTTATCAGTATGTACATGACTTAAACTAGGGAGAGTACGCAAGATAGTGGAAAGAGCCCTGGTTTGAGAGCAGTAAGACCCAGTCCCTCACCAGGAGGTGAGAGTCCTACCCTTGGAGAGACTCTCCGGTCCGCTACAATTAGCCAAATGGTAATGGACTTAGCAATTCACCTGAGTTCAGTCAACACTAATGGAGCATACACTTCATCTCTGTGTCGTATTATGGTATTGTAATGCTGTAATTCTTTAAAAAGATAGGGATTCTGATGTTTATTTTTGAATTCAACGACCCATGATTCTATACTTTTTATACGGTTATGAATAGATTATCTTGAAAAAAGAGGGTTCAAGATTTATTAATGCCTTTTGTGGGTCGAAGGACTTTATATGCATTATTCTTTGATGACTTTAGCCCTATAAGGTGGGCATTAATATTTCCATTTTACAGATGGAGTTAAGCAATTTGCCCCGTCGCACATCTAGCAAGTATTACATCACATGGCCTAAGATCAAAAGAAAGGCAGTTAATGTTTATTGAGTATGTATTTATGTCAGGCATTGTAGTAGGCACTTTCATTTGTGAGGTTTTATTTAGTCCTTATGGGAAGTCAGAGGTAGTGATATTTGAATTTTATAGTTTGAGTTCAGAAGCATTGGCAAAATGATTTTTGACTAAACTTAATCTGAGGATTATGTTTTGTTCTTGATGGGTGGGTTTTGTAAACTAAAATAATGTTAAAGCATCCTGTAAACATTTCCGGTTGCTGATTTTTTATTTTCATATGCTGTGTTGATGGTTAGGATAAATCTTGGTGTAACACTTAGATACAGCTATTCAGAGTTCTGATTCCAAATTTAGTTTATTTTGACACTTGATTTTTTTTTTTTTTTTTTTTTTTTTTTTTTTTTTGGTAGAGGATTCTCTTGCTTTGTTGCCAAGGCTGGTCTTGAACTCCTGGTTTCAAGTGGTCCTCCCACCTCTGCCTCCCAAGTGCTTAGATTACAGGCATGAGCCACAGGACCCAGCCAGATACTTGATTTTAATGACTTTCATGACTGGAAAAAAGGTACCTTCAGAGATTCATCGATCCTAATGGAAAAACTGATCCTAATTGAAGAATTGCTCTACGCCTAATGTTTCAATTCTAAATGATCAATTATGCAAAGAATTGTGTTGAACTTGGCAATGACATTCCTTTAATTCCTGATCTCAATCAGTTTTTCTGTTACTATGACTAATTGACATTGCATATATACACACAGGTTTAAAATTCAATTTTTCAAGCTCTTTGTTCAGAAGACTTAGATTGGTTGGAATAGTCTTTACATGTCTTTAAACATTTTGTAAACTATATAGATAATGACTTAAAAAATAAGCAATGTTTTTAATAGACATCGTTTTCAGCAACAAAATTATGGAACAATGGAAACATTTCCAAATACAGTTTTTCAAATGCTCTCCTCATAGTACAAGTAGTCTTTGAAAAGTGGTTGCTTTCTTACTCATTATTAAAGTGCTATCTTTATTTTGAAAAGACAGATTAAGTGTGTTTTGTTTTTTGGAAAATATCTGCTAGGGAGCATGTACCACTGATAGTCCTTGTCATAAATTCATAAACAGTCAGTGGAGAATTCTTCTCTGTGTAAAAGGAAAATGCTTATCTTTAAATCCAACCCTTACACACTTGGCCATAGGAGAGACCAGGAAACCAGAAAGTAATTGCCATTCACTGTCTCTTTACAGAGATTCTACTGTTTAAAGATCTGTTTTTATTCTGTAGAATGTATGCGGAAATGTTTCGGTGTGCAGAAGTGGAAGGAACATCCAGCTGAGGGCACCACTCTTAATCCTTCTCTGTTGTGGAACTACTAGTCTTCTCTTTGTACCAGTTTGATATATGGCCTGAAGGAAGGTGCCAGTGCCCATTTGTATATTAAATACGAGTACAACTTTTTAATCTAAATTTGGAAAATGTAGAATGTCTCATTTTCTTCTCATATCCTTATGAATCATCTGATAATACTTTAGGATATATACATCCAGTTTTGGAGATTACTACCTTAAACGTGGCATGAAGTGGAGGGAGGAATAGAGGCAAGGGGTTTGGGATTGTTCTATCATTGGAATAGTCTGTCTAAGATGGAATAGTCTGTCTAAAGATTTCATAAACTCCTTGTCCCTAGAAGTGGTTGAAATGGCAAAATGTTGAAAGGAGGAAATTCTATTTGGGTAGGAAGTTGGATTTAATGACTCATTCCTTTTTAACTCTTTATGACTGTGCCTTTATTTTTGTTTTTTAAATGGAATTTCTTTCATTAATCGATTCAATACATTTATTGAGCTCTTAGCATGTGCCACTGTGAGGGGCTGGGGGATATAGCAGTGAACTAAACAAAGACCCTTTTCTTACACGAGCTCAAGAAGATAGACATTAACAATTTATTACACTGAGGCCTTTTATTTTATTTTATTTTTGAGACAGGCTCTCACTCTGTCACCCAGACTGGAGTGCAGTGGCATGATCTAGGCTCACTGCAGCCTCAACCTCCTTGGCTCAAGTGATCCCCCTACCTCTCCTCCCCTCCCTGCAGTAGCTGGGACTACGGGTGCTTGCCACCACACCTGGCTAATTTTTGTATTTTTTGTAGAGACGGGGTTTCGCCATGTTGCCCAGGCTGGTCTCGAACTCGTGGACTCAAGCAGTCTGCCCACGTCAGCCTCCCAAAGTGCTGGAATTACAGACATGAGCCACCTTGCCCGGCCACTGAGGCCTTTTAACTTCAGTTTAATAATGTTTCGATTGCTGCTTATATTCTCTTGGTGTTTAATAAAATCATCTTCAGTTCAAGAAACATTGATTACTGATTATTTGTCAAAGACCACCTGGAGACTAGAATGTTGCCTTCACTTTTTCTGTTTATATGCGTGAAACTCATTGATGATAATTGAAAGCAAAATGCCCTTAGACAGAAAAATAAAAAGCTCTAAAGAACTCTATAGTGGGACATTTATTTGCTGAGTGGTTCAGGTGGCTCCACTTTAAGAGTTATTTTCTTGTAGTATAGTAGTGACTAAAAAAAAAAAAACACTTCATAGGACTGGTGTGGAAAATGTTGCTTGAGCCAAGTAGGTTGAGAATTTTTACTACTCATATATTATAGTAGCCTTGGATTTTCACAGAATGACTGAATTTCAGGGTACCTTATGCTACAAGATACATGGGATTTTGCCTAAGTGGTTATAAGACTGGACATAAATATTACCTATTTAAACATCTTATACTTAGGGAAATTATTTTGTAGCTTAGTGGTACAGTGTAAATTCTGAAACTGTTGACTCTCCAAAACTGTTAACATTTACCAGTTTTTTTCTTTTTTTCCTTTTGTTTTTTTAGAGACAGTCTCTGTTACCCAGGCTGGAGTACAGTGGTGTGATCAGCTCACTGCAGCCTCAAACTCATGGGTTCAAGTGATCCTCCAGTCCAGCCTCCTGAGTAGGTGGGGACTACTGGTGTACACCACCACAGCCAGTTAATTTCTTTTAATTTTTGTAGAGATGAGATTTCACTATGTTGCCCAGGCTGATCTTGACCTCCTGGGCTCAAGGGATCCTCCCACCTCAGCCCCCGCAGTTGCTGGAATTATAGGCATGAGCCACCGTACCAGGCCTCTTTAATATTACTCTTCACTGCTATAATAAACCTTTCTGTATTTAGAGGTTTAAGTTTATTTCAACTTCTCTGCCACAAAATTGGGACAGAAAACTTGGTGTTTACTGAGAAGAGTTCCATCAAGTCCCGTTTCTTACATGGTTATCTAAGGTTGACAGCTCTCCACTTTACAAAGGCTAAGTCATTGCCTACATATGCTTTAAAACACTGTTAGGTTTTTAATTGTTCATTTTTAACTATAAAATTAATATATGCTCATTACAAAAAATTCAAACAGTAAAGAAATATATGAGGTATGAAGTAATAGAGCTTAATCCCATCTCTTCCGGAGATAACATATGGTACAAAAGTTTCAAACTTTTAGTTCTGGAAATACTTAATACATGAAGCAAGCAGTTCTACTTACCTTTTTAAGTATTTTATGATGGGCCATTTTTTTTAATGGAACGTGTCAGACATTCTTTAAAAAAAAAAAAAAAAACAAACTTTGAAAAAATCTGAAAAACCCAAGTAGAGGGAAGAACCTTGATGTCCGTAACTTGTGGTACCTAGTTGCTGTGAAATAGGAAATTCTAGAGAAGGAGCAGGTTTTCTCCACTGTCTGGAGTTGGGAGTGGGAGGGGAAGATTGAGATTGGATAGAGAATAAGTTTTACTATATTGATTTTTGAGGGGACTTTAGAATGTGGGGGCTTTAGAATGTGGGGACCTTAGATCCAGGTAGAGAGGCTCAGGAGGCACTGGGAAGTATAGGAAGATTGCAGTTGTGAAGATATGGGAGTTACCAGAGTATCAATAGCGAATAACACAGTGGGAAGAGATGGAACTGCACAAAGTGCATGGGTAGTAAGTAGATTAGCTTGAGAAACAAAAAAGGCTGAAGATGAAACTTAGATGAACTCCAACATGTTAAGTTGTAGAGGATCAGAAAAAAGACCGAGATGGTGAAGTGTTACAGAAGTCAAGGGAAGTTAGAATTTCAAAAAGGGGGAGTGGTCCTAGGAACTAGGTAGAGATGAGAATTCAAGAAAGACGAGGACTGAATATTATTTATTGCATTTGTCATTTTAATGGTGGTTACGAGCAGTTTCAGAGGAGCTGAGGGTTAGAAAGTCACTTGTAGTTTGCAGTTTGAGCAGAAAAAATGGGGTTGATGGCTAGGGGAAACATGGAGCAAGGTAGGGGTTTTAGTTTACTTTTGAAGATAATAGTAATCATTTATTAAATACTTTCCATCTCTATATACTGTACTGTGTGGGTGCTTTTACATACATTATCTTACTCTAAATTGGGTACTATCCATTCACTGTGAGGTTAAATAACTTACTCAAGCTTAGTATTAAACAGTGCAGCAAGATTTGAAACCTGTCTTTCTGACTTCTATATCTTTTTTTTTTTTTGTGCACCACACTGCCCCAGATTCAGAAACTTGAGCTTCTCAGACATAACAGCACTGGGTTCACCTGGGAATTTGCTGACATTCAGGCTTCTGGCTCCTTCCATACAGATTTTGGCTCTAGAAATTCAAGAATCTGCATTTTTAATAAACATCCTAGGAGATTCTGATACATGTGGTCCTTGACTGCATTTTTAAAAGCACTTGCACTAAAGGAATGGAGAGTTTTTCCATTGTGTTTTAAAAGCTTGTTTTATGAGCCAGCCCCAAACCAGTAAGTACTACAGTAAAAAAAAATTAGGATATGTTAACACATGATTTTGCTTAGCCTCCTGCAAAATCTTCCATTGTGAAAATACATTCCTCTTTTTCTTGTTGTGTTTCTGCAGTGATTAATTGAAGACCTTTTGCAAATTACTTAGTTTTTCTGATCCTCAATTGCTATATTTGTAAGGTAGGCACAAAAATACCTAATTCGGAGGGTTATTGTGAGGATTTAATGCAGGTATAAATGTAGGTATAAAATAGTACACTCTGGTGTCCTGTATGTAGTAGGTGCTATTTAAATGTTAATCTAAATTAGTTAATGCACTTTTTTTTTTTTTGAGACAGAGTCTTGCTCTGTCGCCCAAGCTGGAGTGCAGTGGTATGATCTCTGGTCACTGTAAGCTCCGTCTCCCGGGTTTACGCCATTCTCCTGCCTCAGCCTCCCGAATAGCTGGGACTACAGGAACCTGCCACCACGCCTGGCTATTTTTTTTGTATTTTTAGTAGAGATAGGATTTCACCATATTAGCCAGGATGGTCTCGATCTCCTGACATTGTTTTTTTTTTTTTTTTTTTTTTTTTTTTTGAGACGGAGTCTGGCTCTGTCGCCCAGGCTGGAGTGCAGTGGCCGGATCTCAGCTCACTGCAAGCTCCGCCTCCCGGGTTTACGCCATTCTCCTGCCTCAGCCTCCCGAGTAGCTGGGACTACAGGCGCCCATCACCACACCTGGCTAGTTTTTTGTATTTTTTAGTAGAGACGGGGTTTCACCGTGTTAGTCAGGATGGTCTCTATCTCCTGACCTCGTGATCCGCCCGTCTCGGCCTCCCAAAGTGCTGGGATTACAGGCTTGAGCCACCGCGCCCGGCCGATCTCCTGACATTGTGATCCACCTGCCTTGGCCTCCCAAAGTGCTGGGATTACAGGCATGAGCCACCGCATCCGGCCAGCTCATGCACATTTTTATGCTCTGTCTTATCTCGATTTGAATTCTGATGCCTTGGTTTAAACTAATAAAGATGTATTCTTTGCCTACTTAATCTATGGAACTACGTATTAAAAAGAAACATATAATTTAATGTTTGCTTTTCTTCATATTGTCAAGCACACCTTGAGTTCCTTTACAGAGCTCATCATTGTACTAGGTAGGTACTGTGAAAGAGAACGATGGCCCACATTTGCAAAGTGTTTGCTTAGTACCAGGAACTATTAATATGTTGGTAGTTTTACATGTATTACCTCATTAATGGTCACAGTAACTCTGTGGAGTTACTATTTCTATTTTATGGAGGAGGAAATTGAGACTTGGAGATTAAGGATTTGTTCAAAGCCACCCAGCTAGCTAGCTAGTAACCTTAACATATGCTATTTTAAAGGAGTGGGCTTCTCACACCTCCAACCATCTGATCTTTGACACACCTGACAAAAACAAGCAATGGGGAAAGGATTCCCTGATGGTGCTGGGAGAACTGGCTAGCCATATGCAGAAAATTGAAACTGGACCCCTTCCTTACACCATAAGCAAAAATCAGCTCAAGATGAATTAAAGACTTAATTATAAAACCCCAAACTATAAAAACCCTAAAAGAAAATCTAGGCAGTACCATTCAGGACATAGGCATGGGCAAAGATTTCGCAATGAAGTTGCCAAAAGCAATTGCAACAAAAGCAAAAATTGAGAAATGGTTATCTAATTAAACTAAAGAGCTTCTGCACAGGAAAAGAAACTATCATCGGAATGAACAGACGGCCTACAGAATGGGAAAACATTTTTGCAAGCTATCCATCTGACAAAGGTCTAAAATTCAACATCTACAGGGAACTTACACAAATTTACAAGAAAAAAACAACCCCATTTAAAAAGTGGGCAAAGGACATGAACAGACACTTCTCAAAAGACAACATACATGTGACCAACAAACATGAAAAAAGCTCGACATCACTATCATTAGAGAAATGCAAATCAAAACCACAATGAGATACCATCTCTCACCAGTCAAAATGGCTATTATTAAAAAGTAAACAACAAAAACAAAACACATGTGCTGGTGAGATTGTGGAGAAAAAGGAATGCTTTTACACTGTTGATGGGAGCGTAAATTAGTTTAACCATTGTGGAAGACAGTGTGGCGATTCCTCAAAGCCCTAGAGGCAGAAATACCATTTGACCTAGCAATCTCATTACTGGGTATATGCCCAAAGGAATATAAATTGTTCTGTTATAAAGAGATATGCACGCTTATGTTCATTGCTGCACTATTCACAATAACAAAGACATGGAATCCACCCAAATGCCCATCAGTGATAGACTGGATAAAAAAAGTGTACATATACACAATGGACTACTATGCAGCCATAAAAAGGAATGAGATCACGTCCTTTGCAGGCACATGGATGGAGCTGGAAGCCATTATCCTTGGCAAACTGATGCAGGAACAGAAAACCAAATACTGCATGTTCTCAAGTGGAAGCTGAATGATGAGAACACATGGACACATGGTGGGAACAGCACCCACTGTGGCCTGTCAGAGGGTGAGGAGTGAGAGGAGGGAGAGCATCAGGAAGAATAGCTAATGGATTCTGGGCTTAATACCTAGGTGATGGGATGATCTGTGCAGCAAACCACCATGGGATGCATTTACCTATGTAACAAACCTGGATGTACTACACATGTATCCCTGAACTTAAAAGTTGGAAAAAATAAATGAAGGAGTGGTCTTTAAACATGTTTGCTCAATTATCTCTGAAATTAAAAAAAAAAACTTCATATTCCTTGTACGTTTAAAACTGACTTACTTTTTAAATTATAATTTTAAATAGTTGTAAAGAATAACTTCTGTTTAAATATTGATATTAAAATATAACTTTTTTCATCCAGTGGGATTTAAAAATCATACACATTATCCATTAAAAATGCTTGAACAATCTCTTCGTTAAAGTTGGAAATTTAACGTTGTATCTTTTTCCATTGAACTCCTATGTCCATTTTACTTTCTTTGCAAGATTACATTGTAATTGATACAGTTTATGCTTGTCTTTTATTGATCATGCTGTTATTTCTCTACAATAAAAACATATATAAATTGGAATTGTTTATATTAAATTTTTTTCTGTTGCCATTAGGCTTTCTTTTGCATTAAGCAAATATTTTCTAGTGTAACATTTTAATTCCTTTAATGATTATATATATATGTATAATTTTTTTGAGACAAAGTCTCGCTGTGTCTCCCTGGCTGGAATGCAGTGGCACAGTCTTGGCTCACTGCAACCTCAGCCTCCCGGGTTCCAGCGATTCTTGTACCTCAGCCTCCCGAGTAGCTGAGACTACAGGCCCACCATGCCTGGCTAATTTTTTGGGTTTTTAGTAGAGACAGGGTTTCACCATGCTGCCCAGGCTGGTCTTGAACTCCTGAGCTCAGGCAGTCTGCTCGCCTCTGCCTCTAAAAGTGCTAGGATTACAGGTGTGAGCCACCATGCCCGGCCCAGAATGTATTTTTAAATTGTTTCTTAGGGGTTGCTCTAGGGCTTACTATATTCATTTTATCAGTAACAGTAATGTGTTGCTTAACGACAGGGATATGTTCTGAGAAACGGGTTATTAGGCAGTTTTGTTGTGTGAACATCATAGAGTGTACTTGCCTAAACCCAGTGGTATAGCCTACTGTATATATAGGCTATGCAGTACAGCCTGTTGCTCCTGGGCTATAAACCTGCACAGCATGTTACTGAATACTGTAGGCAACTGTGACACAATGGTATGTGTGTATGTAAACATAGAAAAGGTATGTACGAATATGGCATAAAATAAAAAAATTTTAAAAAGATAAAAGTTGATATGGCTGTTTGGAGCACTTACCATAAATGGAGTTTGCAGGACTAGAAATTCCTCTGAGTGAGTCAGTGAGTGAATGTGAAGGCCTAGGCCATCACTCTCCACTACTGTAGACTTTATAAATACTGTATGCTTCGGCTAGACTATATTAATAAAGGCATCTTTCTTTTTCAATAATAAGTTAACCTGAGGTTACAGTAACTATAAACTTTAAAAATGTTTTAAACTTTTTGTTTCTTTTGTAATAACATTTAGCTTAAACACACATTGTACAGCTATGCAAAAATATTTTTTCTTTATATTCCTATGCTATGAGCATTTTCTTTTCTATTTTTAATTTTTTTTTTTTTTTACTTTTTAAACTTTTTTGTCAAAAACTAAGACACAAACACACACATTAGCCTAGGCCTACACAGGGTCAGGATCATCAATGTCACCGCCTTCTACCTCCACATCTTGTTCCACTGGAAGGTCTTCAGGGATGGTAACATGCATAGAGCTGTCCTCTCCTGTGATAACAATGCTTTTTTCTGGGTACCTCCTGAAGGACCTGCCTGAGGCTGTTTTACAGTTAACATTTTTTTTTTAAGTAGGAGTATATTCTAAAATAATGATTAAATAGTATAGTATAGGTATTAAATACATAAGCCAGTAGCATGGTTGTTTATTATCACTCTCAAGTATTACGTACTGTATGTAACTTTGTGCTAGACTGGCAGAGCAAGAGGTTTATTTACACTAGCATCACCACAGACATGTGAGTAATGTGTTTTGCTATATCGCCTTATGATGGCTACGATGTCACTAGGTGATAGGAATTTTTCAGCTCCATTATAATCTTACAGGACCACTATCCTACATATGGTCTGCTGTTGACCAAATGTCCTTCTGTGATGCATAACTTTATTTCCTTCAGAAAATCATGGAGCTTTAAGTGTTACTTTTCTTCTGGATTGTGTTGTAATTGCAATTATTGTTAAGTGTATAGTTGATCAAAACGGTATAAATTTATGCATTTTGATAATTAAGATCAAAACAGTATAAATTTATGCATTTTGATAATTACCCCTTTATTTTTTTTGAGACAAAGTCTTGCTCTCTCACCCAGGCTTGGGTGCAGTGGGTGATCACAGCTCACTGCAGCCTTGAGCTCCTGGGATCGAGCGATTATCCCCACCTTAGCCTGCCAAGGAGCTGGGACTACAGGCATGGGCTACCATGCCATCTAGTTTTTGTATTTTTGTATTTTTTGTTTGTTTGTTTGTTTTAGATGGAATCTTGCTCTGCTGCCCAGGCTGGAGTGCAGTGATGCAATTTCAGCTCACTGCAACCTCCGCTTCCTGGGTTCAAGTGATTCTCCTGCCTCAGCCTCTCTAATAGCTGGGATTATAGGCATGGGCCACCATGTCCGCTAATTTTTGTATTTTTAGTAGAGACAGGGTTTCACCATGTTGGCCAGGCTGGTCTCAAACTCCTGACCTCAGGCAATCCGCCTGCCTCAGCCTCCCAAAGTGCTGAGATTACAGGCTTGAGCCACCACGCCCGGCCAATTTTTGTATTTTTTGTAGAGACAGAGTTTTACCATGTTGCCCAGGATGATCTCAAATTCCTGGATTCAAGCCATCCTCCTGCCTCAGTCTCCCAAATTGCTGGGACTACTGGCATGAGCCACTGTACCCAGCAAACATAAAAACTTTGATTGGAAATACATTTCTTAATGATAGAGGTTGGTTGTGATCCCCTCCTCCCTAATTTGTTAGTGCATCCGTAGGTGAATATACTTAGAGCTGGAATTCAGTAGGGGTCAGCATACATTTTATTCTAAATTTAAAAAATAGATAGAAGCTTGAGAAATACCAATGTTATAAATCAGTAGATGAGAACTGAGAGATTTTGCAGGAGCAACATCACTTAGTTCTTTGAATTTCTGAGTGTCATGCCAAAAAAAAGTATAAGATGGGAAAAGATAGAAAATGTACTGCTGGCCCTGTCTGGAGGTTTTTATACCTTAGACAGTACATAAGGGAGAATTTCTGAAGGGAGAAATATACGGCTTTTTTGGCTAAGTGGGAGAAGGAAGATTGTACAAGGAAGTGTGGGACAGGAGACCCAGCGTAATGCCACCACTGTCTGTAGTCTGCTCAGTCGGTTTTAGGAAAGAATATGTCTGGATGTTTATACCTTAAAACCATCCATGCCCATGTACTACTGGGAGAGTCTTTAGGATTAAACAAATGTCAGCATGAAGAAAGCCTTTTAAAGTAGTAATCTCCAAAAATAAAACAAGCTGATCCAAGTCTCACTATTCAACACTAGGGTGTAATACGACAAAGAATTGTAATACTACCCTATGCAATATACCATGCAGGAAGCACTTTACATATAAGCTGGCATTTAATAAATATTTGTTATTTTAATTTGAAAAGTAAGTTGTCTTTAAAAAATTGCATTTACGTTCATTCTGTCTGTCTCCTGTTATAGTCTGGTTTGCCCCACGATGCCACTGAAATTGGTTTTAATGGGATCACCAGTACTTTAAATATCACTTGAGTCTAGTAGGCATTTAAAAATCTTTGACTTCTTGTTAGCTTTTGTTGAGCTTGACCACTTTTCTCTGTCATGTTGTTTTTCCACGATTTTCTGGGACATGAACCTCTTTCAATTTTCCTTCTACCTCTCTGCTTTTTTCTAGTTTCTTCTGCATGCTCCTCTTTCAAAACCCTTTTCTTAAATATTGGTGTCTATGAGTTCTGTCTTAAGCCTCCTCTCATTTTACTCTATAAAAGTTCCCAAACATTTCTCTCCTCATGCTGTGGCTTCAGTTACTCATTTGTTTATTATTTTATTATTTTTTTGAGACAGGGTCTTACTAAGTTGCTCAGGCTGGAGTGTAGGGGCACAGTCTTGGCTCACTATAACCTCTGCCTCCTGGGCTTAAGCATTCCTCCCACCTTGGCTTCTCGAGTAACTGGGATTACAGGCATGCACCACTATGCCTAGTTAATTTTTGTATTTCTTGTAGAGACAGGGTTTTGACGTGTTGCCCAGGCTGGTCTCAAACTGCTCAGCTCAAGATCCTCCCACCTCAGCTTCCCAGTGTTGGAGTTAAAGGCTTGAGCCACCATACCTGACCCATCCTGTGTGTTTGTAATGTTAATTTGTATCTCCAGCCCGGATGGCTCTCCTGAGCTCTAGCTGGAGGAAGCTCCAGCTTCGTCCTTAGCACCTGTACCTAGATGTCTTCTTAAATGTGTACTTTGGAACTGAACTTCTCATCTTCCCTCTAACCTGCTTCCCTGTGTTTCTGTATCTCAGTAAATGACACCTCTGTCTAAGCAATTGCCCAAGCCAGCCTCCTAAGTGTCATTCATAATTCTTCCTTTCCTTTATCCCTCATGATGCCAATTAATTATTCTGCTTCCTAAATATGTTACAAAAATTTATCCACTTCTGACTGTCCTCAGTGTTGCTATCTGTGCCAAAACAACCTCTCTAGCTTCTATTACTCATAACAACCTTCCTGCTGGCATCTTCACTTCATGCTGTACATGGCAGCTGAAGAGGCCCACTCAAAGTTTTAATCTAATCATGGCATCCTTGCTTAAAGCCCTTCAATGGCTTCACATCACCCTTGAGATAAATTTCAGACTCTTTAACATGCATTACAAGGCTCTTTGGATCCTACTCTTCCTTATCTACATAGTCTTGTCTCAGGGTCTTCGCCCTGACACACTAAAGCCTAAAGCAACTTTTCTTTTTCAAATACTGTGGTGTATCAAATATATGTGCGTGTATTTCCTTGACTTCTGCTTTCTTTGAATCCTTCCACATGCTTTGTTTTTGCCTGGACCATTTTGCCTGATTAACTCCTTCTAGTCCTCTGGTCCCAGCTTAAAATAGCACTCCTTCAGGTGGGCTGCCTTGAATCTGCAGGTTAGGTTCTATTATGTGTTCAAATAGCACAGTGTATTTCCTCTGTATGTAATCATCACACTTTAATTACTTGTCTCTTTCATAGTATACTATCTTGTAAGCTTAGTGAGGATCGGGATCATCTTTATCTTGGTCTCTGCTTTCTTTTTAATTTTTAACTTTTAATTTTTGTGGGTACATAGTAGGTGTATATATAAATGGGGTACATGAGATATTTTGACACAGGCATACAATAATTACATCAGGGTAAAAGGGGTATGCCTCACCTCAAGCATTTATCCTTTGCATTACATATAATTCAATTGTGCTCTTTTAGTTATTTAAAAATGTACAATAAATTATAGACTGTAGCCACCTTGTTGTGCTATTAATTACTAGATCTTATTCATTCAGTCATTCATTTTTGTTTTCTTTTTTTTTTTTTTTTTTTGAGATGGAGTCGCCTGTCACCCAGGCTGGAGTGCAGTGGTGTGATGTCTGCTCACTGTAGCCTCCGCCTCCTGGGTCCAAGTGATTCTTCTGTTTCAGCCTCCCAAGTGCCTGGAATTACAGGCACGTCCTACCATGCCTGTCTAATTTTTGTAATTTTAGTAGAGATGAGGTTGCACCATGTTGGCCAGGCTGGTCTCGAACTCCTGACCTCAGGTGATCCGCCCGCCTCGGCCTCCCAAAGTGCTGGATTATAAGTGTGAGCCACCATGCCTGGCCCTTGGGCTTATTCATTTTAACTATATTTTTGTACCCATTAACCATCCCCCCACCCTGCTACCCTTCCCAGCCTCTGGTAACCGTCCTTCTACTCTCTATTGCTGTGAGTTCAATTGTTTTAATTTTTAGCTTCCATAGGTAAGTGAGAACATGCAAAGTTTGTTTTTCTGTGCCTGGCTTATTTCATATAACATAATGACCTCTAGTTCCATTCAGGTTGTTGCAAATGACAGAATCTCATTCATTTTTATGGCTGAATTGTACTCCATTGTGTGTATGTACCACATTTTCTTTATCTGTTAATCTGTTAATGGACACTTAGGTTGCTTCCAAATCTTGGCTATTGTGAATATTGCTGCAATAAACATGGGAGTGTGGATATCTCTTCAATAAGCTGATTTCCTTTTTTGGGGGCTATACCTAGCAGTGGGATTGCCGAATCATATAGTAGTTCTATGTTTAGTTTTTTTGAGGAACCTCCAAATTGTTCTCCATAGTGGTTGTAATAATTTACAATTCCACCAACAGTGTATGAGGGTTGCCTTTGCTCCACATTCTCTCTAGTATTTGTTATTGCCTGTCTTTTGGATAGAAGCCATTTTAACTGGGGTGAGATGATATCTCATTGTAGTTTTTTTTGAGATGGAGTCTCGCTCTGTCGCCCAGGCTGGAGTGCAGTGGCCGGATCTCGGCTCACTGCAAGCTCTGCCTCCCGGGTTTACGCCATTCTCCTGCCTCAGCCTCCCGAGTAGCTGGGACTACAGGCGCCCGCCACCTCGCCCGGCTAGTTTTTTTGTATTTTTTAGTAGAGACGGGGTTTCACCGTGTTAGCCAGGATGGTCTCGATCTCCTGACCTCGTGATCCGCCCGCCTGGGCCTCCCAAAGTGCTGGGATTACAGGCTTGAGCCACCGTGCCCGGCCCTCATTGTAGTTTCGATTTGTGTTTCTCTGATGATCAATAAACACCTTTTCACATTCCTGTTTGCCATTTGTATGTCTACAAATGGCATGTAGACTTCTTTTGAGGAATGTCTATTCAAATAGTTTGCCCATTTCTTAGTAGGATTATTAGATTTTTTTTCCTGTAGAGTTGTTTGAGCTCCTTATATATTCTGATTAGTAATCTCATGTCAGATACAGAGTTTGCAAATATTTTCTGCCATTCTGCAGGTTGTCCCTTCACTTTGTTAATTGTGTCCTTTGCTGTGCGGACGCTTTTTAACTTGGTGTGATCCCACTTGTCCATTTTTGCTTTCATTACCTGTACTTGTGGAAGTCTCTGCTTTCTTTATACCTAGTGCCTAACACATATGGGGGCATATTTGACGCCTTTGAATAAGTTCACAACTTTGTGTTCTTGTTCTTGTGATTCAAAATGAACCTGTTTTTTTCTCCTTAGTGTCTCAATGAGATCTTGGAGTCAGCAGATGCACCCTTAGAAGTCACTGAAGGATTCATTCAGTCAATTTCCCTGTCAGTTCCATGGGGCTCTTTGCTGCAGGATAATTGTGCACTAGAAGTGAGAGGATTAGAAATGGTCTTCCGGCCTAGACCTCGCCCAGGTTGGTGTGTTGTATGTTTCTGTTTTGTGTGTTTCTATTTTTATTCTTCAGAGACTGGGAAAGTAGCCTGATTACATTAAATTTAGTATTTAATTTATTATTTTGCTTTGTATTTGTGAAATTTTCCATTGATAATACATTGACTTGGCTCTTTGTATAATGTACATGTTTACACATTTAGAGTTGTTTCTTTCCCTGATTATTCACAGAAACGTTAGTATACAGATTATTTGGTTTATTTAATTATTTGTTACCAGTTATCTAAAATGAGACTTGGGTTTTAAAGATTCAAAATTATTGTGCCAGAAAGCAAGGAAGAATGTTCAAAGATTGATTGAGAAATGTTAAAGGGACACAGGATTGGTTGTCAAGGGGCTTCCATTGGCCAAATTTGGGGAAATTTGAGTATTACAAAGAATGATGACAGTAATGGTTTGTAACACATGAAATAAAAAAATCTCTAGGACGATACTGATACAGATAAATAAGTATGTAAGGTGGACAGGGAGAAGGAATGCTCTTCTTTATAGCAGAATAGCTACTTATAAATATAGAAAAACATGATAGAATTAGATAGAATTGACAATCTAGGTGACAGATATGTTGGTATGCAATGATAGAATTATAATCCCAAGTGCTGCCCAAAACATGAAAGTTTAAATTATATTTAGTAGAGTTAAAGTGAAATTCTGTATTTTGAAAACTGATATTGCATGCATGGAAATCATCTTTAGTAATCTGACATTTAATTTACAAGAGTATTCTATCTTTTAGCCATGATTAGTGGATATAATATTTTTCTATGGGAAGGCAAACTTTCAAATATTTTTCTCTTTAAAACATTCCATTAGAAAGTCTTTTAAATTCCATTTTGGAAGGCAATAATTCTTGCGATCTCTGTCACTTTGCTTTGAATAATGTAGGGAGGTGTGGGGAGAATTTTCTCATGAGGGAAGATCTGGAAATGATTTTTCACATCTCATACGCTTCCTCCTCCAAGGATGCTCTTTTATTTTATCTACATTTATACTAATTTCCAAAGCCTGTATCATCTGCTACTTCTGCCACATTTCCTGTTAATTTTCTCAGCTAGAAGGGAAGAATTAACTAAAGAATTAATCTCTTCTTTTAGCTTTCATAATGTTTTCTGTTGACATTCAATAGTTGTCTATTAATTGTATCTTATTTCTTTATACAGCAGGTTCTCTGAGGGCAGAATTTACTATTATTTTTTCTACTTTCTACAGCAGGGTTAGCAAACGGTAACCTGTAGGCCAAATTGATCCTGTCATCTGTTTTTGTTAATAAAGTTTTATTGGAACACAGCCATGCTTATTTGTTTATTTACTTTAATGGCTGTTTTGTGCTCTGATATGAGAGTTAAGAAGTTGTGATATAGACCATGTGGTCCACAAAATAGAAAATATTTACTGTCTGACCCTTTACAGAAAAAGTTTGTCAACCCCTGCTTATAATATTTAGAACAGTTCCATGCATCTGTAGAATACCCATTAAGTATTTGTTGAATGAATACATGAATTGATATTTGGTAAAATATAACATGTTATGAGAGCACATTCTCTGGACTTTTTTCTGTGATTTTTTTTTCTTCTTGGTTATTATAAGGTGATATTTAAATCTCAAGAGTACTTTCTAGAATATTGTTTACCTGGGTAATACCATGATGTTAAAAATCTCTTAAAGGATTAAGAATTTATCTATTTGAAATGTGTTATTTTAAGAACTGGTATTGTTATAACTCTGAGAAATTATTTAGGATTAATTTATATTTTCCACAGCAACTGGTTCTGAGCCTATGTATTGGTCAAGTTTTATGACCAGCAGTATGCAATTGGCAAAAGAATGTCTTAGCCAGAAACTAACAGATGAACAAGGAGAAGGATCCCAGCCTTTTGAAGGACTTGAAAAGTTTGCTGAAACCATTGAAACAGGTTTGGTGTTACGGAGAATTTTAAAAAATTTAGATTTGATTTGGTAGTTTCGTGCCTTCGTGTAATAAGCTTTGAATAAGGCAAATCCATTGGAATGGATTTTTAAAAGAATGACTGTTCCCACTTCAGAACTTTAGAATGGAGGTATTTTAAATATTCCATTTAATTGTGTGGTTTTTTTTTCTTTTGTACCTTAGTTTCTCCATTTATTACGCTTGCATAGTGAATGGATTAGAATACAACAAATAGTGTTAGTCATTGTCCCAAGCATCTGTTGAGATGTAACATGGTTAAATGCTCAGTAAGGCAAAATATTTATCATAAAACTCAGGATTTAAGGATTTTAATGGAAAGAAATTCAGCTTCTTTATTTTGTAAACAAAAGTTCTTATCAAACTTGTATTTATTTATTTATTTGGAGGTTTTTATTTAGTATATATGTGGTCTCTTATGTTGACAATTACTTGTTTACTTTAGTACTAAGAAGAGTAAAAGTCACTTTTATAGATACTGTTTTGAGAATTGAACATGTGCCAGAAAATTCCAAAACTGGAACTGCACTTGAAATTCGAATAGAAAGGTAAGAATTCTTATGTCTGAAAATAAATGACCCTATTGTAACTCTTACATTACATTTTCAGGGAGGTTTTGGAGATTAGAGGTAATGATATGAAAATATTGCATAATTTCAGAGTATAGTGCTGCTCTTCAAGTTGTGTTTTAATTCTAATTCCATTATTGAAAACTTGAAAGTGCCAGTTGTGGTATAATTATGTCTAATACCATGTTGAATTTAAAGCAAGTTATTCTGTTTTAGTTAATAGCAAATCAGAATAATAAGCATTTGAGTGCCACTAAATTTAAGGCATTCCTGTGGGAAAGTTTCAGTTTTTTCATATTAACAATGCAATATTTAGCCATATTTCATTAACATGAAAGACATTTTTGTTTTGCTGTGCTTAATCTAAGTGCTGCTTTAGTGAGAAAGGCTAAGGCCACTATTTTGAGGATCCTGTAAGGATTATGTTAAGGTCAATATGCTCAATATTTACTTAAAAAGTATAAATACATGGGTTTTAGTTTTTTGTGTATGCCCACTTGAAGCCCTTATACGTAGCTGTAAAGCAAAGTTAATTTACATACATACACCTAAGCATTGATTTGAGGGAGTAACTGGTCACCCATGTATTAATGCTGTATGAACTGCCAACAGAAATGAGCAGGATGAAGTGCGTACACTGCATGAGCACCAGAGACACTTCGTACATGGATCTACTGGGGGTCTCTACTGCATTTTAAGCAGCTGTGTTATGGTTTCTGTCTTTCACAAAACACCTATTCGTAAAACAGTTGTTGTTAGCAGATCTTTGGAATTAGGGTCCATTGCCTTAAATAGTAGATTTTTAAAAATCTAAAATCTCATGCATTTAGAACCACATTATGTGTTTTGTTTAAACTAAAAATTAGTCACATGTAGGAATTCAAGAAATGTCTTTTGTGACTTGGAGCCAAATGCTGTCACACTGTTACCAAGAGATGTTTTGTGGGGGAGTACAGGAATTGTTTTCCTTAAAACTAACTTTAGGGAGTTAGTTTTTTTCTCTCAATTTAAGCCTCATAAAGTTACCATTTTGGAGTTAAGACCTCTTCATGAAAATATTTACGGTAGTAAAGCACGGTGAGACTGACCCACATTATAGGCATATTCTAAAAAGTGCTAACACTTGAAAAAACCCTTTAACTTAAAAAAGCTATGTGCGTTTCTTATTGTAAATAGGTTTTTCTGGGAGCTCTTTGTAAATGCTTTTTTAAAAAAATTTCAGAACTGTATACTGTGATGAAACTGCTGATGAATCCTCAGGAATTAATGTGCATCAACCCACTGCTTTTGCTCACAAGTTACTTCAGCTCTCTGGAGTGTCTCTCTTCTGGGATGAGTTTTCTGCATCAGCAAAATCTTCCCCAGTGTGTTCAACTGCACCAGTGGTAAGAAAAACAAAACAAAAAACCCTAAAACCATAATCAAAGATTTTTTGAAAGGTTTAAATGGGGGCTATTAAATTTTGCTAGGATATATAATATGTCTGAATGAGTCTCTGTCTTGAGATTTAATGCAAATATTCAGTAATGGTAATATGAATTTCAGAGATTTGAAAATACTAATATTTATATTCCTACCAGTGTGCTGTGTATTAGTCTGAAAGAGAAATGTTGGGTACTGTATGTTGGGGGGAAATGGTGTTGAAGTTGAGTATCCCTTATTCAAAATGCTGGAACTGTGTTTCAGATTTTTGAATATTTTTATAGATATAATGAGATATCTTGGGGATGGGACCCAAGTCTAAATACAAAACTCATTTATGTTTTTTTTTTGTTTGGAGAGAGTCTCCTGTCGCCCAGGCTGGTGTGCAGTGGCGCAATCTCGGCTCACTGCAGCCTTCGCCTCCTGGGTTCAAGGGATTCTTCTATCTCAGCCTCCTGAGTAGCTGGGATTACAGGCACGTGCTACCATGCCCGGCTAATTTTTGTATTTTTAGTAGAGACGGGGTTTTGCCACGTTGGCCAGGCTGGTCTCGAACCCCTGACCACCTTCCTTGGCCTCCCAAAGTGCTGGGATTACAGGCATGAGCCACCACATGTGACCCATTTATGTTTCATATATGCCTTATACACATAACCTGAAGATAATTTTATAAAATATTTTCAATAATTTTGTGCATGAAACAAATATTTGACTGCAACTCATCATGTGAGGTCTGGTGTATTTTCCTGACCTTGTGGTAGTGTCATGTTGGCATGCAAAAACTTTTGGATTTTGGAGCATTTTGGATTTTGAGTTTTTGGTTTAGAGATGTTTAGCCTATATTAACATCTATTTTTTTTTTTCAATAAAAACTGGAAATTAAGCAGTGTTCAAATTTACCTTACATAGTGACTGTATTGATGAAACTTTATTCTACAAATCATGTCTTTAAAAAGCTTTATAATTAAGGAACTCTGTTAAATCCCTTCCGAGAGGAAAGTCTTTTTATAAGTCACTCTATAATTTGCCTTTCATGTTATTTTACAAATCAGATTTTCGTAATTATACAGTGCCCATTAGGTTTTCTCACTGCTGTAACTTGAAGAGATACTGTGCCTTTTTTCATGAAGTCCTTTTTCATGATTTGCTTTTATTACCAGTGGACTGCTAACATATTACTGTGTTTCCTTTTAGCTATAAGATACTGGTTTGTCCATTGTAACATCATACAGTTTTACATGTCTAATGTTTTATTCTTCTTAAGTTGACATTTGTATTTTACGTTTCATTTTATTTATATATTTTAAATAATTATTTTTGTCACTTTATTATAGGAAACTGAGCCAAAGCTGTCACCTAGCTGGAACCCCAAAATTGTTTATGAGCCACACCCACAGTTAACTAGAAATTTACCAGAGATAGCACCCTCTGACCCAGTGCAGATTGGAGGGTTGATTGGCAGGTTGGAGTTGAGTCTCACGTTGAAACAGAATGAAGTACTTCCTGGAGCTAAGGTCAGTGTTTGTTTCACTTTCTATAGTAAAACCAAAATAAAAGTACAAGTATTCTTTATTCTATGCAGTGATTCACTGATTGATCACTGCAGATTATCCTGTCTCTAGTGTACCGCTGTCACTGAGTTAGCATTTTTACTCTCCGTTGATGCTTCTATCCTAGGTCACAAAATTTACGTGAGGACTGCCTTTGCCCTACTGTTGCAGCTCAGGTGTTACAAAGAGCTGCCTTCTACACTCACTCTCCCCTATTCCGACAATTCGAAACCGAGAAACCTCTCTTTTTGGTATTAGGCATAGTTTCATTTGTTCAGATGACTAGGAATTTATTAAAAAAATTCTTTCTATTGTCATAAAATTAAGTTTAAAGGAAAAGAGATTTGGCGAGCAGGAATTCTGTAGAAGATGTTTTAAAATTATATATATGTAAAAATATCTACCCATCTATTTTGAACAGAATGACCATTTTTATATAGTTGTATAATATTTGTGAAAAGAGAGACTTTTCCCATTGTCTCATAGCTTTAAAAAGTTTTGACACAAAATAAACCTATATTATATATCATCTCTACTTTTTCTTTTTGAGATGGGGTTTCCCTCTGTTGCCCAGGCTGGAGTGTAGTGACAAGATCTTGGCTCACTGCAGCCTCAGCCTCCTGGGCTCAAACAACCCTCCCACCTCAGCCTCGCAAGTGGCTGGGGCTACAGGCACATGCCACCATGCCTGGCTAAATTTTGTATTATGTTTTTTGTAGAGACAGGGTCTCGCTATGTTGCCGAGGCTGATCTCGAACTTCTGGGCTGAAGCAGTCCTTCTTGCTCAGCTTCCCAAAGTGTTGGGATTATAGGCATGAACCACCTCACCGGGAACCTTTACTATTTTTAAGTGTAAGTTAAGTGATAATCAGTATATTTATATTCTTTTTCCCTTCATTTCCCCACTGTTCCCAGCCTCTGGTAACCATCAGTCTACTCTGAATATTCATGAGATCCCCTTTTTTTAGCTCCTGCCTATGAGTGAGAATATGCGTTGTCTCTTTGTGCTTGACTTACGTCACTTAACGTAATGGCTTCTAGTTCCATTCATGTGGTTACAAATGACAGGACGCCATTATTTTTTATGGCTAAATAATATTCCATTGAGCATATATACCACATTTTCTTTATGCATTCATCTGTTGATGGATATTTAGGATGAGTCCATATTTTGGCTATATTCACACACATCACACTATGTGAATAGTGTGCTGTAAACATGGCAGTGCAGATATCTCTTTGGTATATTGCTTTCCTTTCTTGCGGGTATATACCTGATGTGGAATTGCTGAATCATATGGAAGTTCTATTTTTAGTTTTTGTTGTTGTTGTCCCTTTGTTTTCTTTTTTCAAAAATTTCAATAGTTTTTGGGATACAGATGGTTTTGGTTACATAGGTGAGTTCTTTAGTGGTAAATTCTGAGATTTTAGTGTACTTGTCACCTGAGTAGTGTACAGTATACTCAATATGTTGTCTGTTATCCCTCACCTCTCTCCTAAACTCCCCTCCTCCTGAGTCCCCACAGTCAATTATATACCTCTGTATGTTTTTGCATTCTCATAACTTAGCTCCCACTTGTAAGTGAGAACATATGGTGTTTGATTTTCCATTCCTGAGTTCCTTAACTTATCATAATGGCCTCCAGTTCCATCCAAGTTGCTGCAAAAGACATTATTTTGTTTCTTTTTATGGCTGAGTAGTATTTCACTGTGTGTGTGTATGTGTATACATATATGTACACATATATTTGTGTGTGGTGTGTATATATATATATGTGGTGTGTATATGTACGTGGTGTGTATATATATTGTGTATATATGTACGTGGTGTGTATATATAGTGTATATATGTGTATATATGTGTATACGCGTGCACACAACGCACACACACACACTGTGGAATTGCTGGCTGGAATGGTAGATCTACTTTTAGTTCTTTAAGGTATTTCCATACCGCTTTCCATAGTAGTTGTACTAGTTTACATTCCTACCAGCAGTGTAACAGTGTTCCTTTTTTATGACATCCATCCCAACATCTATTGTTTTTTGACTTTTTAATTATGGCCGTTCTTGCAGGAGTAAGGTGGTATCTCATTGTGTTTTTAATTTGCATTTTCCTGATGATTAGTGATGTTGAGCATTTTTTCATGGTTGTTGGCTGTTCAAGTATCTTCTTTGAGAAATATATAATCATGTCCCTTGCCAGCTTTTGGATGGGATAATTTTTTCTTGCTGATTTGTTTGAACTCCTTGTAGATTCTGGATATTAGTCCTTTGCGGGACACATAGTTTACATATATTTTCTCCTACTCTGTAGGTTGTCTGTGTAGTCTGCCGATTATTTCTTTTGCTGCGCAGAAGCTTTTTAATTTAATCAGGTCCCATTTATTTTTGTTTTTGTTGCATTCATTTTTGGGGTCTTAGTCATGAATTTTTTGTCTAAGCCAATGTCCAGAAGAGTTTTTCCAGTGTTTTCTTCTAGAATTTTTATGGTTTCAAGTCTTAGGTTTACATCTTTGGTCCATCTTGAGTTGACTTTTGTATAGGGTGAGAGATGAGGATCCAGGTTCATTCTTCTACATGTGGCTTGCCAGTTTTCCCAGCATCATTTATTGAATAGGGGGTCTTTTAAACAATTTATTGTTTTGCATTTGATGAAATTCAGCATCCCTCTATGATAAAAACCCTCAACAAAATAGGCATAGAAGGGACTTACCTCAAAGTAATAAAAGACATATATAACAAACCTACAACCAACATCATACTGAATGGGGAAAAGTTGAAAGCGTTCCCCCTGAGAACTGAAACAAGACAAGGATGCCCACTCTCACCACTTCTATTCAACACAGTACTGGAAGTCCTAGCCAGAGCAGTCAGGCAAGAGAAAGAAATAAAGGACATCCAAATTGGAAAAGAGGAAGTCTGACTATAGCTGTTCACTGATGCTGCGATCATATACCTAGACAACCCTGAAGATTCATCCAAAAGGCTCTTAGATCTGATCAATGAATTCAGTAAACTCCCAGGTTACAAAATCAATGTACACGAATCAGTGGCAGTGCTATACAGCAACAATGACCGAGCTAAGAATCAAATCAAGAACTCAGTCCCCTTTACAACAGCTGCAAAATAAATAAATAAATAAAATAAAATACCTAGGCATATACTTAACCAAGGAGCTGAAATCTCTCTACAAGGAAAACTACAAAACACTGCTGAAAGAATAGATGACACAAACAAATGGAAACACATCCCATGCTCATGGATGGAAATAATGCATATTGTGAAAATGACCATACTACCCACAACAATCCACGTATTCAGTGTAATTCAAAATACCGTCATTTTTCACAGAACTAGAAAAAACAACCCTAAAATTCATATGGAACCAGAGAAGAGCCCACACAGCCGAAACAATACTAAACAAAAAGAACAAATCTGGAGTTATCACATTACTGGACTTTAAATTATACTACAAGGCTGTAGTTAGCAAAACAGCATGGTGCTGGTATTAAAATAGGCACTTAGTCCAATGGAACAGAATAGAGAACCCAGAAATAAAACCAAATGTGTACAACTAACTGATCTTTGACAAAGCATACAAAAACATATTTTTAGTTTTCTGAGGAACCTTCATACTGTTCTCGATAGTGGTTGTACTAATTTACATTCCCACCAACAGCATATGAGGGTTCTCCTTCTCATAGCTTTGACACTGTATAAAGACACTGTATGAATACAACTGTATTTTTGTCTTAGGGAATCATATTGATCAGTCTTATGGAGAACCAGGAAATTTGCATTTACTTAGCTAAAAATGTATTTGTCAAGCATTATTTTCACACCTTGAAAACAAATTTTCTATATAATCTGTATAAAACGTTGTTTTAATTAAGAAGATACCAGGATTTATTCATTTGTTTATGTACTGATCTCCCTAGTTGTAGATGTTCAAGTGACTACCGTATGCCAGCCACTTACCTGTCCAAGTTCTTGGGACAGATGCAAAGATGAGTGGAATACAATCTACCTTGGTAGAAGATACAGTAAAGGGTATGGAAATTGCTATGGGGACATGGAAGAGGAAGCCACTAAGTACATGTCAATATACATAAAACGATTTTTCAGAGGATTGAAGTATCTCCGCAAATCCCTCCTTGGATTGGAACCTCTGACTAGAGTTGGAGGAGGAGGAAAGTAGAGTGAAAACACACCTATTACTGATTACTCAGGCCCCTTTTGTTTACTGCTCTGTCCTTCTTCAGATGGTGCAAAATCCTTTCACAATATCATAAGGCCCTTTATAAGTAACATGTTGGGATTGTTAGCAGAACAGATAGTCAAAGGGTTATGTAAACTCTACAGGGAATCCTCTGCTGTGATAACATCCTTGGGAAACTAATACTAATAATATGCTTATGTCTCTGGGGAATGCATTTGCCATGTCTGTAAGAAGGAGGAAGCATAATAATAACTTTTTAGTTCTGTTTTGGTTAATTATATATAGTCCTCCATGTTTGTATAATTTTATATTTATGTAAACCCAAACTTTTGCACGTGTCGATTTGTACAAATGTCTTTTATAATAAAACATTACGTATGCATTTATACGAATGTATAAATATATGTTACTTTTAGAGTTCTGTATGTTAGGTGACAAATGAACATCTGGAAAAATTGCATAGTGGCATTGTGTGCCAGCCAGTATTTAATATTTAGAGGTACTATCTTTTCCTATAGAGTAATTTTTGTATAATGACTTATATATTTGAGTATAACTTGTTTTTATTTAATGCAAATGATGCTAAGTGGAAAAAGACAAATTCTGGATTTTAGTATTGAGGAACATAGATCTCATAAAATGTAGTGTAGATAAGGATGGCATTAATTAGGGGTGCTGAAAACGTCAGATCTTTAATCTGTTTCTGATGTACGTTAGACTTAACTCTTTCAACTGCAGATTTGAAATATTATGAAACATTTCATGTTTTTTTTTTAAGTTCTCAGGATAGTATTCCCTTGAGTAGTGTGTAAGTCTGTGTTTCATATATTCGGTTTTAGCCTATGTTTTTAGGAATGCATTTGTATGAAAATTGGAGACTGCCCATATTGAATTTAGAGATGTTTTGTTTCAGTTACTATGTTACATTGAGTTGAGATTTGTTTCTTAGTTATGTTCTTTTATGTTTCCAAAAGAAAGTAATAAGTACTTTGTTCTTTTTATGCCAAACTCAGAATGTACAAATAATGAAATATTTCTATGAAAATTTTAGTTTCAATGAATTAGAAATGAAACTCTTGATTGTCCATTCTAATGAAAGTCAGAGATTGTGCTTTCAGTACAACAATTGTGAAATTATAAAACAATTTTTAAATTTGGCATGTAATTAGAAACACATTTTCTCCTCTCAGCCTTAGGTTGGCTCATGGCTTGGGATGTCAGTAGTCAGGAAGGTGCCCTGTAAAATAAGCTGTCTGTGGGCAGAACAGGGGAGCCATGCCATTGGAAGGAGTGAGGGCCTTCCCTCCAGGTCAGCCTAGCTGAAAATCCAGGTCTGGATCTGCTACATGGCCTTGTGCAATTCACTGAATCTTTGTCAGCTAATTTCTTCACCTGTAAAACAGGAACAGAAATGAGAATTAGAGGAAATGTATATAAAAGCACTTAGCATGGTACCCCAATGCTAAAAAACAAAATGTGATAATAATGATTAATTTTACTGGGTAATGTCTTCTTAGGTCATAGAAATTTCTCAATCATTATGTAGTTTATTTATTTATTTATTTTTTAGAATCAGAAGGAATCCCTTTTCCTCCTGGGGAAGAAGTGATTTTCTAGATATGAGTGTTTTGTTAATTCTATTATTTTTCAGTTGCAAATGACATAAAAATAATAGGAGTCAGTGTTAACAGGAGGCGAATGAAAAGTAAGGCAAGGATATTCTGCTTTTTAGAATGTGATATAGACAATAGAGTAATTGCTTTTGTCAGAGTATTCAGGAATCATCAGGAGAGTGGGATGGAGCTTTTATTTCTAGATGGAAAAGTGGGCAAAGAGTTGGAAAAGAGAAAGGAAGTCTACATAAGCACCATCTTCTATCCACATTTCTGTACTGGCTTCCCCTTACATGCAGAGCAGGCTTTGTGGACCACAGGAGGTACTGGGAGGGCACAGTGTTGGTGGAGAAGGTCCTTACGTGCTCTGCTAGAGTATGATTGATAGCGTACTTAAGAAAGCCAACTTTATTTGTTGTTGATGTGAATCAGACTTTAAGGATTATGATTTTAGTCTTTTGAAAGTCAATGAATACTGTACTATTGCTACCTTAATATTCATCCTTGGAGACTATGTCTTAAGTCCTCCTCAAATACTTTAAGTACTCAGAAGACTTGAAGAGACAAAAAGTATAACATTGGACTTGTCAGCATGGAATTTCTCAGGAGGATTTTTCCTTTTAGAACAATAGTTTGGTGGCCTCTAAATCTTTTCATTTAGATGGTGTGAATTAGTAGAGAGAATCTCAGATGAAGGACTCCAAGACTAAAGACTCAGTATTCATCTCAGTTCACTAAAATATACTGACCTTTATGGTGATAAGGTGTTATAAAGAATACTCCTCCTGAATAGTTTTGTTTTGTTTTTTTTTCCCTTAAGTTGGATGTTGATGGACAGATAGACTCTATTCATCTACTCCTGTCACCGAGACAGGTGCACTTGCTTTTGGATATGTTGGCGGCTATTGCTGGACCAGGCAAGTATAATTCTGTTATTATATATACTTGTTACTTTTTTAAATTTTAAAAAACTTTAAAATATGCAATGTATGTACATGTAGGAAAGTCTCTTATTTTTGATATGTGAATTGAAAGAAGCAAGTAAGAATCTTAAGTAGTTAAATTTGATTGGGTATTTTGAATTGTGTTACCGTGGAACATATTCACATTCAGATTATGTGTGTCACATTCTTAACTTTTCTAAAATTGTTCTGAGTTCTTTGGTTGGGGATAGTACTTCATACAACCAAGAAAGTATAATTCTTGAACACAGTAAGTGGTGCACATTTTAAAATATTTTCAATGGCTTCTATCTATCAGAGATAAGATTTTGGGATTCCTGACTAGTTGCTTAAAGCTCTTGCTTAGAGCTCTGACTCATTAAATAGCAGTAGTTTTGCACTGTGGTGTTCAGGTCCCATTGTTGTTCCATAAATGGGTTTTGGGAAAGAAATGCTTAATTAACTCCAAATTTAATTACTGTTTTGGTTTCCTTTTGTATGCTTGTAGAAAATTCTAGCAAAATAGGGTTAGCTAATAAAGATAGGAAAAATCGACCCATGCAGCAGGAAGACGAGTATCGAATTCAGATGGAATTAAACCGGTATTATTTGAGAAAAGATTCCCTCTCTGTGGGTGTATCTTCAGAGCAAAGCTTTTATGAGACAGAAACAGCTCGTACACCTTCTAGCCGTGGTAAGCAACTCAAACAGTTGACACCAGAATCATATATTATAATCATGGATACAATTACACTTAATTTTGGCTGCTGTGAACAGAAGTTTAGGAATGAAAGAACAAAAATATCCACATTGTAAGAAATCCACAACTTTTCATAATTAATCACAACATTATAGTAATGCACCAGCACATAGGTGCTCTAGTATATTTTTTTGATTTTGATTGTATAGTTTTGTTTTGTAAATGATTTAGTCTAAGGAAAACCAATTTACAAAAATGTAAATTTGTGTGAAAAAGTAGGTAGCTATATATTTTGTCAAATTATTATGTGCTCATGTAATGATTTATAGATTAAGAAACTACTAAACTACTGAAGTTTGATAAGGAAACTTTCCTTTCTTGATCTTTCCATCAGTTATATGTAAATAATAATCTCTACCCAGCTTACTTTACATTTATAGGTGTTTCACAATGTATAAGTGCTAATAACATAAATAATATGAATCAATTTAAGTATGGAATGCTGGACAAAATGAGAAATCAAAGCCTGCTAAAAAAATTTTGGCCATAATAAACTTCATTTGCATGAGGGTAAAACAGTCCCAAAAGAAGGAACTGAAATGTAAATGGAATTCCGAGTAATGTTTTTGGCTCTGAATAAAAGAAGTAACTGTATCCAGATGAAACTAGAGGTTGCGATATATTTATACTATTTTAAAATCTGATTTTAATTCCTAAACTGACGTATCACATTAAAAATATACCAAGTAATACTACATTTATATATTTAAAACAAAAGAAAACATATTCATCAGTGGGATAGCTTCCTTTTTCATTAATTTATATTGAGTTTTTACTATGCCATTAATATTTTGGATTCAAATAAATTACTCCACTGGAAGTAACATAAAATTTGGGACATCGCTATATCTCACATAATCTGAAGGAAGAGGATTGTATTAACGTATATTAACTTACTTAAAAGACTTGAATTGGTGGGATTACAATACAAGTGACATAGTTTAATTCTTTCTAGAAGAAGAAGTATTCTTCTCCATGGCTGATATGGACATGTCTCATAGTCTCTCTTCTCTTCCACCCCTTGGGGACCCCCCAAACATGGACCTTGAGTTATCATTAACTAGTACATATACAAATACCCCAGCAGGATCTCCATTAAGTGCTACTGTGGTAAAGTATTACTTAATTTTTCTTCTGGTCTTGAAAAGTTGCTTCTAAAATTCTACACTTCATTCATGTGCTTTAAAAAAATCTTTTATAGCTTCAGCCCACTTGGGGAGAGTTCCTTGATCATCATAAAGAACAGCCAGTAAGAGGGTCAACATTTCCATCCAACCTAGTTCACCCAACATCTTTACAGAAGACATGTAAGTAAAAATAGACATTTGTTTTTAGTTTCTGCTGGAATTTTTTTTTTTTTTTTTTTTTTTTTTGAGGCGGAGTCTTCACTCTGTCGCCCAGGCTGGAGTGCAGTGGCACCATCTCGGCTCACTGCAAGCTCCGCCTCCCGGGTTCGCGCCATTCTCCTGCCTCAGCCTCCCGAGTAGCTGGGACTACAGGCGCCCACAACCGCGCCCGGCTAATTTTTTGTATTTTAGTAGAGCCGGGGTTTCACCGTGTTAGCCAGAATGGTCTCGATCTCCTGACCTCGTGATCCGCCCGCCTCGGCCTCCCAAAGTGCAGGGATTACAAGCGTGAGCCACCGCGCCCGGCCTCTGCTGGAATTTTTAAAATGCCATTCTACTGGTGCTTTTCTTTCTTTTTTTTTTTTTTCTTTTTTCTTTTTTTTTTCTGGTCTTGGCCATTTACAAAGTTGAGAAAGCAAAAATGAACCATTGTTAAACAATTCACTGTGAAGTGTTTTAGAATAATTGCTCATTTATTGTATTCTTTGTGTATTTAAATACTTAAATATTTTTAGTTAAAACTACACTGTTAAGTTTCATATTATTATTGCAGTTTAGGACCCTCAATCAATCATGTGATTTTTGTTTCACTGTTTACATTTTCCTTGAAAGAGAACCTCAGGTTTCTTTTCTGCCAAATTTAATTGATATACACCCAAGGCTTAAAGGAAAATTTGGCCAAATTTAGTTGATATACACCCAAGGCTTAAAGGAAAATTTGGTGAGCATACTGGAAAATCTTGAGTTTTCCAGTATGTTTTTATTAATGTAAAAGCTTGATTTGTACATTTACTGTTGTCATGTACTCTTGTACTTCAGTACAAAAATCTTAGATATAAGATGCAGCAAGATAGCAGTTGGTTTTACTTACATTAATTGTTTAATATCATTCAAACTGTTGTATGGTCATCTTTTTTAAAGCTAATAAATGAGTATATGTTTTATAATTTTGATATAATAGTTTTATGTGTTAAATTTTATGTATATAATTTTAATACTTGTATTTCAGCTCTCCCATCTAGATCTGTTTCAGTGGATGAATCCAGGCCTGAACTTATTTTTAGACTAGCTGTGGGAACTTTTTCAATCTCTGTGCTTCACATTGATCCTTTATCTCCACCTGAAACGTCATTGAACCTTAATCCATTGACACCTATGGCAGTAGCTTTCTTTACTTGTATAGAAAAGATTGATCCAGCAAGGTTTTCAACAGAAGATTTTAAGTCTTTCCGAGCAGTGTTTGCAGAAGCTTGCTCACATGATCACCTTAGGTAAACTCTCACATATGTGTTAATGATCCTTTAAACTTCCACACATGTGCTAATGATCCTTGAAAAAGAACCACATGTGGACTTTTGTATCTGCCTATCTGCATTTGTTTTTCTAATTCACACTTTATTTGTAAATGAATGGAATGAGTGAAGTTTTCTTGCAATGCTGCAAAGATGTTTATTGTAGAATCTTTCATTCAGGTTATTTGGCATGCGAAATAACAGATCTAGATAACAGGAGTTTTCTAAGTGATCTCTTTAGCACCCTGCCCAGCTCTTGTCAACTTTTTTTTAACCACATTCTGCCATCATCCCTACTGACACCATTGCAATTGTGAAAACAGTTTTTATTATCACTGGCATTAGCAGAGATGGCAATGGTGATGAAAAATAAAAAAATACTGTTGGAACTGATCCATATGCCACTGGCCATAGGGTGGGAAACATTACCAAGGCTGATAGTGAACTTGAATGCTACGTTTCAACTTCTGCTTAAGAAAAATCAAAGCTATCCAAATAGCCAGTGAGTGATCCTTTCATGGATTGAGTCAATAGATGAAGAGATAATTGAATTTGTAATATAGTTTTTTTTGTTTGTTTTATTGTTTTTTGTTTTGAGACAGAATCTCACTCCATCGCCCAGGCTGGAGTGCAGTGGCACAATCTTGGCTCACTGCAACTTCTGCCTGTCAGGTTCAAGCTATTCTGCTGTCTCAGCCTCCCGAGTAGCTGGATAGTTTTTGTGTTTTAGTGGAGATAGAGTTTTACCATCTCTATTAAGACTCACCATGTTGGCCAGGCTGATCTCGAACTCCTGACCTCAAGTGATCCACCTGCCTTGGCCTCCCAAAGTGCTGGGATTACAGGCGTGAGCCGCCGCGCCTGGCCTTTAGTATTGTTAATGAGCAAACTCTGTTTATTTTAATGTGAAGGTGATCTATAAATTGTTGAATGATGTCTTATACAGTGGTTTAAACGTATCATATATATTAGTATTTTTAAAAAATACTTTGGGCTTTTATTTAATCTTTTTAACTTTTTTTAAGTATGAAAATTGATATGAAAAGTAGTGTTACACCTAATACAAGAAAAACTTTACAGTTTAGGATTACAGTATTTGTAATCAAACTGTAAAAACATTTTGTTTTCTTTTACCCCTTCTTTTTTTTTCTTTTTTTTTTTTTTTTTTGAGACAGTCTTTTGCCCTGTTGTCCAGGCTAGAGTGTAGTGGTGCAGTCTCAGTTCACTGCAACCTCTGCCTCCTGGGTTCAAGCGATTCTCGTGCCTCAACCTCCTAAGTAGCGGGACTGCAGGCATGCAACCCACCCCCAGCTAATTCTTATATTTTTAATAGAGACAGGGTTTCACCATATTGGCCAGGCTGGTCTCGAACTCCTGACCTTAGGTGATCCGCCCACCTTGGCCTCCTAAAGTGCTGGGATTACAGGCATGAGCCAGCGTGCCTGGACTTTTTTTTTTTCCCCCCATTTTTGACAAGGTTTCAAATATCTGCCAGTAGGAAAATATAACAAAAGCAACAGAAAATAGAGGTAGACCTCATTTGGGCCTCACTGACTAAAGTTTTTGAAATACTGCGTGATGTTTTTAGGTAACTTTAAGAAACTATTTTATATATTTTACAGATCTGAAAGATTTTATCTTTGCAATGTAAATTTTTAATTGTGGAAGAGGAAGGGCAGTGTTGAGAAATAAATAGATCCTGAAAAATCTTCAATCAACAGAACTGATTTTTTATCTTAAGGAAAGGGAAATTTGAAGCAATCTTTCTGGTTAATTTCCTTAGGAGTATTAATTATTGATAACAACTTGAACTTGTCAGACTAGGTGGATAATTGTTAGATGTTAACACTTTGTTCTATTCTTTGTCTACTTGCACATTGTTTAATCTAGAAGTATATGAATAATCTTAAATGGTGCATTTTTTATAATAGATTTATAGGTACTGGCATTAAAGTATCCTATGAACAAAGACAAAGATCAGCTTCCCGATATTTTAGTACTGATATGTCCATTGGGCAAATGGAATTTTTGGAGTGCCTATTTCCAACTGATTTTCATTCTGTTCCTCCTCACTATACAGAGGTAAATGTTGAATACTTTTTCTTTAAGATTATTTTTTAAATCTGTCTTGCTTTTTAATAATTGTATGAGTCAGTGATTTTCTTTAAAAATGTATAGAAAGTCATGTAGGAGGAATATTGTCATTTTCTTTTTGTGTTTGTGTTCTATTGAAACATTTTTAAGAATGTCACTCAGCATCGTTATAAGGATCTGTTAGAATTTTAGAGTTGACTTGTTTAGGAGTGACAGGTGGGTTATGAGAGAAATGACTTCATTTCACTCATGTTCAAAGCACTCTTCATTTCAGAAGAATTTGATTATTGAACAAATAGTTATTGAATGTCTGCTGTGTGCTAAGCACTGTTCAAGACAAGTTAAATGTTTTGTGTTCATTTACCATTATTCTGATATTTTCCCTAATGTAAAAGTGTGACCTAAAGAAACTTTAGAAAACTGTCAAAGTTACATTCATTGCTGTTACTTTGACGCTATACTGTTTTATTTCAACAACACTTTGTTGGAAATGAATTTATTTGAATCCTCGCTTACATTTTACCATGAGATATCACAGGAGTTAACTAACTTGTCTAAGGTTCACATTGCTAATAAGTGACAAAAATGAAACTTAAAACCAGATTTCTGACTTCAAAAAGCCTTTCTCACTATTATATGGGCACCTCTGTAAATTCATGTGATTAATTGTAGGTTAATCTTACCTTTAATTTATCTTCGTCTTTGCTTTTAAGCTTTTAACGTTCCATTCCAAAGAAGAAACTGGTTCCCATTCCCCTGTGTGTCTTCAGCTTCATTATAAGCATTCTGAGAATAGAGGGCCCCAGGTAAGAGATCTTTTTCTATAGTTGCCACCTGTAAATTTTCATCTGATATATATTTTGTCACAATTAAAGATTTTAACCCAATTTTATAGTAGTTTTTAGTGATTGGATTAATGCCCTTTTTTTTTTTTTTTTTTTTTAAAGGGTAATCAAGCAAGACTTAGTTCAGTTCCTCAGAGGGCAGAATTGCAAATTAAATTAAATCCAGTGTGTTGTGAGCTGGATATCAGTATTGTGGACAGGTTAAATTCCTTGCTTCAACCACAGAAACTTGCCACAGTAGAGATGATGGCATCCCACATGTATACTTCATATAATAAGCATATTAGTCTGGTAAGTATTCAAAAGCTGCAAATACTAATCATAATTATGGTTAGCTAATAGGGTTATTGAGATAATTTCTGAACTTAAGTATTTTTAATAGATTAAACAGTATATATTGTTAAAACAGCATTATTTGTAATAATAAAAAAAGGAGACATCTGTTATGTCTTGATAGTAGACTAGCTAAATAAGTTTTGATATACACTGAATGAAATGTCATGTGGTCATTTAAAATGATGGTTATGGCCGGGCGTGGCGGCTCACGCCTGTAATCCCAACACTTTGGGAGGCTGAGGTGGGAGGATCACTTGAGGCCAGTTTGAGACCAGCCTGGCCAACATGGCGAAACTCTGTCTCTACTAAAAATACAAAAATTAGCTGGGCATGATGGCACCCATCTGTAATCTCAACTACTCAGGAGGCTGAGGCATGAGAATAGCTTGAACCCAGGAGGCGGAGGTTGCAGTGAGATCACATCACTGTGCTTCAGCCTGGGTGACAGAGTGAGACTCTGTCTCAAAAAAAAAAAAAAAAAAAAAAAGAAATAAAATGATGGTTATGAAGATGGTACAGCAACATGAAGAAGGCTCATCAAGAAGGATTAAATGAAAAAGTAGAATATATTGCTTTATGTAAACTTGTCACACCTGTGTAAATAAAATTGATGTATAGAAAAAGAATGCCTGGAAATATGCCAGTCAGTAGCATTGCTTATGTTACAGTGGAATTAGGTTTTCGTTACTTTTCCATGTCTATCTGAATTTTTATAAGCTGTGATTATAACGTCTTCATAAAATTTTATCTATTTATATATTTGATAAATGACTTGAACTACCTAAAACATGTAGCCCAAACAATATGGGATATACTTTTGAAAATAATCTATTGAACATCACATTATATCACTTTTACTTGGATCTGGTGCCTGGGGTCTTTTCTCAGCAAATTAAGTCAGTCAGGTTTGCAAGAAGTCTATTAGGAATTTTGGGGCCAGAGGACCAGGATCAGATGGAGACAACCTTTGTTAAAAAGAAAACGAAAAAGATATTTTATTTTTCTACTTCTTTGCTTTTCTCTTAGTATTGAGTATTCACATCAAATTAGCATTCTTTATTATTATTATTATTATTGTGACAAAAATCTGTTGCCCAGGCTGCAGTGCTGTGGTATGGTATCGGCTCACTTTCAGCCTTGACCCCCTTGGCTTAAGCGATCCTTCTACCTCAGCCCCCCAAATAGTTGGGGCTACATGCATGTGCCACCCAGTTAAGTTTTTGTTTTTTGTCTCCCTATGTTGCTCAGGCTGGGCATTCTTTATTTGTTACTGTTATCAATTGCTAGTTATTTTAGTTTCTGTGGGGTAGTCTCTGTATTAGCTGTTAACTGTATATGCAATCGGATGATGGTTTAATCTGTTGGGTTATTTTTGCCTGAGAGTGGTGGTTAATATTAGCAAATCAAGTGGGGAAGAGTTAGAATAGATTTGTTAAAAATCCAAGTCTAGATGGGTGTGGTGGCTTGCACCCATAGTCCCAGCAACTCAGGAGGCTGAGGCAGGAGGATTGCTTGAGCCCAGGAGTTTGAGACCAGCTGGGTGATACAGCAAGACCTGTTTTAAAGAAAACAAACACACACAAGATTTGTACGTCTAGCATATGAAGGGAATTTTCTAATCATGGAGGTTAGAAATGGATTGAAGAAACTGAGGAGTATTACAAGCTAGAGTGGAATAAAGCTTTTTAAGTTTCAATATATTTTAGAGAAAAAATAGAAATAGATTTCTTTTTGAATGGCATGTTCTTTGACCCTTCTATTGTAAGGTGGCTTTGGGTAAATGGTGCATATATCTTGGTCTCATAGAGCCATTTGATGAGCTCATGCCCTTGGATTGGATAGGAGCTCAGGGTGCATCATTTAGTGAATATTTATTTAGAACCTGTGACGTGCCAGCCTCTGGGTTTTATCTTAGAAGTACAAAGTTGAGTCAGAGATTGTATTTGGCATAATTCATCTGATTTCACATTGAGTCTTTAAAGTCATATATTGGTAGAAAAGTCTTTCAAACTGAATGTTGGACACTATAGTGATTTTAACCATATTGAATTTGTTGGTAGGCTAATTTACACAGTATTTATAAATTTATAGTAAGATAAATATTAATCTGTAGTGCCTTTGTCTTCACTTTGGCTCAGTTTTTAATTTGATTTTTTATTTCAGAGTTTAACTTTTGCCAGTAGTTTTCACTTTTGCCAATAGTTGTTGCATTATAAATTTGTTTTTACACTAAATTAATATGGTAGTGGTTAATTTGAATTGACTTTTAATGCATTATACCAAATGGGGAGATAGTGATTATATATATTGTAATGTTGAATACTGTGTCATTTATGTTCATGTACTTAATTTAATATTTTGGCTTATTTTTGATGTTTTGTGTTTTAGCACAAGGCTTTCACTGAAGTGTTTTTAGATGATTCACATAGTCCTGCAAATTGTCGAATATCAGTGCAAGTTGCCACACCAGCATTAAACCTTTCTGTTCGCTTCCCAATACCTGATCTTCGATCCGATCAAGAAAGGGGACCATGGTTTAAGAAGTCACTTCAGAAGGAGATCCTTTATTTAGCCTTCACAGATCTAGAATTTAAGACTGAATTTATAGGAGGATCAACCCCAGAACAAATTAAATTGGAACTTACCTTTAGAGAACTAATTGGTAAGATTGAATGTGTCTGTAAAAGAACCATACTAGATAACAAACAACTGCTACTGAAACTTACATCACAAAAGTATCTGACAGCCCCAAAATATAGTAAAATTAAAGCACATTATGTTAAATCAAGAGCAACAATGTCTTTCTAGTATTGTATACAAATATATGATATAGGTAATTTTTAAAAAACTGAGGATGATGATTCATTCACTTTGTTAAAATTCCTGTTTACTGCAGGAGAATATAGTACTTTAGCCTACATTTTTATTATCACCTCTCATTTATTTATTGTAGGACTGATAACAGAACTTGTTGAGTGTCACTGTATGTTAGATATTATGCTAAGCACTTCATACACATTGTCTTGTTTTTTTTAGTCATCGTAATCACCATATGTTTATTTTTCCAGTTATTTTTATAATTTAATAGATGAGACAGTCTGTGGACTTAGAAGCAAGTATCTACCAAGATCATGTTGTAGTCAATGGCAGAATCAAGATTTGAACCCAAGTCTGACAGTGCTTGAGCTTGAGCTTTCAACCATTATACTAATTGCTAGTGACTTTTATTTGTATAACTTGTTTTGATTTTTTCTGTATTACTTTGTTTTTGTCAGTTAATGAAGGGAATTTATAAAAACTTTAAAGTGAACCAAGTCTATGAAGACCTGGAAAACCTTTTATCCTGTGGTTCCTAGACCACCTGCCTCTGCCACGACACCCTCTCTCTGCGGCCATACTCCCACCCCGCCATGAGAATAGTTTGCAAAAGTTCCCCTTCTCTCTCGGTTTTACAGATCTTAAGAGATATTTAAAATGAACTTTTGTCAATTATGACTTCATGAAAGGGCCTTCAGGTGTTGTGGGATCATCCCTTATTTCCAGTGGTGAGAAACTCATTATTCTGGAGGAAAGCCATTTTTCATTTGTAAAATGGATTGAAAAAACATGTATAAAATTTTTTGTTGTTGTTGTTGTTGTTGTTTTTGTTTTTCAGAGTCTTGCTTTGTTGCCCAGGCTGGAGTGCAGTGGCGTGATCTTGGCTCACTGCAGTCTCCATCTCCTGGGTTCAAGCAATTCTTGTGCCTCAGTTGGACGCCACCACACCCAGCTAATTTTTGTATTTTTAGTAGAGAAAGGGTTTTGCCATGTTAGCCAGGCTGGTCCCTTAACTCCTGACCTCAGGTGATCTGCCCACCTCAGCCTCCCAAATACTGGGATTACAGATGTGAGCCACCATGCCCAGCCCATATAGAATTATTTTGAACAGAGGTATTTCTTACAGTGTTTCGTACAAAATACATATTTAAGAAATGTAGTTATTTTTCTAGTGGTAGATTATATAGACTTTAAGAAGAAATAATCACTAATAGCACTTAGTAAGTGGTAAGTGCTTGCTGTATTTACTGTGTCATTATGCACTTTATGCAGTATACATTGGTACTTAAGAATTTGAGTTTGAACACAGAATCTTTAATTTATTGGCTCATTTTGTCTACCGCATGTGCACATGAAACCAGAAGGATTGCAAAATGCTGTAGTACTTAAGGTTGCATTATGTTCCTGATTGAGAGGATCTTTGCTCCTCCATCTCTTCTTTTAGTACTTGAGAAGAAGCGCATTTCAGTAAATCAGTCTTGTTTTCTCAGGATCATTCCAGGAAGAGAAAGGAGATCCATCTATTAAGTTTTTCCATGTGTCTAGTGGAGTAGATGGAGATACAACATCATCAGATGACTTTGACTGGCCACGGTGAGTAAGCAAGCACATAGGTTTAATAGGATTTTCCTTTTAACAATAAAATATTCTTTTAAACCAACATTTTGGCTATTAAATATAAGCTAAACATGTCCATCCTTGACTCTTTTTTGTGGTTCATAAGTGTGATGATGGGGTGTTCACAGGAATGTGTGAGATGTGTCACCTTCAAACCTTGTTGTGTCATTTTTCTGCCTGCCTTGCTTTACTCCTCTCCACTGTCTGTTAGGCTGATCAGATTCTTAGGATAGGTGTTGCTCATACACACCTGGTAATTAGCATGAGTTTAGAGCACAAGTTTCACAAGAATTGGATCTACTTCTGTTAAGTAATTCAGAAGCACGATTTACATTGGGATATGTATCAATTCGGACAAAAGCCCGTGATCATTTACGAACCAAATAGCACCACTACCTAGGGAATAAGAGTTATAGTTGCAGCACAGCTATTCTCTTTGAGGGTTCCATGCCTCCTTATAACAATGGGTGGATATGGTCATCAAAGGAGAATGAAAAGTCTGTGCTAGAGATGTTCTGTAGAAGCTTAGGAAAGGAAAGGGATTACTCTGGAGTAAAAAGCTCTTTAGTTTTTGTAGTCACAGGCTGCGTTAACTCAGTCGTCTTTAGGTTTTGTGGCTACAAAACAGCACCAGCCGTTTATTATTGAAATTCCTAGAGGAAAAGGTAACTTTGTTGTTAGAGTTTTGAAACTGTTTCCTAATCAGTTTCTCCCTTTTCCCTTTGAACAACTGATATAATGTAAGATTGATATAACATGAGGTTTTTTAGGTAGACAAGTATTTTATTATAGCGGAACAAACTATATGTGAGAGGATTTGGGTTAATGATAACTAGAATCCTTAGGTAAAATTTGCTGACTTTTAATGAAATTTAAAAATAACCTTTTTGCCCCCGAAAGGTCAGACCTTCAGTTAGCCAAGTATAAAATGTTGATGTCTTTCTGTTACTTACTTGTTTCAGTTCCACACTTTCAAGTTTACAACATGTTCATAAGTGGGTTACCTTAGACATAATTAGACTTTGTAGAGAAGTTTAATTCTATCATTAAGATTTAACCAGTGGTGTTTGTATTAATTTGCACAAAAGTTAAAGTTTTGCTGTATACACTTAGATCTTGGTCTTTTTAAAATTGTCTTTGATATCAGAATTGTACTGAAAATAAATCCACCAGCCATGCATTCCATTTTGGAGAGAATTGCAGCTGAAGAAGAAGAAGAGAATGATGGTCCCTACCAGGAGGAAGAGGAAGGAGCTGCTCATTCCTTGAAAGATGTTTGTGATCTAAGAAGACCAGCACCATCTCCTTTTTCTTCTCGTAGAGTAATGTTTGAAAATGAACAGGTAAGATAAAAGTGTGAGCAAGCTACAAAGGAATAATATTATTATTCTCTGTCATAGAGCAATGCTTTTAATTTCTTATTTTAAAAAATGCTCTTTGTACTGTTTTTGCTAGATCTTAAACTTCAAAATTAAATAATATCTGTTTTTTCTTGGTGTATATTTTCTCCAGTTAAATGTTTCATGCTTATTTATTTCTCACATACCAAGTCCTATGGATAGGCTAAGAAGATGCTACTACTATTTTAAACATAAAATGGTTATTTGATGCTTTTTTTTGCACTAAACTATTATGTTTTAGATGGTGATGCCAGGAGACCCTGTAGAAATGACAGAATTTCAGGATAAAGCAATCAGCAATTCTCACTATGTGCTGGAACTTACGTTACCAAATATTTATGTAACACTACCTAATAAGAGCTTTTATGAGAAGCTTTATAATAGGTGAGTTTATACCCATTTAGTTGAATCTTGGGAATCAGACTTTCTAATTGCCTCCCTGATTTTCCTCTTCCCCCTTTCCTTTCCTTGCCTGAATATTATTTGCCATCTCTGTGTACTTTGTGTGGTGTTGGTGGTGACTATTGCCGTTATGATGTTCTATTGTCATAGCAGAGTTTCCTAACTAGCGTGGTGCTGGGTGTGTGAGATATTTATTTCCTCAGCCCTGAGGTTGGCTGATTGCCCTCTGTCAGCTTACTGCAGGTTACCGATCCAATATGATTTTTTTTCTTCACATGCGGTGACATGAAGAGTTAGGAGATACTAATACAGCTAGCCAATGCTGGAGTAGAATCAGAACCCCAGTCATTGTACAAGAAGCATCTTTTCCTCAACAGTCAAAAAGATACCTTGTTGGAATTCAAAATTCTATGAACATGTACAAAATTTAAATTTATTATATTTAGATACCCCTCAATATTTATGCCAGGCAGATATTCTGATATAAATGGAATTCTAGGTCATAGACTCTGAAGGCCTTGCGCAGTTTACCTAGCCTCCATAAGACTCAGCATTCTCGTCTGTAAAATGGAGATGATCCTGGCTCCCACCTATAAGGGTTGTTTGGAGGATTAAATGATACAACACTTGGAAAGTTCTGAGAACAGTGTATGGCATATCATAAGCACTTAGTAGTTGTCTATTATAATTTCTACCCACTGAAGGGATTTCTCTGTAGCATACCTGAAAGATTGTCATGTAGGTTTCTAGAAAAAGAAGTCCTTAGTGTTTGTCATCACTAGCTTCCTACATGTAGACAAGTTATTCTAGTTTCCATTAATCTTCAGAAACTTCAGACTGTTGTTTCTGCTGTAGGATTACTTGGTATCAGATATCACTCGGTATTTATTCCTTAAATGTTAGTAATAAACCCTGGGTTTTCTCACTGGGTGTCAATGACTTTTGCTCTTAGAATCAGAAAATTAAGTTCTAGGATTCTTCTAGGGTTCACATTACTTCAGTGATCTTGAAAATGAGATTCAGAGAACAGTCCGCTCGGGTATAGGAAGAAAATGTTCGCACTTATGTTTAACTTAAAAAATAATCGTTTAAAATTTGTATTTTTATATTTGTTTTATAGTATACATTATAAATAGCACCTAATTTATATTAAATTCACATTAGAGAGATTTCAAATTGTTTTTAAATGTTGGAGTTTGTTTATATATGATCTGCAGTTTGGAAATGACTGATCTCTAGGCTCCTCCTTTTATTTCATAGTTCAGGGCTGTCTGCAAAGAGCTGATGTATGTGCAATGCTGAGATTGAGGGAAATGAAATGACTCTTTCAGGGCCTAGCCCAGAGATCAAAAAGACTTGACCCATTTTTTTTTTTGTCATTCTGCACTGACTGAGCAGATTGCTTTCGATTAAATCAGGGTATCGAGAACAGTAATACATACCTTAAACATTCATTTTATAAATATATATTTATTTACCACTTCATTTCTAAATACAGGACAAGGCCTTTTCTTTGAGTATGAGCCGCTGATTGGAATTCTCTGTTGTCTTTTTTTTTTCCTTTTTTTAAATCCTGCATGTGGCATCTGACTACTTTGTCTTTTTTTTTTTTTTTTTTTTTGCATAAAGTGTAGCCAGAAGGCATTGTCTACTGTTTTTAGTACCAGTTTCTTTAAAATGGAGTGAAAAAAATTTTTTCAGAGATACGTGAGAGGAGAATCTTTGTAGGTTTTTAAGACTTTTTTTTTTTTTAACCGTCTGCATTAACTAAAACAGCAGTTTTTATTTAAGCTATACTTATATTAACAAATACAAGCAGATTTAACGCCAGACACAGTCTTTGACAAGTATATAAAATATATAACTCCACTGATAGGAAGGTTCTCAGCTCTGCTAGAGAGACGTCCAGCAGCAGCAGGCAGTTAGCATACTGAAGGCTTCCATTGTTGTGGCACTTTGGAGTAACTGGGTAGGTGACTGCTTAAGTCAGGGAGTATGTATTAGAGCGTGTATTAGAGTATGTATCTGTTAATCTGGGTAGTTGGTTTAATGGATTGCTTAAGAGAGTTTCTATTCTATTAAATACCTTCCACTAACCACTTTTTGGTCTCTCAGGCCCCTGGAATTGCATAAATACTGAAGCGCTCCCTCACTCTCTGGGATCGTATAAATCTTGTATCTAACTTCCTCAGGGTTTGCATCCTTTGCCCGTTATTCGGCTTTGTATTTTCAAATTCATATGTTTAAACAATTTTCAAACATTCTCAGAGAAGATTTGCAGTACAGTACAAAGAACTCCCTGTGCCCCAACCATTTGAGAGTAAGTGGCTGACCTGAGTCCCTTCAATGTTTAGTACTTGAATGCGTATTTCCCACATACTTGGACATTCTACGTTAACTGGCAATTCAGCTCTCAGAAGCAGGAAGCTAAACTGGATACATACTACTATAAGATCCTCATACCCCATTCAAGTTTTACTAAATATGTCAACACTGTCCTTTTATTTATTTATTTTTTCTGAGCAGGAGTTATAACCAACTTTGCCTTTATATATTTAAAATGTTGGTTTACTCCTTTAGTGCCTTGGTCAACAGGCTCTTTTTAGCAATATGGTTTTAGGTACAGGAGAATTTTTTCTGTGTCAAAAATTGTTTAAAATAGAATGTAAAAAAGAATTCTCATTGCTTTCATTAAATATGTATTGAGCATCTATTTTGTTTCAGCCTCATAGTCACGGTGATATGTCCTTACGTATCTTAAGCATTGTTTTGTTTCTTGATATTTCTTGATATTACAAGCACCATCCAATATTTGATATTATTAATGGTATCAGGACTGTGTTTAGACAAAAATATAAATAAAGAGAAAATAATAAGTGGGTGGATTATAATCTCCTGAGAGTCGCAATCCTCAGTCCTGGTGTACACCTTCTAGTAGGACTTCAGAAGCTCAGGAATTGGCCTGGCAGTGGCTTCTCACAGAAGGGGGCAGGGCTACCCCCCACGTGGTGCCTTGACTGCTATTCACACCAGGCTTTACGATGAGTCTGGGTTTTGGCAGCACTTTCATGTGAGTCACGCACTGTCCTCACCAACTGTCTGTGCCTGTTACGTGACAGCCACTGTGCTAGGTGCATGTAGAGATGATCGACACAAGTCCCTCTCTTGGGTGGCTTGCAGTCTGGAAAGGGGAAATGAGGAAATTCAGCAGGGTGCTGTAGGTGCTGTGATTTAAGTGGGTCTGTGTGAAGGATGTGCTGTGGGTCCAGATCTTACAATGGGCTTCCTAGAAGACACGGTGAAGTTTGAGTTTTCTTGAAAGCTTTGAGGATGAATGAGGGAAGGAGGCTAGGACAGGGAAGGATGAGGGAAGGAGGCTAGGACAGAGGGCCATCTGAGCAGTGACAGGTAGTTCCTTGTAAAAGTAGGATGTGGTGACAGCCTAGATATGATATATGCCTTCCCATTGGTTGCCAGTGTTGATGGGGCTAGTCTCACTAGTCATAAGGGTTTTTCTCTCCTTATTTTGTGCTCCATATGCATTCTTCATCTCTTGAAGTCTTCCCAGTGAAGCTGTGCTTTCTGTTGTTGATGAGAGAAAAAGCAGGTATCTCTAGGGAAAGAACTGAATTGATCCCACAGGTAAATACTTGCCTTAAAAAAAGAACTGAATTGGGAGCTGGATGTAATCAACATAATCTGGACTCTCATCCCCATTTTTCCACTAATTAGCCATGTAACCTTGGGAAGGTCACATAACCTTTATGAGACAGTTTCTTCAAGTGTAAAGTGAGAATAATGATTCTGCCCTGGACGCCCCACAGGACTGAGGGGAGGGTCAATGAGATGATGCGGGATCAGTTCCAGTTTACAAAGCGCTCTCATATAGGTGAGCTGTCTTCCTTTTTTGTTCTTTGTGGGTTTTTATTTTTCATGAGCTTCTGTCTCTAAGGCATATTTTGAAGTATAATATGAATTTGTAATTTGATGTATATAACACAGGTAAAATTAGGCAGGTATCTAGTTAGGTATCTAATTGTGCAGATTCTTTTGTCACTGCCCTGCATTATAGCCATATAGGTTATTTTTTCATTGAAATAATGCAGTTGTTATTTTTGTTGTTTTTCCAAATTCTTGTAGGATCTAATTTCCATTTTGCCATTTAAAAAGTTATTGTTCATGTGATCTTTTGAAAGGATTTTTTTTTTTAGTTTGTCTTCTGTTGAACTAGGAGTTATGTACTTATTTTTCAACTTTTGTCTTTATAGGATCTTTAATGACTTGCTGCTGTGGGAACCAACAGCTCCTTCACCAGTGGAGACGTTCGAGAATATTTCCTATGGCATTGGGCTTTCAGTAGCCAGTCAGCTCATTAATACTTTCAACAAAGATAGTTTTAGTCCATTTAAATCTGCAGTTCACTATGGTAATATATTTTTAATTTGTTTTGATTTAAAATACCTAGTTTATCAGTTAACAAAGTACTAACCTTTCAATTGTGGATTTAAAAATCTTTATTTTTCATTGTAACTGTATTTTGTAATTTCTTTTAGTAATGTATAAGAATATTTCCTGTTTTCTATTTGTATATTGAGCATATCATTATCACTTAAATATGTTTTCTTTAGAATGATAGTGTGCACATTGAAGTTCAACGCTAAAGAGAAAAACAAAATATATTTCTATGTTCACACCATATTCTTTGTAAAACTAAGCAGGTTATAAATATAAAATATTTTCGTGATCATTTTTAAGTTGTTGTTTTAATAAGCTATCAGAACTGTGTAATTGTATGTTTATTTCTTATAGATGAGGAGAGTGGATCTGAGGAGGAGACGTTGCAGTATTTTTCCACTGTTGATCCCAACTATCGTTCTCGCAGGAAAAAAAAATTAGACTCTCAGAACAAGAACTCTCAGAGTTTTCTCTCAGTTCTTCTGAATATTAATCATGGATTAATGGCAGTGTTCACAGATGTGAAGGTGAGGTTTACAAATCCAAAGTGGTTTTTCAAATGTATCTTATTTTAAATAAATCTACTAGGATACATATCCAGTGATTGAAGTATTTGATATTTTTTTATTTTTGAGACGGAGTCTCGCTCTGTCGCTCAGGCTGGAGTGCAGTGGTGCGATCTCCACTCACTGCAAGCTCTGCCTCCCGGGTTCACGCCATTCTCCTGCCTCAGCCTCCCATGTAGCTGAGACTACAGGCGCCTGCCACCGCACCCAGCTGATTTTTGTATTTTTAGTAGACACGGGGTTTCACCGTGTTAGCCAGGATGGTCTCTATCTCCTGACCTTGTGATCCACCTGTCTCGGCCTCCCGAAGTGCTGGGATTACAGGCGTGAGCCAGCGCGCCCGGCCAGTATTTGATATTTTGAGGTTGTTTCAGGGACTGATGAAGACCAGTGTTCTGGGGCAAACCATGATGACAGCAACTTTGGGGATTTAGCTTTTGTTGCAGATCAAACTTTGTGTGGCTCTCCCTTTAGAAAACAGGTGCTAATTCTGCTTCTGGGGTGACAACAAAGTACAGAGATTCATCTGATAGAAGAGGTTCCACATAGCATTTAAGTTATCCAGTTTTATTTTTTACCGTGATATTGAATGGTTCAAGGATTAGATTGCTTTGCTGCAATATGGGAGATTTTCCTAATCTGAATCAACAAAGAGCATCTCAAGGGACATGCTTACTTTTCTGCATTTAAATAATAACTTATGTGTATTTCTGATCTTTTTACTAGCAAGATAATGGAGATCTGTTGGAAAACAAGCATGGTGAATTCTGGTTAGAGTTCAATAGTGGTTCATTATTTTGCGTGACAAAATATGAAGGTTTTGATGACAAGCACTACGTTTGCCTTCATTCTAGCAGTTTCAGTCTATACCACAAAGGTAGGACAAACATGTGTCTTGGTTTCTTCTCTTTCGACATGTTTAAATTTCTTGTTTAACAAAGAAAATCTATTGAGAACAGAACTTTGGTATTAGAAATTATTTTCTCTGCAGGGTTCTGATTCTGCTGTCAAAGTAATATTTACAAATTAGAAGTCAACTTCAGGTTCTTTTTTTGCAATAGCTTTGTTGAGATATAATTCACACACCATACTCATTTAAAATATACCTTTCAATGGTTTTTAGTATTTCACAAGAGTTGTGCAACCATCACCGGAGTCAATTTTAAAACATGTTTATTACCCCATGAAGAAATTTCATACACTTTAGTGATAACCTTTCACCTCTTCCACTCTCTCCTTCCTATAAACACACTAATCTATACTCTATTTCTATGAATTTGCATATTCAGAAGTTTCTTATAAATAGAATCATACAATATTTGGCCTTTTTGACTGGCTTCTTTCATTTGACACACTTTCAAGGTTCGTCCAAGTTGTATCCATACTTCATTCCTTTTTATTGCCAAATAATATTCCACTGTAAAGATAGATCAGATCTTATGTGTCCGTTCATCAATCGATGAGATTTTATGTTCTTTATTCTCCCTTAAGGAATATTTCCTTTTGGTTCCAGATATAGAACTTACCATTTTTTGAGCAGTTACCTGAGTTTACCTTGTTTCATAGACATGAAATGTTTGTGATAGTTTTCTATTTAATTTTCCTAGCATTTCAGAATTTTTTGTTTCTTTAAGCTGTGCACTGTCAGTCATACTAACATTAGCAAAGAGTAGTGGATTATTAATGCCATGCTGGTTTTTGTCATCATGCCTCCTTAAGTTATATTCAGTGGAAGTATGTGGAGTTTTGTTTTGAGTCATGTAAGTTGATTAGCTAATTTCAAGTATCATTTTGTTACTGTTTTTACCTCAATGTGGATCTCTAGGCATAGTGGATGGAGTGATTCTCCCGACAGAAACACGACTGCCCAGCTCAACCCGCCCACACTGGTTGGAACCTACTATTTATTCCTCTGAAGAAGATGGCCTCAGTAGAACTTCTTCAGATGGAGTTGGAGGAGACAGTTTGAATATGCTGTCTGTTGCCGTTAAAATACTGTCTGATAAATCAGAGTCCAATACAAAGGTTTGTGTTTTGTACTTTTATGCCATTAAGTACTTGCTGTTGATTTGATTCTAGTTAAAAATAATTGCATAAAAGGCAACATATTTATTTTCTTGGAGAAACTTTTGAGTTACAGGATTACATGGTGGTAAATGTCATTCTTTGTATTGTTCTGTATAGGAATTTCTCATTGCCGTAGGACTGAAAGGAGCCACACTCCAGCATAGAATGCTTCCTTCTGGGCTTAGCTGGCATGAGCAGGTAAGAGAGCTATTATGTATGTATCAATTTATTTAAAAATTTGTATTGACATCTAATACACATACTGAAAAGTTTGTAAGTCATAAATGTTCAGCTCGGTGAATTATCATGAAGTGAATACTACTGTGTCACCACCTTTTAGGTTAAGAAATAGAACAGTATTGGCCGGGCACTGTGACTCATGCCTATAATCCCAGCACTTTGGGAGGCTAAGGCAGGCGGATCACCTGAGGTCAATAGTTCGAGACCAGCTTGGTCAACCCTGTCTCTACTAAAAATACAAAAATTAGCTGGGCATGGCGGCACACACCTGTAATCCCAGCTACTGGAGAGGCTGAGGCAGGAGAATTGCTTGAACCCAGGAGGCAGAGGGTGCGTGCGGTGAGCTGAGATCCCACCGCTGCACTCCAATCTGGGTGAAAGAGTGAAACTCTGTCTCAAAAAAAAAAATAAAAGCAAAGCAAAGCAAAACAAAACAGTATTATCACCTCAGAATGTAATTGATTTTTTACCTTAAAGTGTGGTCCTCAAAACCTCTCAATGACAGAGTTATCTTTTATGTCATTAAAGGAAGGGAAGGGACTCTGTATCCCAGGACTTGTAGAACACCTGGCATAGAGGAGCGGTGAATGGTGTCTTGAATTGCGTTTATAATCAGAAGTTCTTTAAGTGCAATATTTCCATATAATTCCCTAGGCCAATAATATGATGTTGCTTTAAAGCATTTTATCAGTACTTCTCTCATTAATTTCCAGTTGAACAACATTTTATGGTAATAAAATACAATTGGTTATTTTTCAGAGGAGACTTTGAGGAAGAAGTTAGCTTTTCCTTATGTGAGAATGAAAACTAGTGCACTGTGATTGCTTCTCATGTTTCTTGTAAAGGGGAACTTCTCAATTATGCTGGGAAAATAATACATTATTTAAAAACTTGAATGTTTTCAAAATGCTTTTCTCATGAAAGCATTTGGGAAACATGAGGATATCTGACTTTCTGTCTATCTTGTAGGAGTAGAGAAGTGGTTAGTGTGAATAATCAGCTGGAAGGGAGACATTTATCTGAACCTCCTTATTTGTTTGGATTAGAAATATGAGAGAATAGATGTTGGTGAGAGGGACTGGTTTTTAGACTGAGCTAGGTATAAATTAAGGAAAAAGAGCTTCCTTCAACAATGACTTATATGGAAAACCAATACCCCCACACACAATGAGTTATATAGGAAGCCAGATTAATAGTTTTAAGCAGTCTTCAGCAAAATTTATTTTTTCTAAGAATTGTTCCAAGCCAAAAAATACGAAATTATATTATGCATACATTGTTATTAATTTCATAAGTTATGATTTTTCTGAGATTTCTATAGCATTGGAGTTGTCCGATAGGCTTCTTCATTTCAAGTTCTAATTTTGTAAATACTTTAAAACATTTATTATATATAAGGTGAATAACATGTTTTGATATACATTGTAAAATGATTATTATAGTCAAACAAATGAACACATCCATCAGTATCCATTACCTTCTTTTCTGATGCAAGTACTTTTTGAAACTAATTCCTTCAAAATGATGATTTTTTTCCTTTTACTGTTATGATTTTCCAATTAAGTGATTTTTTTCTATGAGATATTCTGGTTTACATTGGTATTAAGGATAGTATATGAAACCTTTTTTTTTCTTCTAAAGCAGGGCATTTTAATTTTTTGTGATTATAGATTTTATACTTCTTGAATATTGCTGATGAACCTGTTTTGGGATATAATCCCCCAACTTCCTTTACAACTTTTCATGTTCATCTTTGGAGCTGTGCACTTGATTATAGGTAAGTTCACAAATGGAACAAAATAAAGTTTTATTATTTAAAATACATACTAAATTTTGAAAAAAATACATAATTCAGTAGAGTTAAGATGCAAATTGTTGTTGTTTTTAAAAGAGTTTCTGGAGCCGTATCAAATTGACATTCTTTTGTTTCTCTTTGGCATTAGACCCCTTTATTTGCCAATCCGATCTCTTCTTACCGTGGAAACATTCAGTGTTTCCAGTAGCGTTGCATTGGATAAATCTTCTTCTACTCTCAGGTACCTGTGTAAACCTCACTGTATACTAAACATAGCTGTTCAAAACAATACCAACTGATATTTACCTAAACCATGTTATTAAAGTCTCAATTTTTTGTTAAAATAAATGTTCTCTTACTAATAGTGATAACCTTTTACCCAAGTTACCCAATTTTTCTCAGGTGACATGTTTCATCTACCCATTTATTATTGCATTTCATTTTTAGGGAATAAATTAATTCTGGAGATTCTTTTTTGTTTTTTTTTTTGAGGCGGAGTCTTGCTCTGTCGCCCAGGCTGGAGTGCAGTGGCCAGATCTCGGCTCACTGCAAGCTCCGCCCCCCGGGTTTACGCCATTCTCCTGCCTCAGCCTCCCGAGTAGCTGGGACTACAGGCGCCCGCCACCTCGCCTGGCTAGTTTTTTGTATTTTTTAGTAGAGACGGGGTTTCACTGTGTTAGCCAGGATGGTCTCGATCTCCTGACCTCGTGATCCGCCCGTCTCGGCCTCCCAAAGTGCTGGGATTACAGGCTTGAGCCACCGCGCCCGGCCCTGGAGATTCTTTAAAAGTTTGCATTTTAAAACATATGGTAAACTTCCCATAGTACCTGTTACACTTTATAATTTTTATTTAATTTTTTTATATTTTAGAGACAGGGTCTTGCTCTGTGTGGCGCAGGCTGTAATGCAGTGGCATGATCATAGCTTATTACAACTTTCAACTCCTGAGCTCAAGCAATCTTCTGCCCTCACCCTACTGAGTATCTAGGACTATAGATGTGTGCCACTATCCCTGGCTGATTAAAAAAAAAAAATTTATTTTTGTAGAGAAGGGGTCTTGCTATGTTGCCCAGGCTAGTTGAGAACTCCTGATCCTCCTGCCTTGTCTTCCCAAAAGGCTGGGATTACAGGTGTGAGCCGCTACATCTGGCCCACTCTATCTTTATACTATAGTTTAAACCTTGTGAATTTGGGCATCTCTTTAAAAACTGCCAAAAATTTAGAATTAATTTGAGTAGATGATTTAATCTAATTCTTTACACAATTTAAATATTCCTAGCATTCATAAACAGTTTTTAAAAAATGTTAGATGACAGTTACTAAGTTAGAAACTGCCTATAATTTCAACAGTGTTCATACAAGAAAGAATGATGCAATTAAGCATATAGTGATTATGGGGTATGATACTCAAAGCTTAGTTTTTCAGATGTTGGTTTTATCTTTCTTGCCTCAGAATAATCTTGGATGAAGCTGCTTTACATCTGTCTGACAAATGCAATACTGTCACTATAAATCTGAATAGAGGTAAGAGTTAAAAAAAACAAATGGAGTAGATGAATTCTGCCTCATTTTTGTGTGTGAATAATTTGAAAGCATTTTAACTCTGGGATAATGCTAGTGAACTAAGAATCTTATTAAAGATCCTTAGAGATTAAAGGGTCTTTAAGTATATAGTGATCATGTGGTATATATTCACAGCTTAGTTTTTCAGATGTTGGTTTTCAGTTTGAAATTGTAATGTTCTTATAATGCTAGTTAAGTACATCAAATTACTATATATGCTACAAATTTTTGTTTAAGATAATTTTTGTTTCTAACAAAAAATGAAGTGAATTTTAGGACTTTTATGGGATGAAACTATTTTCATCGCATTATAATTATTTGTAGTGCTCTCTACAATGAATTTTAAAGGAATGCTCGTTGTATTGGGTGTTGGTTGGATACACATTTTTGAAAGCTGTACTCTGAGATTTTCTTAATTTAAAAAATTTTAGATTATGTTCGTGTGATGGATGTGGGGCTTTTGGAGTTAACCATTACTGCAGTGAAGTCTGATTCTGATGGAGAGCAAGTAAGTTATTAAAATAAATGAAAATTTTAAGTTCTATTTTTTAAGAGATTAAAAAATTGAGTTTTTTTCTGTGTACCTAATTTTGGTCAGAAATAGAGTAAATATATTAAAAATGGGTTTATTTAAATACTTTTTTAACGTAGCGAGACAGATTATCATATATCTTATTTCATGTAAATCTATGCAAAAAAAGAAACTTCTGTCTCGTTTAGAAAACATTTTCATCCCTTTTTCTGTGTCTCGTCCAGACTGAGCCCCGCTTTGAGTTACACTGTTCCAGCGATGTCGTCCATGTCAGAACATGCTCAGACTCTTGTGCTGCACTAATGAATCTCATTCAGTACATTGCAAGCTATGGTGACTTGCAGACACCTAACAAGGCAGACATGAAGTCTGGAGCCTTTCAAAGAAGGTCTAAGGTACAGTCAGCAATGTTATTCCTCCAGTCCCTGCCATGTCGTGACATGTTTACATTATTGAGGTCTTCATGACAGTCATAAGGTAGAAAAGAAACTTTGAAAGTCATTCATCTGTTCTTTACCTTCAGAATAATGGGGTCTGGAAGGGTGATTTCATGGGCCTTTTTGGAAAACCATTCTGCTGCTTTGATATTCTTTGTTTCCATTAATCTTCTTAACAAATATCATACTTTTTTTTTTTCTAGACTTAAGTTATTTTCATCTGTCCTAAGGGAAGAAAGAAAACATTTATCATGTAAAAGCTTGTTCTATGCAAGTTGTACGTAAAAATGCTCTGAAAAGATAGATGGCAGGTGTTAGTATTGTTACCAGAAGACTTAATTTATATCATCATATTTTCCCTATTTCTTTTTTTTTTTTTTTTTTTTTTTTTTTTTTTTTGAGACGGAGTCTCGCTCTGCCGCCCAGGCTGGAGTGCAGTGGCCGGATCTCAGCTCACTGCAAGCTCCGCCTCCCGGGTTCACGCCATTCTCCTGCCTCAGCCTCCCGAGTAGCTGGGACTACAGGCGCCGCCACCTCGCCTGGCTAGTTTTTTGTATTTTTAAAGTAGAGACGGGGTTTCACCGTGTTAGCCAGGATGGTCTCGATCTCCTGACCTCGTGATCCGCCCGTCTCGGCCTCCCAAAGTGCTGGGATTACAGGCTTGAGCCACCGTGCCCAGCCTATTTTCCCTATTTCTTATCTCTAAGACAATCCAGTTTTTAATGTACTTTCTCATATATGACTTCCTTTTCCTTTCATGATGACCTGGTGAGATAGAATGGTTAATGATTAATAAGACCCAGTGATTTTAGATGATTGCCCTAATGAACAGCAGAAACAGCAGCAAACCCAGATATTTTGGAGTCTAGTTCAATGCACTTTTCTGCCCCAAGTGTCACCTTTCTATCTTCTCTTATGTCCAAATTGAAGAATGTCCAGTTTGTTTAGCATTTTTTCTTTTCCAGTGTTGTTCTTTGTGGTCTCTCTTATGAACAGAATTCTCAGTCCCTTTATGTTCTAGAGCCTCTGTTATGTACTCTAGCAAATGCCTGACTGGCATTGTGTTTGTTTTCTTTTGTTCAGGATTATTTTACACTTTATTTGTGTTACATTTCTGTTTGTGACTTTTTGTTCCTGCTGTATTCTCATGATATGGTGATTTATGGCACCCCTCCTACTGTTTATTCCCTTTTAAAAAACATTCTTCTTATTTTAAATTATCCCTTTCAGCTTGGAACTTGCTATTTTAGAGTCATACTCACATATAAAAAGCATGATCTGGGTTTAATGAATCTACAGTTCACTAACCAAAATGGTTAGGTATGGGTGCTGGAACTAAACTCTGAATCACTGTTTAGTAGATTTCCCCTGCTGTGTGTGAGGCTTCAACCTACAGGGACTTTATGTCAAAGGGATGAAAGTCATTGCAACCATCAGAGTTGAGGAGATCAAACTTATTTAGTTATCCCCTTTCCCAGCTTTATTGCAGTTTGTTCACCATCCCTGTTTTCAAGTGCATTGCCTCTTCAAGATCCCAGTTCACTGTGCTCACTTTGAGGTGATGACACGTTTGTTGCTCTTTGCCAGTATCTGTTAGGGTGATAATACTAAAAACTTGAAATATAACAGCTGCTGGGCATAGAAAAGTGAGTAGGTTTCTATTTCTGATGTTTTTGTACAATGTACAATGTTTTTGTACAGTGTTTCTGGGATAAAATAAATGTAAGTAGTTTGCCTCTTAAGAGCATTTTCAGTTATTTTTAATTAGGTTTTTTGTCTATAGGTAGATTCCAGTGGTCGATCATCCTCCCGTGGTCCAGTACTTCCTGAAGCAGATCAACAAATATTACGAGATCTGATGAGTGATGCTATGGAGGAGATTGACATGCAACAAGCCACCTCGTCAGTAAAACCACAGGCTAATGGTAAGACCAGGACTCTTCTCAGGGAGCACTGATGTTAATGTTGGGGCTTACATTATTTGTGTTCTCATAAACTTAATAAGTCATTTATTAAAGACGCGTATGAGTTTTTATAGATACCTGTTAATCATTCAGCTTGTGTCTGCTCAGTGTCTAGTAAATACGTAACTCTGGCCAGGATGGTGTCAGGGATACAGAGGGAGTAGAAGGCAGAGCTTATGTTTTCTGATAGCTTGTAGCCTAGTAAAACAAATGGTCACAAGACTGGTGCCAATACTTAGACCGATTGATAAATGATGTAAGAAAACACTTCAAATGTGGTATATCCTCTGCTCCCCTCAGAAAGGATTGGGATAATTTTATTAGACTTTAGTAAAGTAAGATGGCTTGGCTTTTTATAAGTGGATGGGATTTAGGTAGGTAAAGAGGGAGGAGAAGGTGATCTTGGCAAGGTCACTAACATCAACAGAACACAGAGAAAGGCATGCATGAGCCTCAGTTATTTAGCCATGACATTCGGGCTCTTACTGAAACAAAAGTTCCCTTCTTGTTGAAAAGAATTAGATAATAAAGTTGGATAAGCAAAGAGGGACCCAGGTGATTCAAGATCCTTGAAAGCCAAATGGAAGCAGGTAAACATTTTAAAGCCTCTATTTCAACAGTATTTTTTTCTAATTGAATGGTCATAGCTGTATCTATATATTGGGAAATCTTTTTTTTTTTTTTTGAGACAGAGTCTCGCTCTGTTGCCCAGGCTGGAGTGCAGTGGCGGGATCTCGGCTCACTGCAAGCTCCGCCTCCCGGGTTTACGCCATTCTCCTGCCTCAGCCTCCCGAGTAGCTGGGACTACAGGCGCCCGCCACCTCGCCCAGCTAGTTTTTTTTGTATTTTTTTAGTAGAGACGGGGTTTCACCGCTTTAGCCAGGATGGTCTGGATCTCCTGACCTCGTGATCCGCCCGTCTCAGCCTCCCAAAGTGCTGGGATTACAGGCTTGAGCCACCGCGCCCGGCCTATATTGGGAAATCTTAATTAAAAAATTATTTCATGGTGTTTTAAAAGTCTAGTGTTAACTGTTGCTTTCTTGCTAATTTAGGATAAATTAGAACTAAGGAAGCAAACTGGGACTTCTAGTGTTCTATGTACTACAATATTTGTAATAAATATTAGCAGCTAGGCTGGGCACAGTGGCTCACGCCTGTAATCCTAGCACTTTGGGAGGCTGAGGCAGGTGGATCACTTGAACTCAGGAGTTTGAGACCAGCCTGGCCAACATGGTGAAACCCCATGTCTCCAATTAAAAAAAAAAATAGCTAGATGTGGGGTGTGTTGGCAGGCGCCTGTAGTCCCAGATACTTGGGAGGCTTAGGTGGGGTGGGAAGATCACCTGAGCCCAGGAGACAGAGGTTGCAGTGAGCCAAGATTGTGCCACTGCACTCCAGCCCGGGTAATAGAGCAAGATTCTGTCTCAAAAATAAATAAATAAATAAATAAATTTATATATGTATTTATATTATATTTGTGTGTGTGTATATATATGTATATATATTAGCAGCTACCTTAATTACATGGGAAAGAATATTTAGTGTTTATTTACTGGGTGGCTTCAATATACAAGATTCTGTACTAGGCCCTGGGTACCTGTAAGGATGAGTAATTCTGAGGTACTGCTGTAGAAGAATTTGAAATCTAATCTGTGAATCTCTTAAAGCCAAAATGTATCTTGATTCAGCTTAGTGTTCTCAGCCCCATCACAGTGTTTGGTTTTAATGAATGAATGGGGAAAGAATGAGTATGAGTGACTCTTAATATGTAATATAAACATATTAAAATGTACGTTGACATACAGATTTTGGTGCACATGTAATCTTTCATGATAGCTGCCTAAGATTAGGTGTCCAGTTTGGGTATCCCAGGCCCCAGGTAGTGGTCTTCTTTTCTTACTTGAATCGCTGTCTCCTCTGCCACCTAATGCTTGCTCAACAGCTATTCTTCTCTCCCCTCAGCAAGGCTCTGCTAAATGTAACCAGTTTCCCCTCCCATTGTAATATCGTCCAAGAAGTTTCTTCCAGAGCTCCGCCCATAGGACAGAATTGTCAAAGGTGAAATCCTGGCTAAAGCAAAACTCCACTCAACACTAACTAGCAACTGCTGAAGTCCTGAGCTTCCCCAACGCCAACTAACTGAGAGGAAACTGTCTTTATGACATTGCCATTTCAAATGTATCATTAATCTTTTTTTTTTTTTGAGACAGAGTCTCGCTTAGTCGCCCAGGCTGGAGTGCAATGGCGCGATCTCGGCTCACTGCAAGCTCCGCCTCCCGGGTTCACGCCATTCTCCTGCCTCAGCCTCCCGAGTAGCTGGGACTACAGGCGCCCGCCGCCTCGCCCGGCTAATTTTTTGCATTTTTAGTAGAGACGGGGTTTCACCGTGTTAGCCAGGATGGTCTCGATCTCCTGACCTCGTGATCCGCCCGCCTCGGCCTCCCAAAGTGCTGGGATTACAGGCGTGAGCCACCGCGCCCGGCTGTTTTGTTTTTTTTTGACAAGGTCTTGCTCTGTCACCCAGGCTGAACTGCAGTGGTGTGATCTCAGCTCACTGCAACCTCCGCCTCCCGGGTTCAAACGATTCTGCTACCTCAGCCTCCCAGGTACCTGGGACTGCAGGTGTGCGCCACTGCGCCCAGCTACATTTTGTATTTTTAGTAGAGACGGGGTTTCTTCATGTTGGCCAGGCTGATCTCTTAACTCCTGACCTCAGGCGATCCACCCACCTCGGCCTCCTAAAGTGCTGGGATTATAGGCTGAGCCCCCATGCCTGGCCTATTAGTGGTTTTTGATGTATTTCTGACTCTTGTTGAGGTGTTTTGGTTCATGTTACTTAAGCTGTCTTTAAGCCTCAGATTCATAGACTTATTTTAAGAAATAGATATTGCAGATAAAAGCACACAACATGTATCTGACACATGGTTAAAATGCTTGTTGTTGTTGTTGATATTTCAAAGTGTGCCAAAATGTTGTAATCTTTTTATCTAGGTGTTTTGGATGAAAAATCTCAAATTCAGGAGCCATGTTGTTCAGACCTCTTCCTGTTTCCCGATGAGAGTGGGAATGTATCCCAGGAGCCCGGCCCCAACTATGCCTCATTCTCTCACCATTTCATCAGTGATGCAATGACAGGCATACCTACTGAGAATGATGACTTTTGCATTCTTTTTGCGCCAAAAGCAGCCATGCAGGTAATAAATTAATAACATTATTGAAGTCTTGAATGGTGTTACAAATTGGATTGACCAAAGGGGTACCTGGAGAAAATTCTGTTGATTTTGTCAATTCTTTATAGTTCAGAATTACTTTGTTTTTTTAATATACTATTGACAGTTTGTAAATGGTTACTGTACTTTACTATTTCTGTGACACATCTAGAGACTCAGAGAAGAATGTTATTTGCAAAATTTCCAACACAGATTATTGAACTCCAGATTTTTTATGTAGTAAGATGACTCTTCAAGGATCGTGAAATTAAATGGCAGAAGGATCTGCTGCACAGAATTGCTAGTCCAAGAATTGGAAAAGATAAGATGTGGTTTGTGTGAAGGCTGATGGTTGGGGTGTGTTTGTGTGTATGTATAGATATAGGGGTGTGTGTGTGTGTGTATTTGGAAGGTTTCCAGGAATTGTCCAGTTGGTGACTGTATTTGTCTACTAAATTCTGAGAACCTTCTGGTTAAATTTTTAAAAATCCAAACAATCAAACTCAGGATAAACCTGTTATTAAAAACATGGTAATATCATCTGTGTGTTGAAATTTGTTAACTTTTGGTTTGCAGTATTGACTTTAAACAACAAAAAAAATACCCACACACTAAATTTTTGCTTTTTTATTATCAAACAAGTAGTGAAAGCAGAATTGTAAACCATAAAAAATCCTTGTGGAGTGGTTTACGTAGAACAAAGAGAGTTTATTTTATGGTTAATGAAGCAGAATATCTTTGTGATGACTAATGTCAGTAACCAGCATGTTATTTTATATATTGGAATTATTAAAAAGAATGTAGAAGCAAGAATGCCCCTTGAGATGCGCAGCATAATCAGTTCTTTCTAATTAGAAAAGAGAGTATATGTTACCTGTTTGTTTATTTTAGGAGAAGGAAGAGGAACCAGTTATAAAAATCATGGTTGATGATGCAATTGTGATAAGAGACAATTATTTCAGTCTGCCTGTTAAGAAGACCGATACGAGCAAAGCCCCCTTACACTTTCCCATTCCTGTGGTTCGCTATGTGGTGAAGGAGGTCTCTCTTGTCTGGCATCTTTATGGAGGAAAGGATTTTGGAACAGTCCCTCCCACTTCTCCGGCTAAAAGTTATATGTAAGTTAATTAGTATATAAGTTTATTTGGCAGGCCAATATATTCTTTTCATAGAAAAATAAATAGAATTTTCCATTTCCCCTTTAGAGAGAAAAAAATAGAATTTATCGTTTTAAGAATTATTAATAAAGTAGTATTAAAAACTGTAATTTAAATGTCACTCTTACAGTTTTCCAATTGTGAACTTATTTGTATTATTTGTATTTTTACTAAAATGTTGACTTTCGTCATTTTCATTCAGCAGAAATTTTCAGGTATCTACCATGTACTTACTTCACAAAAATAAGTAAGTCCTGTGAGTCATGTGAGTGACAGACGGCAGTGAAATGCAAGAAGTGTGTCAGGAGGCGGGGCCCGGGCAAACCCTGTCCCCAGCATCCAGCAGGGCACTGAGCAGAGAGTCAGTGGTCATTGAGCGCCTGTGAGACAAGTGCAGTGTGCCGGTCGCTGGGAGAGAATCAGGTGGACAGAATCTGTGTAGGGGACAGACTTCCTTGTTGAGGTGGGGCATGGCATGGAGGCTGCATGGAGCAGTAACATTTGACACAATGGTTCAGCAAATTTTTCTACTTAAAAGTGATTTTAAAACACATCGAACTTTACTATAATTATTTTGTGTATTAGTTGGGATTCCAAGGACTTGTGCTCTGACTATAAAGGGTTTCCAAAGTAACAAGAAGCTTATAAGGAGGTCTTATTTCTAAGTGTATCCTGTGATACGGATTCCAGCATCATGATTAGCTTTTCTGGTAGTTTTGAGTATTTAGCAAGCAGATGATTACTCTAATGACAATAATAAAATGTGTGTTTTCAATGTCTCCACAGTAAAGAAGATATGGTTTTGGTTTCTAGTAATTTGTGGCAGTGTTCTGATAGCTCTGTACTCTTACTTTGTCTTTCATCTTATCATTTTCCTTAATGTGATTCATTGACTTTCTTTGAATATTCCTTTAACAAAAGGGTTTTTTTTGTTGTTGTTGCTCATTTTAGTAGTCCGCACAGTTCGCCTTCTCACACACCCACAAGACATGGACGTAATACAGTATGTGGGGGAAAGGGAAGAAACCATGACTTTTTAATGGAAATACAGCTCAGCAAGGTAAGATGGCATTTGAAAGGAAAAATCCACTTAAGTAGGACATTGCGGGGGGTTCTTTTGTTATCCCCCACCATGTAGTCTTGAGCCTTAAGTCCCAACCCTTTGGATTGGAAAAGTGCAAGGATCTTGTATAAAACTCTTACCTCTTTTTCATTCTCAAATGTTCTAAGAAGACTGAGGTGTTTTTCTTTTATTTTTGTTTGCCTGGGCTACCTGTAGAGCAGTGGTTCTCAGAGTTGAGCAAGCTCAGAATCCCCTGGAGGGCTTATTAAAACGCAGGTTTCTGGACTCCACCCCAGAGTTTCTGATTCAGGAAGTCTGAGGTAGGGTCAGACTGAGGAGACGCCGCCCTAGAGCATCTGTCTGGGAAAGCCTGTGTTTGGACAGTGCATCTGGCAGGTCCTTTGTGAATGACTAGAGACCAGTAGGGCCAGACCACTGATGGCATCACATGCATTTAATTCTACCAGCTTGTCTGAGATTGTACCAAGTGTCATATTTTAGGATAGTTAGCATAGCAATATTGTAGTGATGACAATTCCATGTATTTAATCATATCTGTGCCTCCTTTTGGAACTTGAACCCTGCCTCTGTTGATTCATTCTAAAGCAGTTTCATAGGTATGCAAGATAATAATTTTATATCTTATTCCTACTGAGAATTTTCCTTGGAAATAAGGGATTTTACCAAGGTCAAATAAGAAATGTTAGTCAAGCTTCTCTGTGTATGGTAGGGTCCACATAGTCCCCCTTATCCACAGGCATACATGGTAATAGTCTCCGTGGATGCCTGAAACTGCAGATAGTACTGAACTTTATGTATACTGTGTTTTTTCCTATTTATACATACCTAAGGTAAAGTTTAATTTCTAAGTTAGGCACAGTAAGAGATTAACAATAATGAATCATAAAATAGAACAGTTATAACAGTATACTACAATAAAAGTTATGTAAAAGGTGTTTCTCTTGGTCTCAAAATACTGTAATATTTTTGGACCTCAGTTGACCATTGGTAACAGACTGTGTAAAGCAAAACCTTGGACAAGCAGGGAGCACTGTAGATTAATAAATGAGTGAACAAGTGAAGGAATGTCATGTTGTTGATTTTTTTGAAGGTGGAATCATAAGCTGAGGTAGAATTCAAAGGAAAGATGAGTGATATTTTGCATTTTAAAGAGAAAATACAGTTTAATAAAATGTAAAGAATTGTTCCACGTTCGTTCTCCTTATCTGTTAAGGTGAAGTTTCAGCATGAAGTCTACCCCCCATGCAAACCTGACTGTGATTCCAGCCTCTCGGAACACCCAGTCTCCCGGCAGGTGTTCATTGTTCAGGATCTTGAGATTCGAGATCGTTTGGCAACATCACAAATGAATAAATTTTTATACCTGTATTGTAGTAAAGAAATGCCTCGAAAAGCTCACTCCAACATGGTAAGAGTAAACCTCATTGTTTTGTTATGTTAGTTTTGGAAACGTGTTTTTATTATATCTAACTGCAGGAGAGTTAAAGTAGGGAAAATTACTAGATATCTTTTCTCATTTTAATGTGGAAAATCCCTTTTGAATGTATTGCTTAAAGTTTTATGTTTAAAAAATTATTTTGTATGTCACTTCTAGGGTCCATTAACTCTAATTGCTAATAAATTGATATCTGAGGGAAACTAGAAGTCCCTAGTGATCTATACAAAATATGTAGTATTGCTGAAGGTGTTCCAGATTTCTAACACTCTTTACATCTTGGTAAGGTAGAAATGATTCATTCAGGACTTTGGAGGTCCTTCATAGAATTTGCTTTTGGAATATGGGCCTATGGTTAGCTTCAGGGTTTCAGTAAACTCCTGTTACTAAGTACAATATTATCCATCTGCAATTTTTCCTCTAAAGAGAGTCTATATCTTTAAGCAGTTCCCCTCCCCCCCCCCAATCCCCGACAGTGTCTCACTCCGTAACCCAGGCTGGAGTGCAGATCATGGCTCAATGTAGCCTCAACCTCCTGGGCTCAAACTTCCTCCCATTCAACCTCCTGAGTAGCTGGGACTACAGGCATGCACCACCATGCCTGGCTAATTTTTTGTTTTTTGTGGAGATGGGGTTTTTGTATGTTTCACAGGCTGGTCTGGAACTCCTGAACTCAAGTAATCCTCCCACCTTGGCCTCCCAAAGTGTTGAGATTACCAGCATGAGCCATCGTGCCCAGCCTTTAATCAGATTATTGATAGGGGCATGTGACCCAAAAATGTTTGATTCAGTCTTTTAAGAAAAGAGGGTGAACAATTCCTCTTTTTCTCATACAGTATAGGAATAGGAATTTTTCTTTTTTTTCTCATTTTTAAAGAGAAGAAGGTCATCATATTATTGTGGAAAAATGCTATTCTCTTTCTTACCTTGTAGTTGACAGTGAAAGCCTTACATGTGTGTCCAGAATCTGGCAGGTCCCCACAGGAGTGCTGCTTGAGAGTGTCGCTGATGCCGCTCCGCCTCAATATTGACCAGGTTTGTAGCATAAGCGCGATTCCTGCTGTTACAGTTAGATATAGACTGCATGTTCAGAATAAGGGAATTGCAATGTTTATCATTATTGAACTTTTATAGCGGTTACATACTTAAAGCAAACTTCTGATAAAGAATAGGGCAAGTTCATTAGATGTTTGGAATCTGAACTGTGGGTGAGTAAACATCATTAGATGTTATTCCCCAGTCTCCTACTCATGGTGTGATGTAGACCTTAATACCTGCTTCTTGTTCTCTAATCCTTAAGTACTGTACTCCCAGTTCAGATATGCATATATTTTCAGAGTGTATTAGAGGATTCCCTGATGAATTGAATGCTGCTCTGTCTTCATTGAAGCATCTGGAAGAGAATTCTTTCTGTGCTGGGCAAAATGAGAAATGAGTAAATTGGTATACATAAAGAAGTCAGAAACAACAGAGATTTAGACTTTCCCTAAAAAAAAATTGGGATTGGGCACAGTGAAATCCACTTTCCCATATTCTAGCAGGCATCCCAACAAATTCTGGACTTTGCTTTGACCCAAAGAGCTGTTTAAAACATAGCTGGTACCTCTTCCAGAAACTTTTTCCCAAGGTGTATGAAAATAGGATGCTTAGCCAAGGTATAGTAATATCATGGCGAGAAGCATGGGTTTGGAGGCAGACCTGGGTTCCAGTCTTAGTTCTGTAGCTTTTACTAAGTTGTATGGCTTTGGGTAAGTTACTTAACAGCTCCAAGCCTTAGTTCCTTCATTGATAAAATGGGAGAAGTAGTAATACGTGTATCATAATGCTTTTAAAATGAAGTTTAAATAAATCAGTGTGTGAAAAACATTAGTTGGGTGCCTGACACACTAGGTTAGGGATCAGTAATGTTAACTGTTGTTATTTAATAATAACATAGCATATGATAACTGCAGAACATAAATGGAGTTTTTAACTAATCTGCTTTGAAATAACAAAACCCTCTTGACAGAAATTGTGTTGATATGAGCTCAGGTTTCAAAGTAGAGTATTTATTTGTGGAGTGGATGTTATTAATTTTCTTAAATAGTACTGATCGAATAATGTTCATTAGTTGTTTAAATAAAACTTGAATAAAAGCACGTAACAAGTATTTCAAGAATGAGCTTAAAATAGTATTTATAAACAAAAAATAGGCACTGTCTTAGAGAAAATGTACTGTGAAGTACAGAAGCTTAGCATAGCTCTACATTAATGCTTATAGCCTCTGAGCTAGATTAGACTTGCCAGTCAGTACTTAAGGTTTATGTTTTATCATTATGAAAAGAAGATATTTTGATATCCATACTTTAACTAAATGTATCCATATATTGATTGGTCTAGTGGAAATACAATGAAATATTTGTGGGAAAATTGATCTGTGGAAATCGCCAGTGTGAACAAGACTTTGAGTAAGATACATCTTTCTGGCATGACTTTACCAAACTTAGGAAATCCAATTTTCTTTCTTTTTTTTTCCCCTGACAGTGTCTCACTCTGTCACCCAGGCTGGAGTGTAGATCATGGCTCACCGTAGCCTTGACCTCCTGGGCTCAAACTGTCCTCCCGCCTCAGACTCCTGAATAGCTGGGATTACAGATGCATACCACCATGTCCAGCTAATTTTCTATTTTTATTTTTTTGTAGAGACATGGTCCCATTATGTTGCCCAGACTGGTCTTGAACTCCTGGGCTCAAGTAATCGTCCCACCTTGGCCTCCCAAAGTGCTGGGATTATAGGCATAAGCCACTGTGCCCGCCATAATTTTCTTTAATAGACTTTTAATTTAATATTGAACATAATTTCTTATTTAGAACTATAAGGCGTTATGATTTTAAAGTGGGGAGTTATTAATCTTAGAACCATCAGGGAAATCAATTTTATGACTATCCTGAGGAAGAATGAGAAATAATTCATTAAGACATAAAAGCTAGGAAAAAAGCCACACTACAAATATGTAAGTGTTAATAAGCTATATCACCTAACACAAAAATTCTTTTTAGTTTGCCTCTTTTAAGATTGCTATACCATATTTTGGGATAGTAAATGGTCATCTGAGTAGAAAACCAAATATTTTTGTTTATTTTTTCTTGTGAAAACAAATCAGTTGGTGAATGATAATGCTTTGAGTATTATTTTTCTAACCAAGCACATCCCCACTTACTCATCTTAATTGAATCATGTGAAGTATGAAAGCAACACATTATTCTTTCATGTTTTGGAAAACGCTGCATTGCTATTGAAGTTAAGTGCAACTGCTTCCAAAGCTCAGTGTTCCCATAGGGCAGGCAATAAGCATTGCAGACGGAATGAGTCCCATCTGGTGGATAAGTGGATGATGGAGGTCATACAACTAGTTTGAGATTCAAAATAGGAAGGGGGCCAGATTTCCTGACTCTGCTAGCCTGTTGTCCATTTTAGTTTTGTACTGCCGGGAACTCTGCAGGGAAAGTGTATCAATTCATTCAAAACCATTTGGTGAATACCTACCTTGTCCTAGGTTTTATGCTAGGATGCTGGGGATACAAAGATGAATAAGACATCTCTCTCTTCAAGGATGTCTTTATAGAAGACTGACATAAAGAGAGAGTTTTGATGTGCTGTGATTGAGTACAAGTGATACAGATAGGCATGGGATGGTATGCCTGACCAGAAGACGGCTCTTAACCTAGACTGGGAGTTTGGAAGGGTGAGGGATGCTCAGGAAAGGCTTTCTGGAGGTGGTGACATTCAAGGTGAATCTTAAGGAGTGTAGTGGAGCTAGGCAGGTGAAGATTTTTGTAAAGGTACCAAAAGCCTTATTCTGATTGTGGACTGGGATTGGGAGACCATTCTAGTAAATAAGATAAGTAAGTGCTCAACCCAGGCTGTATAGGATGAACACAGAGCACCAGTTTGCACAATTGTGTTTTTCATCATCATTGCTTCCTTGATTGTGACATTAAAAGGAATTCTTTTAACACTGTAAGTCATAGTGCAGTATTGATATCATGTATCATAGGATCTTCAAACTAGACATATTTTACAGTCAAAGTTTAGCATAAACAAGTTTTTAAAGTTTTAAAAAATTGATTGCATTGAGGTATAATTTACATATACGAAAATGCACAGCTTTTAAGTGTTCAGTGGAGGTTTCACAGATTTACACATTTGAGTAGCTACTACCCCAGTTGAGATATAGAACATTTTCCATACCCTGAAGACTCCACTCATGTCCCTTCGTAGCTCATCTTCACCATCCCAAAGTGACTACTAACTGATCTTTTGGTCACCATAGATTAGTTGTCTCCTGTTCTGCAACTTCATGTAAATGGAATTGTACTTGACTTCCTGTACTTACCCTTAAGTCTTTGAGATCCATCCATGTTGTAGCATGTATCCACATTCATTTTTATTGCTGAGTAGGATTTCGCTGTGGATATACCACAGTTTATCTGTTTACCTGCTGGTTCACATTGAGGTTGCTGCATGGTTTTGGGTCTCAGGAATAAAGCTGTTAGGAAATTTATGTAGAAGTCTTTTTATGGGCATATGTTTTCATTTATCTTGGTTGAATAAATACACATGTAAGAGTAGAATTTCTGGGTCATAAGATAGGTGTATGCTGAGCTATCTTAAGAAGCTGCCAAACAGCTCTTCACAGTGGCTGCTGCATGGCACATTCCCACCAATAGCCATGAGAGCTGCGGCTGCTTCATAGCCTTGCCAAACTTGGTATTGTCGTTTTTAAAATTTGAGCTGGTATGCTTTGTGTACACTGTGGTTTTAAATGGAATCTCCCTGATAACAGGTGATGCTGAACATCTTTTCATGTGCGTATTAGCCATTTGTGTATTTTCTTTCGTGTTTGTGAAGTGTCTGTGTCTTGCTAGTTTTAAAATTGGGTTGTTTGGGTTGGGTGCGGGTTACTCATGCTTGTAATCTCACCACTTTGGGAGGCCAAGGCAGGAGGATTGCGTGAGCCTAGAAGTTCAAGATCAGCCTGGGCAACATAGTGAGATTTTGTTTCTACAAAAAATAGAAAAAAAATTAGCCAGGCATGGTGGTGCCTGCCTATATTCCCAGCTTCTCAGGAGGCTGAAGTGGGAGGATTGCTTGAACTCAGGAGGTGGAGGCTGCAGTGAGCCATGATCACACTACTGTACTCCAGTCTGGGTGACAGAGCGAGACCCCCATCTGTAAAATAAAATAAAATAAAATTGAGTTGTTGATCTTACTGATTTGTAAAGAGTTTAGCATATATACTAAAATCAAAAAATTTTGAGAACATTTTAAAAAGCTGGTGATTAGCATCTCTTTATCTGTTGTTTTGTGCATTTGTGGTGAAAAATGAGTAGAAACTATTGTCTCTTTGGTTCCCCCCCTTTTTTTTCTTAAAGAGCAAATTGATACTTGAAAATTTGCTGGTTTTTTTGAAGGTAATCATGGAGTCCCACCATTTATGGCATTAAAATATCACCATCTAGTGGCCAAAGAATAGTATTTTATGTGCTGTTAAACTGTAAACATGTAATCTTTGGTAAAATAGGAATTATATATATTAAATGCGTATAGTGGAAATAATATATAAAATACATACATGAATATATATGTAAAGCATAACAATATAATGAACAATTCATGAACCCACTACCCTGCTTCAGAACCAGAATATTTCCACTACTGTCGAAACCACCTGCTTGCTCTGCAGTCCATTGCTTAGTCTCCCATATGCATGTTACTTAGAGTATCCTTCTCATTTGCATCATTTGTACTTCTGAGATATGTGATCAGTAGACAGAGCTTTTGGAATTGTCAAACTGTATTGGTGTGCCACCACATATTTTGACCCTTCACATTGCATTTTGGCACAGTATTAATGTTTTGTGTTAGTTTAGGTTTTTTTTTTTTTTTTTTTTGGAGACAGTGTCTCGCACTATTGCCCGGGCTGGAGTGCAGTGGTGCAATTTCTGCTCACTGCAGCTTCTGCCTCCCAGGTTCAAGTGATTCTCTTGCCTCAGCCTCCTGAGTAGCTGGGATTACAGGCGCCTGCCACCACGCCTGGCTAATTTTTTGTGTTTTTAGTAGACATGGGATTTCACTGTGTTGGCCAGGCCGGTCTTAAACTCCTGACCTCATGATCTGCCTGCCTCAGCCTCCCAAAGTGTTGGGATTACAGGTGTGAACACCGCACTCAGCCAGTTTAGGATTTTTTTTTTAATGAAAGAAAAGAATAAGATCAGGCTTAGGCATGTATACAAATATATCCTCGAAGATATATTTGTCAGTTTGAGTGAGATAGGCAAAACGAAGCTGCCAATAATGGGCAAATATGGCATGTACATACAATGTGAAGATGGAGCCATGCAGTTTTTGTTTGTAATTATGTAATTTCAGGAGAGACCACACTGAATGGATTATTTTGATTATTTTGAATATCATGTTCAATGATGAAATGTATTAAGGCAGTATAATGTATGATAAAAGCAGAAGTAAGTCATTTGAAACTTTGAAGACACTTAAAAGTGTACACATGGTGAAACCCCGTCTCTACTGAAAATGCAAAAAATTAGCCGGGCGTGGTGGCGGGCGCCTGTAGTCCCAGCTACTCGGGAGGCTGAGGCAGGAGAATGGCATGAACCCGGGAGGCGGAGCTTGCAGTGAGCCAAGATCGCGCCACTGCGCTCCAGCCTGGGCAACAGCCAGAATCCAGCCTGTGCAACAAAGCCAGACTCCATCTCAAAAAAAAAAAAAAAAATGTCCAGCACATGATTGTTGGTAATATTATCACCACAATGCAGAATGAGAGCTAGTGCCAAGAGTGAGAGTGCTCCATTTCTAAAAAAACTCAAGTGTACTTTGATTTAGTCCTTTTTACCTTTGTAATCTTTAACTTCTGCCTGTCAGTTTTCATACCTATAAATTAATTTCCTCATAGAGTTACGAGAATTAAAAGGGAAGTGTGTATCTGTGTGTGCGTGTATGTGGTCGGGGGAAGAATAGGAATAATGACTGGCATAGAGAAGGGATTCAGTAAATTGTAGCTATATTTGAACAATGAGTAAAATATATGAGTTTAAGATACTTTGTTTCATAGTTTTAGAAATAGGTGATTTTTTTTCTTCCTTAGTTAAAATTACATCTCTTAATTTTAGGATGCCTTGTTCTTCCTGAAGGATTTCTTCACAAGTCTTTCTACAGAAGTAGAGCTTCAAATGACTCCAGATCCAGAAGGTATTAAATATGTATAGTTTGAAAAGGCTATACCAAGTACTTGGATTGATTTTGATTGTTATGAGGCTTTTTTGAGACTGTACTTATAATATTTATTCCCACTTATGTAAATGTGTTCTGTGTTTATTTTTGTTGATTTTTGCGAATGCTGTTTATATAAAAGTAATAATTTAAAAGGTGAAAGCAAATTTTCTCTGTAACAAGAATCGTATTTTGATTAAATAAAATGTAGGAAAACAAATTAGATCAAGTTTGATTTAAATGGTTGCTCAGAAGAAGCATATCTAATTTTTCAAACATGCACATTACATTTTCAGTTAAAAAGTCTCCTGGAGCTGATGTCACCTGCAGTTTGCCAAGGCATTTGAGTACCTCAAAGGAGCCAAATCTAGTTATTTCTTTCCCTGGGCCAAAACAACCTTCCCAGAATGATAGTGCCAATTCAGTGGAAGTGGTGAATGGCACGGAAGAGAAGAACTTCTCTGCTGAAGAAGCATCTTTTAGGGATCAGCCTGTGTTTTTTAGGTAACTAATTTAGTTTTAATAGCAAATGAAGTTATTTTAGACTTTTGAAGATTGTTCTGTGATGTGTGTGCTGGTAATCGTGAGGTTCCATCAGCTTTTCTTTGCACTGCCAAATCATCAGCTGGTGTATTTATCTGTATGTGGTCTCCATCTAATTGCATCCCCCTTATTTGCACATAGTAACCTGGTTCAAAATTCATCTCTCTTTCGATTCCCTGGCAGGAATTTCCTTTTCTTCTAGCTTCTTCCTTCTTTCTCTCCTCTGTCCCCTCTTTCCAGCAGTGTTATGGCGTGTTTGTACCAGACCAATAGGATATCCTTTTGCTTTTTTTCCTTTACGTATCTCAACCTGGCTATACCTGTCTGTCTTTTCCTTTGTGGGGATTTTCTACCTATTTTCTCTGTCAGCCCTTCCCAGTCGTTGTGTGTCTTTCCTGACCCTTCCCTCCCCGCTCAGTGGGCACTATTGGGGTACCCAGGTCCCCAGTGCTGCTGCCGTCAGCTGTGACTGCTGCCCAGTGGCTGGGCCAGCTTGAACACAGCACACTGCAGTTTCCTCATCTCCAGACCTGTTCATTCTTCTCGTCTTCTTTCTTTTCCAGCCCTTGATGGTAGGGATGGTGGCTTGGCCTTATGGGAAAGAGAAGGGATTGAAGATCAGTGCCCCCTTGTTATGAGGAACAGTTACATCTTCCCTGATTTTCTGTGCCACTTTCTCACACATCCCAGGTTCCTGATTTCTCTCTTTCTCTCTAGGTTCTGAAGTTAGACTTTAGGTATGGGCCAAAGTCAGCAGTATTACTACTTGGAAGGGTTGTCACGTTTTAAATATTTTGCATAGTGATGAAAATAGGTAGAAAAAATGGAATCTGATAATTGGAAAGATCTTGGAATAGATGATTTCTGGTGGTTCTAAATCTTTCCACCACCAAAGGAAGGACCTTTTAAAATTAATTTCCTACTTTGATCCTTTTATTTTTACAAAAACATATATCTTAAGTGATAATTTGCATTCTTATTTTATTAGTCACATTTATAAACTGCCAATTTGATTTTTGTAAACATAGGCCTGAAAGCAAAGAATTTTGCCTTTTTCTTTTTTTTTTACCCCAAGGGAAGTTGGGTTGCTCATATATTTAGGTTTAAAAAGTACACAAGCCCTATACTTACTTAAGTAAATGTTTATTTTTTCCATTAGACTATTTAAAATATTGAGAATCGCTTATAGATTTTCATTTGTACTCTCAAAGGCTCCTAATCAGTGCCATAGTCCAAATTACACACCTTACAAATGAGTAAGTGAATGCCCAGAGAGATGAGTTGACTTGCTCAAGACCACAGTTAGTGGCCAAGGAACAACTAGAACACAGATCTTCTTATCCCCAATCCAGAAAATCCAGTACAGTTTTTAGTGATGTCATGAGAGCCCCCTTCCTCCAAACATTTATTCATTTTACAGATGTTTATTGAGCACTTTTAACTGTATGCCAGGTTTTGATCTAGGCACAAATGAACAAAGTAGAGAAAATATTTAATTGAGATTACAAATAATTAAAATAAATGGTTTGTCCTATTAATATGTGCCATGGAGAAAACAAAGAGTGAGAAAGGAGAGCATTGAGAGGGCACTGGCCAGACAGCCAGATGGAGCTGAGTACTCAGGGGACAGGCGTGACCTGAGGCCCGAGACTTCTTGTAGTGATTGGTGTAAATATAGCATCTCCATTTTGTTGTAGGCGAAGTGGACTTTGGTGAGATGGCTTAGGATGTAACCACCACCATTAATTCTATGGGAAAACTGTGTTTCAAGTTCCAAACATTGTTTGCAGCCAACTTTTGGAAGCCGGATCATTTTGTTAGATGTGTATCATCAGTATACAACCAGCCCTCTATATCTACGAATTCCACATCTGAGAGTCAACCAAAATATTAATGAAAAATGACAATAAAAATAATACAAATTAAAAATACAAGAACGATTTGCACAGCATTTATGTTGTATTAGATATCATAAGTAATCTAGAAATGATTTAGAGTATATGAGAGGATATGTGTGGCATATATGCAAATACTATCCCATTGTATATAAGGGACTTGCACATCAAGGGGTTTGATATCCATAAGGACCCTGGAAGCAGTCCCCTTCAGAAACCAAGGGACAGCTGTATAATTATAATTTCATTCTCACACTGTTCCCTGTATCTGCTTGTCGATATTCTGTTTACTTAGAAGCGTTAGTTTCAAGGATTCTCACAACATTTAACAATGTAGGTGGCATTTTAACAATTTCTGAAGACTGAGCAGCAGAGAGTTTAAGTGACTGGTCCACAATTGCATCTCATAGATGAACCTGGGGTTCATGCCAGGATTGCTAGCACTTCTTCACCAGACAGTCAAAATAATTCCTTAGGCTTTCTCTTTTTATTTCTTGGTAATGACTATCTGGTTTAATCTTGAGGGTTACTTTTATTAATTTGTTCTTTGAATGAATTGAGAATATATATAGGAATAAATTTTTTTGTAAGTGTACATTATTTCATAAACTGAGAAAAGTTTTCTATTACATTTTATTTTTGCATTCTTTTTTATTTTTATTTTCCCACAAGATATACAGACATAACTAAGAAAAGCTTTTTGTGAGAAACACAAATATAATAATATATGAACGATTGACATCTGTTTAATTGTTGTATTAAGAAAAGATAGAGCTAAAAGACATTCTCTCTTATTTAGTTCTTAAGATATTTACATGATTAATTTTGTGGTTTTGTTTTTATTCTCCAATTGAACAAATTAATGTATATCTAATTTCACCTATTAGTAATTGTAAATGTAAATAACTCCCCTCCTTCCTTTATCTTCAGAGAATTTAGATTCACGTCAGAAGTTCCCATTCGACTTGATTATCATGGCAAACATGTATCAATGGATCAGGTTGGGAAACTCTACAAATATACTCTACAAAATTATCTTATGTTTCTCTAATGAACTTGTTTTTATTTTTAACTTTGCTTTGTCATAGTTTGTATATATGTTTGAAATGAAGTGCAAGGTTTTTAAATTTAATTGGTTTTAATGTAAATACTCAAGTACCATGAGTAAAACTTGGTATAAATTGGGTCATATGTATTGTAAAATATATATTTTTGCTGTAAATATTTTGTTTTAGTCTCAATAATGACTACTGCTTTGACTTTCAAAATAACAATGATTTTAGATGTTGAGTCTCTTAATTTACAGGTTAATTTGGCCTTTTTTAATTTTGAAGGGTACGCTAGCTGGGATTTTGATTGGTCTGGCTCAGTTAAACTGCTCTGAACTAAAGCTCAAGAGGCTTTCCTATCGACATGGGTAAGTGAATTTATTCTATGAAGCTTTAAGTGAAGTTACCAAAGTTAGTTTCCAACAAATTTAAAAACTGAGTTTTCTTAGCAAGCATACACAATTTTATAGTATTTTAGAGAGCTCATTTTTGGAGAACTCTTACAGATTTAGGCACTGATTTCTATTCTGAGGGATTAGAAGTAGTTTGAAAAGAGTTATATTTGGAAAAAACAGTTATAGTTTAGGATATTTTAAATAATTTTCTAAGGTTGTAAATTAGCTTATTCAGTGAACAGATTGGAAGTTCACAAGGTAGTAGTGGTTCTTAGTAGCAATTATTGGCAGTTTAGAAACTTTGGGTTAATCCTATGCCAAAGCCTTAGATGTTCAAGAAATAAGAACAGTGGGAAGACACACTATTACCTGAGTCTTGTAGAAATTATTAACATTAGAATTGGATTTTATATATATGTGTGTGTGTGTATGTATATGTATATTTAGAGAAATTCAGGTTGTGAGTTAAATGCATGATTTATATTTCTTTTTGTTTTGAAAAATGTTTTGCTATTTTTGAAGCATCTGTAATATTTGTCCTTATAATTTGTAGATTTTAAGTAAAAACCCTCAAACTAATCTATGTCTATAAATGTATTTCTCCTTTTGACATACTAATAATCATTTGCCCTAGTTTACTAGGTGTTGACAAATTATTCTCATATGCAATCACTGAGTGGCTTAATGACATTAAGAAGAACCAGCTGCCTGGAATCCTGGGAGGTGTTGGGCCTATGCATTCACTAGTACAATTAGGTGAGTTTCCTTTTTTTTTAATCAAAAGATAAGTTATTTTTTCAGATCAGTAATTCTTACCCTTTGAGAATTTATGTGAGGACCATCAGTCTAGAAAACTCACATATGTACTCGTACACACAAAACTTTACCTCCAGTTTTAGGAGTTAAAAACGCCAGGCTTAGAATGATTGAAAGGTCTGAACTCCGGCACTGATGTTGGTTTTGTGTTGACTGTTCTAGTACAAGGCCTAAAGGACTTGGTCTGGCTCCCAATAGAGCAGTACCGGAAGGACGGCCGCATTGTCAGAGGGTTTCAGAGAGGCGCTGCTTCCTTTGGTACCTCGACAGCAATGGCTGCTCTAGAACTCACAAACAGAATGGTTCAAACCATACAGGTATCTTTCCTTAGACTGCCTTAGTCTATCCAAAAAGAGCCATTGTGAAATGGTTGGGTCCTTTTGTTTTTAAAACAATACTGTGAAAATATACAAAATGTGAGTAGATACTTTATTTGTAATGATTTAATGTCATGCTTGTTTTATTGCTTAAATGTTTAGTGTTAAATAATTAGAATAAAGCAGTGGAATACAGTGTCAGATTTGTTTGCATGTTTCAGGTAACTTGTAAACATTAAGTTAGCAGAGGATTTATTTCACCATATTTGTATGAAAGGATCATAGCTAAGTTTGAAGAAGGCGTTGTAGATTAAACAGAAGTATTGAAGGTCATTCTAGTAAGTATTAAGCTCCATAGACTGATGTGGAAATGTTGAGTGTTCTCAGTGAACAGAGGAGGGGCTAAAAATTTACCTCAATCCAGGTGTTAGTTCTTAGTTTATACTTTTATGTTCTTGTTATAAAAGTCATCAATTCTTGTGGTAAAGAATTCAGATATGCAGAAGTGTCTCCATTAGGGCTTATGAGTTCCTCTCCTCTTCCTCACTCCCTGTAGGAAGTGCTCTGCTGGTCCCTAACTCTTCAGACTTTCTTCTAATTCATTTCTTCCTTTTGACAAAATGATCCAGGCAGCTGCAGAGACTGCTTATGATATGGTGTCTCCTGGTACCCTTTCTATCGAGCCCAAGAAGACCAAAAGGTTTCCTCATCACCGGTTAGCCCACCAGCCAGTAGACCTGAGGGAAGGTGTGGCCAAGGCCTACAGTGTTGTGAAAGAGGTAATTGAATACTTGGGTGGACACATCAGAACCCGTCTTTGTGCTTTCCCAACTTTCACCTAGAGCATTTAATGGCTTAAATTTATTCTGTAGAAATCCCTGGGAGCGGAATGGCAACTGCTGCTAATAACATGTGCCCACATCTGTGTGAAGTGATGGAAAAGGGCCAGTCTGGGACCAGTAGGCTTGCAGGAAGACTGGTGATTGTGTGGGTGGATGGATTCTCTCTCTTCACCTGCAGAAGCACTCAGGGAGTGATAGAAACAAATGCCGTGTGTTCGCTGTCTAGGTTTAACACATTTATGCTCTGCCCTGCTTGCTTCAGATGTGCTTAAGAACTAGAACTTTTCAGATGAATCTCCCACCCTGATCCTATTGCCATGCCTTCGCTATGCTGAGCATGGAACATATGTTTTTATATAGTTTTATTATATAAGTATGTATTCATAAGCAAAACATACTAGTGTTTATGTTTTAAAAGTTTCCATAAATGGTGTTATGTGTCTCATTCTGCATCTTATTTCTTTCAAGACAGATCCATGTTAATCTTAATCCATGTAGGTCTAATTTCAACAGTTTTATGGTATTTCACTATATGAATATATCATAATTTATTTATTTTCCTGTTGGGGAACATTCAGTTTCCATTTTTTCCCCTAAAACACCACTATGGGGAGTGCTCATTTAACTGTCTTTTTGTTCATATGTACAATAAATTATTTAGGGTGCAACTGGGGAGTAACTGTTGGAATCTTGAGATTTATTAAGCATTGCTGATTTGCTCTCTGACACAGTTGTGCCAGCGAACTCTTTTTTTTTTTTCTGGGTGTTGTCAGGGTCATTCCTTGGCATACTCTTTTTGACATTCTTTTTAATATGACATAAGGGAGTTTGAGGTCATTTGACTTATGATTTGTGTTTTAGGATTTCATGAAAGATATTTTTCTCAGTCATATTCTAACAACAGTCAGACGTGCCTAGGACGGTCTTTTACTTGAGAAAAGTAGCCTCTGTGGTCCCAAACGGCAGGAAGTCCACGAAGGTAGGGCCCCAAGAAATGTATTAGTGGATAAATAAAGGTAAGACCAATGGTCAGTTTGGAAAAAAAGATTTACTGGGGAGAATAAAGAGATAATTACCAGTCAGACTTGCTCCTATAGATGTCAGGATTGGGCCAACTATCAATAGGTTAAAATTAGATCTGTGAAACAGACATTGGGGTTAGTAAGGGCAGTGGGCAGTAAGATGTAATAGCAGTTTGATATTTAGCAACTTGTGAAATGGTTGCCTGATTTAATCTATATTAATTTTAAAATAAATGTGTGCTTACTTTGTGCCAAATGTATAATAATCGCCATTAGAGATAGGCGATATTTCTAATTCACAGATGAGGAAATGGGTTCCGCCAGACAGTGGCCTCCCCCAAGTACCACAGTGAGAAGGGAGTGGAGCCAGGATTGGAACTGGGTATTTGGGTTTAAAGTGTAGTTCTCTTTCTCTAAGCTGTCACTAGGAAGAATGAGGGAAGGGAGGGTGAGATTAGTAAGTGTGAATTGAGATGGTAGGATGTGCTTGTTTGGACTTACTCTGGATTCTCTATTAAAGTTAAAAAAAAAAGTTCCTAAGTGGCGATTGGTATTTCTTTTCCATTTTAGATGTCAGTAAGTCAAAGATGAAGAGAAAATGCCATTTGTGTGTCATAGATAGGCTCATCTTTTAGATCAGACGTTGGCAGACTAGGCTGCAGGGCAGACCTGGCCATGCCTCTTTTGTATGGGCCTTTGAGCTAATAATAATGGTATTTACAATTTTAAAGGATTGTAAAACAAAACAAAAAAACAAAAAATAAGTAACAGAGACCATGGCCCACAAATACCTTCTATGTGGCCCTTACAGAAAAAGTATGTCAACTCCTACTTCCGTAGTTTTATTTGGTGGTAGTCAGGCACTTATGAGGGTGGTAGCAGGAATTATTTATTGAACACTTACTGTCTTCCAAACTCTGTCAAGCTCTTGAGATGAATTATTCTAACAATCACCATAGGAGGAAGGCAACATTTTAATTTCCTGTTTAAATGACTGGTCACACAGCTAACTAATAGGACTGAGATTGGAATTTGCTTCTGTTGTCTGCAAACGTAGTGGTGGTCAGCCTCGTACTGTACTCATCTACTCCTGTTTATCTCGGGTGGCATAGGGAGGAGAGCTGGTGGAGACGGGAGGGAGATGGTGCAGTGAAATGTATAATTTGTAAACATTTTCTTTGTTGTGCTCATGGTTTCTCATTGGCTATTCTCTAGATAGTTTTTAAAGTAGTACTTATTATTTCTTTGAGTTTTTCTGGACATCCTTTTTTTCTTTTTTTTTGAGACGGAGTCTCGCTCTGTCACCCAGGCTAGAGTGCAGTGGTGTGATCTTGGCTCTCTGCAAGCTCTGCCTCCTGAGTTCACACCATTCTCCTGCCTCTGCCTCCCGAGTAGCTGGGACTGTAGGCACCCACCACCACGCCCAGCTAGTTTTGTGTATTTTTAGTAGAGACACGGTTTCAACGTGTGTTAGCCAGGATGGCCTTGATCTCCTGACCTCGTGATCACCTGCCTCAGCCTCCCAAATTGCTGGGATTATAGGTGTGAGTGACCGCACCCGGCCTTCTAGACATCTTTTTTTTTGCTCTGTGGTATTACATGTTTTTGCCAGATGTACTGGGTAGATAGGACACTCTTGTTAACTTGCCAAAATGATGGCTAGATTCTGGGTTAGGACAAGGTCCTTGATTTCCCTGGAGAATTCAAAGTTCCTTTATGCTGTCCCCATCACTGAAGCTGTCACAATAATATAATGATAATAATAATAATAATGTAATAATAATAATAATGGAATATTGCTTTGAGTTCCCTAGGGATTTCTGAGTTAGATAAATGGTAAAGATTCAGAAGGCACGTGAAGTTTTACCACATTGGTTTGACCTACATGTTTGTATATTCAGCTTCAAAGCTTAGCAGTCATTATTAGCATAGAGACTGAGTAAACAAAAAGAAAGCTTAACAATCATCATTATTTTATTGTTATATATTGTGAGAAAGATAGAAAATGCTGTTGAAGTTTTGTTGAGAATTATTAAACATGTTCCTGCTTTTTGTTCTCAGAATTCGCTAATCCGATAAAATGTTCTATTTAGCTTTTTATCGTAATTGAATTTTCCATTTTTTTTCCTAATACATAGCCAGTAATTTAAAACAAATTAAGTAATTTCCCAGAGCTTAATAGAATTAGGTGTTTTTATGTTGAATCAAAGGGAACTATCACCATATTTCTTTAGTGAGTGTATTCAAGAAGCTTTGTTTGCCAAGTTGAACTGGAGTGATTAATAGTACCAGCAAAGCCCGTATTTCTGTCTTCCCAATGCGAAATTTTAGTTTACCTACATTTTCCACACGCTAGTGTCACAATAAAATACTAAATCATAATTGCCTCTTTTCCTTATAGTTAGAAGTCTGTCATTAAAAATAATCCTGGGTTATCAAAAAGCATGGCAGTTTTGTTGTTTTTTTTTGTCTGGTTACAAACATAATGTTGATTACCTGCTTTAAAAGTGCGTACTGCAGGATAGCTTGGAGAGTTTTCCGACCAGAGTTTGTTCACTGCCCTCCTCTCTCCTACCTCCCACCTCTATGCAGGGAATCACAGACACGGCTCAGACCATTTATGAAACTGCGGCTCGAGAACACGAGAGCAGAGGGGTGACTGGTGCCGTAGGCGAGGTTCTGCGCCAGATTCCTCCGGCAGTGGTGAAACCTCTGATCGTTGCCACAGAAGCAACGTCAAACGTGCTGGGTGGCATGAGAAACCAAATTAGGCCGGATGTCCGGCAAGACGAGTCACAGAAATGGCGCCACGGGGATGACTGATGGCTCGGAACTGACAGCGTGAAGATAAGGAGAGTGGAACCAGGAGCTCAGCGTCCCAACGGCAGCTTCAGAGGAAGCTTGTTTAATTTTATTATGCTCATCTCAGGAACAAAAGCATTTTTTAGTTAAATAATTTAATGTCAAAACAACATGCAACCAAAAACTTCTGACATTTAGGGCTAGTTGATACTTGCCTATAGAAATGTTTGGTGGCTGGTGTCAAAGTTCCTTAAAGCATTTGCTGCCAAGTTAGTGGAAGGCTCACTTTTGTTAAATGACTGTAATTCTCCTTGTTACCAACGAGATCATTGGAAGCCGCCTTCTAAGACACTCTTTGTGTAGCTCTGTGGAGTGAGTTTTCTTAAGGTTTCAAAAGAATCACAGCTTCAAAACTTTAATTGAAAATGAGAGACAGAAGCCACAGGGGAAGCAAAGCAAATAGGATTTTTAATATAAATATCAGTGTGGAAAAATAACCTATTCTGTTGAATTTAGTGTTCATGCACTTGAGAACAACATTATTTCCATTTACTCTGAAAATCCTTCTGTGGGGGTTTGAGAAGGTGGATGTTGCAGACATGTTCTGTTGTGTTGCACTTTATCCTGTGTGTGTGTGTGTTTCGATTAATTCAAGTTGTGTGCTGTATTTCTTGTATAATTTACGAAGTTACACAAAATACAAAGAGCAGTAAACTTGTCTGAAAGTTTTTGGCAAAGGAAAGTAACTTAAGTGTAATAGCTTCCTTTAAGAGTACAGGAAAATATGCATTCTATAATGAAGTGGGGCCCATGTAATTGTTTATATTTTCAGTTTTAAGCAGCTATAGTGCAAGCTTGTTAGGAATGCGTGGAAGAGGAGATTAGAAGTGATTTTTCCTCTTTTAAAGGTAAACAAAAATTCTTCAAATATGCCCTAGTTAACTATTTCAGCGTACCATTTTTACTTGGTTAACAGTGTACATTTTGATAACCTATCAGGAGTGAATAAAGTATTTTTATTTAAAGGCGATATTGTTTTATGCTTCCATGAATATTTTGCTTTTCTTAGAGCATATTCCTAGGTGCAGTACCATGATTTACCACAAGATAATTGGGAACACTTTCTCAAAATTGATTTTGCTTAATATCAGGTAAATCATTACCTAGGAGTAAGAGGGAAATTGTTCTCAATTCCTGACTTTAGATTGATCCAGCAGAAAGAAAAGGTGGAACTTTGTGTATATCCACTGTTTAAAGTTGCATGACGTGACTTCCTGTTTTCTAAAGTTGGGGGAATATCATTGAATTTCGATTTCAGAACTGCATGTCAATTTGGGACTTGGAAAATGAAGTTAAGTCGATTTCATTCTCTAAATTTTCTAAGCAGGAAAGCAATGTAAACCAAAAATCAAAATGTTTAGAATTTGTAAAAATGGGGTTATATAGCTTTTAATTTTAGTTTCCTTTTTACTGCCCAAAAAACTTAAAAAGACAACAGCGTAATCACCTGTTTAAGCACTATGGGACCATCTGCTATTCAGTTCTGGGTAGAGCCTGGTCCTGGAGACACACTAACAGGAAGGCGTGCTGTGTTACCGGGAAGGTGCCTCTGGCCGTGGGATGCGTTCTCACCACCCCACTCAGATGCCAGCATTCTCCATTTGCCCTTAATAAGGAAGCTTGCTATGTGTGTTAACCCAGTTATGATTAGTCAAACTGGAAAACACTTGATCAAACTTAAAATTGTAAAATCTCTCTAACTTTTAAATATACTTTCCGTATTTATACTTAAGTTCAGTTAACTACAGTATGGAGACAAATAATTATTCTCTTCTTTGCACCCTGAGTTGCAAACAAATTAAGTTTACAAATCTCATTTAAACATATATCTTTATAATGTAACCTCTATGGTTCTTTCTTTGTTCTGCCCTCCTGTGCCTGCTGTTGATATAATCATTTTGGGAACAGAAACATTGTGTCTCAAAAAGATTCATTGTCAGTTCAGCCAAGATGTTCTTTACCTGAGATTCTGGAAAGATGTTTATCTATATCTGAACACTTCTACATTATTAAATGTCCTCAAGTTTTTTCTTTTTTACAAGTGTCTTTTCAAACTTTTGTGTTGTGATGACACAGCAGAAAGAGTGTGGCTAGAATCCGTGGTTTGCCACATCTGCAGCTTGCCAAAGGATGACTTGTCCAGTACGCCTGATCCCTGTAAGCCTCAGCATCCCTCCCGGTAAACAGAGGGTTTTTTACGACAAAGCCCAAGGCGGAGTTTTGGATGATTAGTCCATGTGTGCGTGTGAGAATGATTGCATGTGGCGTCATGCTTTGTACAGAGCCTCAGACCACTGGGCCTTGTCCAGTGAGAGTCCTCTCTCTGGTGACATCACACACGGAGCAGCCAGAGGCCACCGTAGATCTCAGATCTCAGAGCAATACTTTTCTGAACTGCCACTGTGCCTGCGTGGTTGGGTTTGGTGTCATGCTTCTGATGAGAGTAGATCACGCGTGTCCACCAGTGATACGTTGAGTCCTTACAGTTGCCCCCCCCCCATGGAGTTCCGTAAGCAGCTCCATCGAGATCTGTCAGCAAGTTGCAGGACCCCACAATGTTCTGGCACGTTAAGACCACCTGACATCACGAGTAGAGAGGCAGCTGAGGCCACAGCCATGTCTTCCTCTTGAATGGAGCTAACTTGGAACCCCCCATTTTCCCTTCCTGTCTGCCCGCCACTGAACATTGTCCTTTAGATAACTCAATGTTTCTTCTAGATGTCATAGCAATAGACTTTCACTTTCATGAAGTTTGGGTACAATTTGGATTCTCAAGTACATATATTTATCAATATTTTTATAAGGCAAAGTTCACTTAAAAAATCTTTCCAAGTAGCAGTGTGCCTAAGATGGCAACATACTAAAAACCAGTGTTTCCTGCTCCTGTTGTATGTCACTTTTCAAGCCGATTGAAACATTTCTGGCTTGTAGGGCATTACTTTTTAACCATCTCCTTTATAAACAGTGTTCTGTAGGTTTGGTGTCTTTGTTCAGTTCCAAAAAATGTCCAGACAACTGTGTCTGCCCCTGCAGAGGCTGCTCATCCAAAGGCAGCGTGTGCCGCTGCCACCGGAACGCAGACAGCAGGGGAGCCGAATTCTAAAGCAGCGACTTAAAATGAGGAATCCACAATGACACTAAAAGGTTTCAGGAATGACTAATAATTGTCTTAACGGTAACTCAGATTTTTGATGTATAAACAGCTGTGTGACTTGGCGTCTGAGAGATCGCTCTGCTTTGCTTTGCTTCAGAGTTCTTGCACCCGCATCCTCAGAACCGTGGGGCATGGTGGGCTCTGACCAGCGCTCCCCTTCTGTTTTCCTTCACTACTTTTGACCTACTTAAGACTTCAGAGAGAATGTCCTTCAAGTTCTTTTCTCCATCAAGTTCTTTAAGTTCTTTGAAAGGAAGGGACTGTGCAAACACAAAGTGATATTCTTTTGTATCTGCAAATGCATCAGCTGGACATACCAATTGGTATCAAATAGAATAAAATGAAATATAAATTTTTGAGTCTTAGGTTAAAAAGGAAAGTTACTTGTATAGTTTATAGATAATGAAGGAAAAAGATTTCTTCTTTTTCATTGCAGGAAATCTTGTTTACTGGAAGATAGAGTCACTGTTTTCATATAAGACAAATAGTGCTTTAATGCCAACTTATTTTTATCTCAACATTTTCAGGGTCATGCTAAGCACACTGCCTCCTTGAATAGACATTATATGCACAGCTGCAAGTCAGCCAATTTTTTTTATTCAGAAGTATTTTCCCCCCCATTATAGTGCCTGCATATCTGAGGTACAAAAAGCATTCAACACACTACCATAATAGGCTTCTTTGGGGATGAGAAATTTGAGTCTCAACAACTCAGAATTTGAAATGTCAGCGTTTTTGGTAAACGTAGGTGTTAGAGGTATATTTTGCTTTCCTACAATTGTTGGGCCCTTGATTCCAAGCATGTTGCTTCATAGGAAGCACCAGAGTGCCATCTGCTGTATTTTAAGAGATTGTAAATGTCATCTCAGCTGGCTCAGTTATATCTCTAATGTCCCGGGTAGCAGCCCTTCCCTCTAAAAACATGTTTACTTTGCTGTTTCACTTGTATTTTGTGTATACGAAATGGCAGCTTCCGATTTCTAGTTGGATTTGTCTTGCATTGTTTGTATAACTTGCTGGTCACCCAGGGCTATTTGCTTTTTCACTGAGAAATTTGGTAGGGGTGTCTAGTTCAGCTTTTATGTTGATCCATCCTAACTTATTTTAGACATTGAATTTATCTCACCGCAAGTAAAAGAACGTATGTGTATTGACTGTCTTTGCTAAGTTTCCTAATTTTTCCTAATTATGGCAAGTATGGATGTGAATAAAAACACTGATGCTGTACAAATATTTTTGTGGAAATGTACCATGTTAATGTGACTATTTAAATAATACGAAAATAAGAATACTCGAAGAAAAAATTAAAATATTTACTCTTTGGATTTTGCTTTAAACACTCTTGTCTTTCACCAAGAAGTGTTCCCAGAACTTGTGTAAAACACTTTTTGGGGTGGGGATGTACAAATGTGTCAGACTTTGTGATTGGGAAATGATGTGCCAATGCCCCGGATGTTTCTGATAGCAGATCTCGGGTCTGTCTGCTACTGATTTCTGAGCTGTATGGAGTTTTAACAGTTCTTCCCTCCTCGCTTTGGATTTTGGTCCCTCTGTTAGTTATCCTATCCCTGCAATATGGACTTGGTGGCAAACACATCTCCTAGTTTGATCTCACAAAACTGATAACTATTTGGAGGAGTATTTTTGCTTGTGAAGGAAATATTTAAAAGACATACTTATTTTTATTTTATTTATTTTTTCAGATGGAGTTTTGCTCTTGTTGCCCAGGCTGGAGTACAATGGAGCAATCTCAGCTCACTGCAGCCTCCGCCTCCTGGGTTCAAGCGATTCTCTTGCCTCAGCCTCCTGAGTAGTTGGGATTACAGGCACCTGCCACCACGCCCAGCTAATTTTTTGTATTTTTAGTAGAGACGAGGTTTCACCATGTTGGCCAGGCTGACCTCAGCCTGGTCTTGAACTCTTGACCTCAGCCTCCCAAAGTGCTGGGATTACAGGCATGAGCCACTGTGCCCGGCCAGACATACTTATTTTTAAAGGCAATTTACTTTAAAAGATTTTGTTGTGACAGATGTCACTAACATCCACTTTGAACAATTAGGGAAAAATGACAAGTCACACTTCACACATGGCTTTTGTTGAAGAGAGGGATGGGGACAGTTGTGAGATGCTCACTGTGTGCCAAGTATCTGAGCCCCCGCTCAGAGGCAGTTTAACTAGAGTGCCTGTTTTGCAGATGAGGAGACAGGTTCAGAGAGGTCAAGAAACTTGCTCACCATCACATGGTTTGACTCCCAGACCTCATGCTCTTCCCAGGACTTCTTTTAAGAAAAGCTTGGAGCAGTTACCTAACTTAGCAAAATCTCTTCACTAATTGTGAAACCACAGAATTTTGCGAGAAGATTGAGATTAAAGGCTCTTAGAATATCTTTGAGCAAGAAAGTGATGTGCTTGATCTCTTCCCAGCGTCTCCAGCCCTTCTCCCCTCTTCTGGCTGTGCTTAGCCACCCTAGCGGTTCCGTTCTGCATGCCCGTGAGCAGGGGTTAGCGCCACCTGGCAGATTTCTTTCTGTAAATGCTGCACCGCAGGCCACAGGCAACACTGATTAAAGCAAAATCTCAGAATGGGGCTAAAGTGGGGTTTCTCCACCTCAGCACTTGACATTTGGGACCAGCCTGGGCATTGTAGGATGAAGGGGATGTTGCCACCGCTCCCACCCCCCAGTGACCTCTGGCCACTGGACACCAGTAACAAACTCCCCTCCCCCAGTTGTGACAACCAAAGATGTCTCCAGACGTGGCCAAATATGCCAAATATGACAAAAATCCCCTGTTAAAAATCACTGGGCTAAGAGCTCTCCTGGGGAAAATCATGCACAGCTTGGGGCAAGAACAAGCACTATGGCCGCCCCCACTTGGGTGCTTCCGTCTGGATCTCTGCCTCCTCCTACCGTCTCAGCCCAGAGGCTCCACTTCCAGGCAGCCTGGCCACCCTCCCTGCCTCTCTCTTTCCCACTATAGCATGCTCTCCTTTTCTTTGTTAAACTTTGCAGCACTCCTCACATACTGTAGATCCATGTCTGTTTCTCTGTTTGACTTCCTTCAGGAGGGCAAGGGACTTAGGGACCTGGGGCCTAGCACAGTGCCTTGCCCAGAGTCAGGATCAGCGAATGGTGAATGAATGAATGAGTAGTGAACCTGAGTTGTCATCTAGTCCTGTCTGCAGGTGAGGAAACCGAAGCCTGAAGAGGGGAAATTCTTTGCCCAAGATCACATGATTACTACTTACAGATGTCCTTTATTCAGTGTAAGCTCATGTTTTCTTGGTTTTAGCAATACTTATAATAATTTTAAAACTATAAATACATATAAAATAAAAGTTCAACATTGACTGAATATTTCCTATGTGGAGACTTCTCTGCTAGGCACTCGACAACACTCTTGGCCACTGTGTCATGGTTCCCAAACTTGTCTGCACATTAGTCCCCTGGGGAACTTTAAAAATACACCCCAGGGATTGGGATTTAGCTGGTCTTTGGTGTGGGCTGCGCTTTGGCGTTTTTGAGAGATCCCCTGGTTCTTCTCATGTGCAGAGAAGTTCCAAGACCCGGTGCATTACACTGCCCTGCCCCATTCACCAGGGCAGGGGAACATTCACATTCAGTATCAGCCAGGGTATATAACATTCACATTCAGTATCAGCCAGGGTCCCAGCAAGAGATGTGACTGCTCCCTGTGACAGGCAGATGCTAGGAAGGAAATACTCAGCACATGGTGGGCAGCACAGGGTAAGGGAAGCCCACTGGCACCTCGTGGCTGTCTCTGAGCCAAGTGAAGACTTAGTAGCTCTTCTGTAATCCACTTTCAGCTCTGGGTCTGCCCTGGCCTCAAAGTCATGTGAGCCAGTGGCCATTCCTCACCTTTTGTGGCTCTCCTTGTGGGAATGGGATTAGGATGCCCCTCCTTCTTCATCCATCTCTCAAGAGACTGAAAACCAGGCACAGCCACAGTCCTGAAAAGACTAAGGGAGCAATTCCGAGAACTTACAGCTGAAAGAGGGCTGCCTGACTGGAGCTATGACCCTAGTTGGAGGGAAGCAGCCAGAGGGATAGACCCCCACCCCCACTCTCCTGCCCTTCCATCTCCTTCTGGAGCCTTCCATGGGTGGAACCTGACTCATGCCCAGTCCATAAGGCACAGGGTCCTGGGCAGAGGGCAAGGTGGAGAGGGGCAGAAAAGAGGAGAGTAAATCTACTTTGCCTTGTTCATATTTGTACCATTATTTGTATTTTGCAGATGACACAACTAAGGCTTAGGTTAAGTAACCTGTCCCAAGCCACACCATGTACTTGTTAAGGAATACGAGTCACTAGTGACAGCTAGATCCCCAAATCTCGGCAGCTTAACAAAAAGAGAGGTTTATTTCTCATTTCCAGAAAGTCCAGTTGGCATTCTGGAATATCTGAAAGCTCTCCTTCAAGCAATGATGGAGGAGCCCAGGCTCCTTCCATCTTGTAGCTCTGCATCCCCTGGAACCTCAGAATCCCCAGCTGGGATCTCTGCACAGGAGAGACAGGAGGACCACTTTTATGGCCAGGACATAGCCAGGGATACAGGAGCAAACATCACTTATGCCACCATTGGTCAGAATTCTGTCATGTGGTCACAGCCAACAGGAAACACAGGTAATGGAGTCTACCTGTGTACCCAGGAAGGAATGAAAGTGAGGTTGGTGAGCACCTGGCCTGACTGCTACCTGCAGATCATAACCAGCCCATTTAGACTCTGAATGCAGGAAATCTGACTGCAGATCCATGTGCTTACATGCTCTATTGGAATAACATTCCGCTGCACTCGAAGATAATTTGCTGTTGCCAGAGTTAGGATTTTTTTCCCCTGGGCTTGTTTATATCCCCGAAAGCAGTTCCACACAGAGCAAATCCCATTCAGCAAACATCTGCTGGTGAATGGGGCAGGGCAGCATAATGCACTGGGTCTCAGAACTTGTCTGCACCTGAGAACCAGGGGATCTCTCAAAAATGCCAAAGCGCAGGCCACACCCAAGTCCAGCTAAATCCCAATCCCTAGGGTGTATTTTTAAAGCTCCCCAGGGGACTAACGTGTAGACAAGTTTGGGAACCATGACACAGTGGCTAAGAGTGTAGACGTTAGAGTTAGGCTACTTGGGGCCGAACTCAGGCTCCATTACTTCTGATCTGTGTGGCCTTGGGGAAATTACTTAACCTCTCTGTGCTTCAGTTTCCTTCTGTATAAAATAATAATACAATTGGTAGGAGGATTCAAGTGCTTTGAACAGTTTCTCTCTGGCACACGGTAAGTATGACGTAAGACTTAGACACTGTTACTGTTTCTTGAATGCCTACTGTGTGCAAATGCCTGTGCTAGAGAGGAAAGAGATGGTCCTTGCTCCCTGGGAGCTCAGAATCCAGTGAGAAGACATCAAACTCTCCACACCATGGAAAAGGCAAAAGAAAAGAAAAAAAAGAAAGATGTCAAACTCTACTATGCAAGAGACGAAACACAATTAATCATCCCAGCCATTTGTCCCTTACAAATGTAAATCAATTTGCTTTGCTCCCCAAGAGATTTGAGTGGCAGTTCACAATGCTGAGAAAGGAACATACACCACTGAGAGCAGCGTTAGAGTTGGAATTCCTGGTTTTGAAGACACCACCTGGTCTCCTCCTGTTTCTGGGCGTCTGGACTTCTGCTTCCCCGGCATTTAACACAGAGCTGGGGTGGCATCGGGGTAGGTGGGGGAGCCAGCTCCTTTTTAGCCTGATATTTAGGATTGCCTACTTACAAGGAAATTTGCTCTTAGAGATACAAAAATAAATAAATAAAAATAAATTTCAAAAAGGGTGTTGGAGGCCAAGTTTTTTTGGGATTTGGAATAACTGAGAAAAATGAACACTACTGCGTCCTTACAGTAAGAATTTCTAAGCCTACCAGAAGAGGACGAACCATTCTTTCAAATTTGGATTCCACTGAGGTATAGAGGAAAACGCAACTGCTCAGTGCAAAGTACTCACTTGACTTCCAGAACTCTAAAGTGAACATGGTGTCAGCCCAGATGTGGCCCAGTTATTTTCAGTGATGGAGACTTCAAGGCAATCCCTCTATAAACTGTTTAACATTTAGTAAAAGATGAGTGAAAAAAATGCCAACATCTATGCTATTTTCAATACAGTATCAACGTTCTAATGCTGTAGACAGAAATCCTCCTTCCATTAATAACGAACACTTCAAAGGCCAAATACAGTTTCCCTCATGCCTCCATTTCAGTTTAAAGTACACTAAAGTGAAACTTTAGTTGTATTTGGCCCCTTCAACTCCCACTCTTTCAGGACTTAACTATTTCTTCACACCAGATTCTGTTTTAATTTCTTCTTAATTGACCGTACCTGGTTCCATTTGGAAAGCAATCTTAATGCGGCCCAGCCTTTATTTCCATTTTCTTTGGTGCCAATGGACTGGAATTTCAGCCAAATCTCCGCCCTAAACGTTCACCTTGAGCCACTTAACTTTGCTGCTTCTCCATTTCTGATAAGTATATCTGATGGATAAATCACTATAAGGGTAACACTATGTCAATATGGGACACCATTTGAAATTTGGGTAGCTATTGTCAACTGCCTTCCCATAGAAGTTGTATCTATTGACATGCCCACAAAACAGGTTTATTATCTTTTTAAATTTTTTTTGAAGATATCTTTAAACAACACCCTTCAAGAAGCATCGTTGCCTTGTCCTGTTTCTATGTTCTGTTTCGCTTTGGAATGGATCTGTAGTGACCCCACGTAAGGGCTTGCTTTAAGTCTGGGGAAAGAGCAGTCTGCCCTTGATGCCAGCAGGGGGCGCCCGCTCTCTTCTCAGTGGAACTTTGGTTTGGAAATCACCCCCTCCCAAGCATGGCACCCGAGCCTGTGCAAATTCCGACCCCACGCGCCGTGGGAACGACTTGGAAACATCCTAACTATCCTAATTCTTTCACGAGGCTTGTCGGTGACAGCTTCCTCTTAGTCAAGGACACTGCGTAGATTAAAAAGAAAAACATCACGTTATTCCATAATTAATTTCTCCCTGTAAACATGGGGCTGGGGGCCAGCACGCCAGGCCCTCTCTTGACATGAAAATTGCCCCTGGTGGCACTTTCACGGCAGATTGATAAAGCCATATGTGGGGCATGAGAGAATAGAAATGTGCTTTGTATACAGATAAAGAGCTTCTGTGGCCTTCTCTGAGGGGTGTCTACAGATGCGTGTGACACAGAAGCCTGTGGAAGCTTCTCTGCCAGATCTCTCTGCTGGAAATGCAGCCCCCACCCTCCCACTCAAGGTGGGATTAGGGTGAGGCAAGTGAGGCTCTCACCTGGGCGCAAAGTCTAAGGCGGGAGCACATCTGTCATCAAACAATAATGCAAAATTTAGAAAAAAAATCAAAATTAATGCAAAACATCCATGATGAACAAAACCTCAAAATTTTAAATAAAGACATGATTTGACATGGCATCTCCATGCTTGATTTGCTTCCCTCAAGGTCACCCTGGTCCCATTGGATCCTGATTGTTCTAAGAACGTTGGCATTTTGTTCATGATGGATGAATCCCCTTCTTCCTTTCTCATCCCTTCCCAGTCTTACATTTTCCCTGCCACAAGGTTGGCTGTAGGACAGTGAAGGGAAAATCACACTGGAAGAAGCCACAAGGCATTGGCTGGGGCGTGTTGTGAAACACCAGGGAATGACACCAAAATCAATAATAGCGACTTGTTCGAAGTTGACGCCACGTATTGCACTTGCAGAGAGATGGTAGCAAATACTTGTATGTGCAATGCATGCCAGAGATGGTTCAGACTGATTGTGCATGGTTGGCTATGTCATCATTCTAGCTGCTGTTCGTGTGATCCCCCTGCTCCCCTGCCATCCCATCAGCGCCTGCCTCCAGGCCTCCCTTTGCTCACTCTTTCCTTCACAGCACCACGGCCTCCCTCCTCCATTTCGTGAAGTCCAATTCTTCACGGGCTGAAGTCCTATAAATAAGTACCCCCTTTTTTCTAAGAGAAAGAGAGTGAGCTGGATTTTTAAATTATTATTTTCTTCTTTTCTTTTTCCCCCTTACCCCATTCCCCACTTCCTACTTAGCTCTTTAGAAATGCAATTTATAACCTTCCCTTCACCAGACACTCACTACAGGGCAAGCTTATCTAACCATGTACTTGCTTAGAAGCTCTAGAGCCCAGCACCTCTCCCACCAGAAGACTGCCTCGAGAGACACTGGTCAATTTACAACGTCAAGTATGCCTGCTAGGAAACTCTGTCCCACCTGGACAGTATCTTGAGACAGTGGGCCACGTTACAACCTAGTTCTGCTCTGCCAGATGGTTGAGCAGGCACCATCGCAGGCAGAACTAGGAAGAATCACGTTGACCCCCACCTGCCGGCTCCCTCCCCTACATGCCATTCATGCCAAGTCCCACTTTAACAGCCCCTGCTTTCTGCCCCAAAAGTAAAGTGGTACCCTTGAGGCAGGAGCTTGCACTTCTTCCCCTAAGTGAAGCTTTGGCAATAAATCAGTTTCTTTATACCAGGCCTTGCTCTTGTTAATTGGACTCTGCCAGCGGCAAGTGACTGAACCTGTGATTCGGTTTCAGTCCCACCACCTCCAAGAAATCTCTCCAGACAACCAGGCTTTCCTTGAGGCTGTTGTTGAGTGACTTGATCAGATAAGCGAAAATGTGGTTCTCAGCTGGGGAAGCGGGTGATTTTGCTCTGTAGGGGACATTTGTAATGTCTTGAGACATGCTGGTTGCCACTACTGGGAGAGGAAGGCTGCTCTGGGCGTCTAACACATAGAGGCCTGGGATGCTGCTAAACATCCTATAATGCACAGGACAGCCATCCGTGAGAAAGAACTATTGAGTCCAAAATATCTATAAGGCGAATGCACCCTACATCAGAACTCACTAAGATATTTATAAGGATTTTGTGAAAAATCTGCCATGAATGAGATTTGTAGTTCACCAATAAACTTTCTCCAAGGGATAACAGATATTTGAAATGTGCATCCTCTATAGTTAAAGAGGGACAGGATAATAGGAGCTGGGGTGTGAAGACGCTCCTGTTTTCCCTCATGAGTTCTGCACTAAAGAGGGAGATGGTGGAGTCAGGGCACAGGGCCTGCACTCTCCTCTTTATTACTGATAAGGGCTAGGTTGGAAGGTATCACTCAGGCATGTGGCCACAAAATGGACTTTTTGATGCTGAATCCCAGAATCAGGCCTGACTTATGAAGGCCCAGGCAATGCTGATGACTTCCCACTAGGGCAGAGCCTTTAACTCTATGCTTACCTTATGGACAAGAGAAGACCAATCTGCAGTCAGGCACTTCTCAAAGAGTGAGAATGGAGGAAGGAACTGAGCTCCACAGGCCAGGCCCAATTCTTTTTTTTTTTGAAACTGGACAATCAGAGGAGTCACTCCTCTTCCAGGGAGAGGAGTCAGGGGTGGGGAAGAAGCCAAGGGTTTAGGGAGCAATCCCTCTTCATCAAAACCTGATGAGTCAGACAGGATGAGCTGAGTTCTGCTGCAGTAACAAAACCCTCGACTCTCTGTGGTTTAAAACAACAAATGTTTGTTTTCTCCTCACCTACATGTTTGATGTAGGTTGGTAGGGAACTTTGCTTTTCCTAGTCACTCAGAGGTTCAGGTTGATGAAGTCCCCAGATCTTAATGATATCACTATCTTAACATAACTTTTCAGGTTTTTCTACAGCAGAGAAAGAATGGAGGTCTATGATCTTGAATTTTCTTCTGCCTAGAAGTGAACACAATTTTGCTTACATTGGCCAAAGCAAGCAAGAAGCCATTCTTAGTCTCTATAGGGTGAGGAAGTTCAATGCCTTCAACCTCCTATTTTTCAGAAGAAGAGGAAAACTGGAATTCTCAGTAAGCAGTAGTAATGCCTCCCACAGAAGAATGGGGAAGAAGAATTTTCTGCCCTTCACCAGTTCCCAACCACAAATCAACATTGACCAAATGGCACTTCTATTCTAAAGACAAGCTGCTCAGGAACCATTTTCTAGGGAGCACTATGTGGGGCTACAGTACTCAGAGTAGAAGAGCTGGCACTTGATCCCAGACCTCACACTGATGAAGTTGCTCCATCAGAATGCAAAGCATTCTGGACCTCAGTTTTTCCATCTATAAAATGGGCATGATGAGCTTTTTCATGTCCTGTGAACTCACTGAAGGTGGGATTTTTATATTTTACTTTTACATGCCGTGTATTGGACACTCAGTAAGTGTTGGACACACAAAGCCATGAATGAAGAAGCTGCTTTGATTCTGTCTTAGATTGTGGAGGTCAGGGTTGGGGTACTCCCTAGTCTGCCATCATTTCACCTAACCCCGTAGTGTTTTTTTTTTTTTGATGGAGTCTCATTCTGTCACCCAGGCTGGAGTGCAGTGGTGCGATCTCAGCTCACTGCAACCTCCACCTCCCAGATTCAAGCCGTTCTCCTGCCTCAGCCTCCTGAGTAGCTGGGACTACAGGTGTGCACCACCATGGCCAGCTAATTTTTGTATTTTTAGTAGAGATGGGGTTTTACCATGTTGACCAGGCTGGTCTTGAACTCCTGACCAGTGATCCACCTGCCTTGGCCTCCCAAAGTGCTTGGATTACAGGTGTGAGCCTCTCTCAGCCCCATCAGTGGGCTTTAATTCCATCTGATGTTGACCTTGTGCTTGCTGCAGCCTCCTGCCCATTCTCCAGAAGCAGAGTGACTAGCTGCCTGGCTGCTGATCACAGATTCATGAGTAAGCCCAGCCAAGACCAGTAGAAGAACCACTTGGCTGAACCCAACCCAAATGGCCAATTACAGAATTATGAGTTGAGGTGGTTATTTTAAACCACTAAGTGTGGGGGTCATTTGTTATGCAGCATAGATAACTGATACACTGTGCAAGCCATCATCCATATTCTAGTGAAAGTGATCTCTCTGAAATGCAATTCCAAACCTACCACTTCCTTGTTCAGTTTTCACTGACTCACATGGCCTAGAGGGCAACAGTCACTCCTTGGGATTGGCGTACATCTTCCAGCCCTTGATTTTGTTGACTGAGAACTTGGGTGAGGGAAAGGTTGCAGGTGGCCAACACCCTCATTGTCCTACTTAACTTTAAGATCCAGCTCAGAGAACCCCCTTTCCTTCTGGGACTCCTTGCAGCAGACTTCGTCACCTCACGACGAGACATCTAACACTGAGGAATGATCTCTTTTCTTTTCTGTCTCCCTTATATGCAGTGAGCTCCTCAAGGGTGAGTGTGCAGTAGATGCTTCCTGGATTCTTTTGCAGGCTTCTGCCAAGAGATCCTGCAGCTTTGCTGGGCTCCTCCAGAGACCAGGAACCCACGTAATTGAAGGCCATCAGTTCTATCATGGGACAGCTCTGCCTGTCAAAGAGCCCTTCCTTAAATTAAGACAGAATGTGTTTTTCAGGAATTTTTTTCTCTTTGGTCCCTTTGGGGTAACACTAAGTGCATTTGTTCCTCTCTCTGCATAAACTTATCTTCTGTGGTAAGCCCTCTGCCACCGTGTGTCTGGAGGGTGTGGTGTTGTGTCTTCTCACCAGTCTGATCCCTGTCTTTGGAATCAGCCAAGAACTGGACACAATACTCCAAATGGACCCTGTCCAGTGATAATTCATGGAATATCACCTCCCTCATTTTAGAGGCTATACTCATTTTAATGCAGCTGAGAGCTGGCAGCTATTTTGGCAGCTACAGTACACCAAGCCCCTTGTTGACTGAAGCCCTGAAATGTCTTGCTGTCATACTTGCTGGGTCCCAACTAATCCTTTCTGATAGTTTTCTGTCCCCTGAAGCTCCTGGAAAGTAGGCTTGGCTTCCTGTTTACTGCCTTAAACACAACCCCGGCCATAGGGAGTCTCTGCCACCATCAGGGCCACTCAAATGGGATCCCCGGCACTCAGGCCTCTTCTCTGACCTCAGCCTGAGACTGAGACCTATCACAGGGGCCCAGCAGGCATCCTGGGTCTGAACAGAGCCCTTCAGCGGGAGCCCTGCTTACTCGGTGACCTTGGACAAGTCTGCTTGTCTCTGGACCTTGGTTTCCTCATCTATAAGGCAGAGTGGTATAACTTAATTACGCATTCTTTTTAAGGTTTTTAGTAGGTTTGCATACAGTGATAAGAAAGATGCCTTGTACTCATTCTTTTTTTTTTTTTTTTTTCTGAGACAGGATCTTACTTCGTTGCCCAGGTTGGAGTGCAATGGCACGATCATGGCTCACTGCAGCCTCGAACCCCAGGCTCAACTGATTCTCCTGCCAGTCTCCCGAGTAGCTGGGACTACAGGTGTGCACCACCATGCCTGGCTAATTTTTGTATTTTTACTAGAGACAGGGTTTCACCGTGTTGCCCAGGCTGGTCTTGAACTCCTGGGCTCATGTGATCTGCCCGTCTCGGCCTCCCAAAGTGCTGGGATTATAGGCATGAGCCACTGTGCCCGGCTCCATTACTCTTTACTCAGTTTCTCCCAATGGTAACATCTTACACAAGGATGGTGCCATATCACAACCAGGAGAGTGACATGGACACCATTTTTGGGATTTTATTCAGACTGCTTTGACATGCATTCATTTCAGTCATAGTTAAAGCCTCTTCTGCTCATAGGAGAAAACAGTTGTTGGTGTTTGCTGGGGTGGGCCCTGTCCTGATGTCTCATACACATCTTCGATCTTCCTCTTGTCCTTTCTCGCCTTTCCTTCCCTTTCTTTGCTCATTACCTCTTTCCAAAAAGGGAGTAAGGCAGTCCTTTGGGTCACTTAATTTTCACAACAACACAGTGAGGCACTGCTCTCCTCATTCCCATTTGACAGATGGGATGCCGAGTTTCTGCGGTGGTGGAGCGAGGACTGGAACACTGGCCTGCGTGACTGAGCCCTGGGCCTCTTACCGGCTGCACTGTGCACTCAGTAGCCCCGCTGTGAGGCCCTTCTTTGGCAGGGGCCTGAGCTCAGGGGGTCCGGGAAGGCATGAGGGTGCTGAGAGGGAATCAAGGGGGTCTGGAGAAAGGGGCTGGGCACAGGGAAAGAGAATGGCAGGAAGGAGCTGAAGGTGCACAGAGGCCAGAGCGGAGCTCAGCCGGAGCCAAGGGCTTGGATCAGCCCTGGTTGGATGCCCAGGCTCCTGGGAGTGTGGTGGGAGCAAGGGTGGGGAGGAACACTTCCCAGGGCTGCTTCCGACCTGCTCCTCGTCAAACTTGTGACTCATCTCCGGAGAACAAGAGCCTGCTTGTGGCCATTGCGACATCGGGGAGTTTCCCCAAGGCTGGGATTTGGAGGGCCTTAGCACCGCCCACTCCCCATGATGGATTATTGGAGGGCCTTAGCGCCGCCCACTCCCCATGATGGATTGGGGTGATGAAGGGGTAGGGTGGGGGCAGTTTTCTTACTTTCCCACTGTAGGGAGCAGTGAAGGCCACATATGGCATCTGATCATGCGGTTCTGGAGCCCAGGACAGACCCAAAGCTGGGAGCGGATTGGAGTGGAAGCTCCTCCGTCTCTCTACTTGGCCCTTCTCAGGGAGAGAGTGGAAGCCCACATGGGGGCCGGAGCTGGGGATGCTGGAAGACTATTTACTAATTCCTCCCTCCACCCCAGGTGTTAGCACCACAGGTATGGCCTGAGCCTGGCCCCATGTGGAACACGCCAGGCGAACCTGTCAACCAGATCCATGGGAACTCAGATATATTACCTTTTCCCACAGCATCGATCGTTTTAGTCAAGGCAGAAATTTCTCCCTCTGCAAATGAATAACTGGCCTTCACCACAGAAGGGCAACAGAATTCTACTGTATGAGTTTGCCAGTTTCTCTCCCGCTGTGGGGCCATTTGCTGGGCTTCAGTAAACGTTACTTATGTGCGTCTCATAAATCAGGTGTCTGACTTCTCAGAATGTGGCTGCAGTCTACCGTTGAATTAGATCCTGTGAGCAATGTCCGATTTCACTGGCCAGCACGTTCTTCTCGAGTGTGGGATTGGTTTTTGCAAGCCCTAGAAAGGATTTTGATAAGCCGCCAGCTTCAGGCAGGCTGAGAAACAAGAAAGGAGGGCATACATGGGTCAGTTCACTCGGAGTAGAAGAGGGATCAGGTGTTATTTTCCCTTTCCCACTCTCTATTCCTGCCTGTTCCTGCCTATTTTTGCCACTTTGCCACAGAGCCTTTGCCCAATGAATTCCTGCCTGGGGGCTTGGAAATCACACTGGTGTTGGAGTCAGATGAGTTGGGCGAATCCAGCCTCTGCAGTCTGAGCAAGCACTGCCTTCCTTAGCCTCCTCTTCCTCTCCTAGAAAGTGAACGTCCTGAAACAGACCTCACAAGGGAGTCAGGTGATTAAATGAGATGACTGAGCCTATTGCTGTGTGTGGCTGCTGTGAGTCCTACTGGGTGAACTTGGACAGGTCTTACTGCTCTGTTTCCTAGACTGCACAAGAAGAGCTGGTCCGGATCAGGGGTTGCAAACCCAACCTCCCATAGCTGCCATGTGTGTGAATCTGATGGGAGGGCGCCCTGTTCACGGGGCTTCTGCTACGCAGCACCAAAGAATTGGAGCTCTGGGGGGACCCCGGAAGGTCAACCCCAAGGAGCCCAGGGATGTTCCTCTCTTTTGTTCACTGCCATATTCTCAGTGTCCACAACAGTGTCTTACAAAGTAAATGCTTAATAAATATCCGCTGAATGAATGAAATTGAATCAGTGTTGCTGGATCTTCCAAACATTCAAGAGAAACTGGAAAGCTGGCTCCCTGTGGGGAGTTTCAGTCCCGGCAACCAACTCAAGAGCCTGGGGGCTTGGAGTTCTAAAAAATGCCATGTGGTCCAAATTAAACACATGTGCAGGCTGGATCGTGCCTGTTGGCTCAGCTCCAGGCCTTCTGACCACACTCTGCTCTCCGGAAAACCTGCAGGGGCTGGAGCACTAATCACAGGGTTATCACTGATGAGGTCCCGGTGGCCCAGCCGCTGCCAGCCTCTCACACCCTGTCTCCAGGCTGCAAGAACATGGCATTCTTTCCATTCCTGGAATGAATGAGTCTTTGCTGCTGTTCTGTGAGGACCAGCCCTTCCCGTGCAGCTGTGGGGACTGCCATTCTCCCCATTCCCCCAAGTGTCTTGGAGTCCAGTCACTACACCCTCTCCCCTACTCCATGGAAACTGACCTCGGAATGGCCTCTTGGCCCACGGACTCTCTCCTCCCCAGGGCCTGACAGTGTCCCACCTGCCTGCAGGGGCCCAGTGGAGGGCCCACCCACCACCTGACCTCCCCATTCGCTGACTATGTTGTCTCCAACCTCCTTCTTCTTCCCTCTACTTCAGCCACCTGGTGTCAGGGATATACTTGGTCCTTGTCATCTCCTGGGATGGCTCTGCCTCTGGAATGTTCTATTCAAACATTCCTGCTCTGTGGCTATGACTTCCTCTCTCTCTCTCTCTTTTAATGAGACAGGGTCTCCCTCTGTCAGCCAGGCTGGAATGCAGTGGCACAATCTTGGCTCACTGCATGTAACCTTGACCTCCTGGGCTCAGATGATCCTCTTGCCTCAGCCTCCCGAGTAGCTGGGACTACAGGTGCGCACTACCACGCCGGGATAATTTTTGTATTTTTTGTCGAGATGAGGTCTTGCTATGTTGCCCAGGCTGGTCTCGAACTCCTGGGCTCAAGTCATCCACCTGTCTCAGCCTCCCAATGTGCTGGGATTATATATTGCACCCTTTGTGGAAATCAGGCTCACGACTGACTCCCTTCACAGTGTACAGAAGATCATGCCCAGCCCTTCTTCTCTTTCTTGCTCTGTCACCCAGGTTGTCTCATTACACCCGTCCTTTAACACACTGATCTCACTTCACTTCTTTCTCTCCCTGTGCTTGTTTCTTCCTTCTCCATTATTCCCCAGAGTCTGACCAGGATCCCCAACTCCCATGACATATGGCCGTCTGTCTGGCTAAACCCTCCTCCAGAGCAATCCTTTCCTGGGTCTGTCGAGCATTGAGTGTAAATTCACACAACACAGCCATGCTTTCCAGCTTCAAGGGGGCCCTCAAAGCCCCCTGGAGCCCACCATGCTTCCTGGGTGAACTGTCTTTGCCAGCTGACCATTGTGGACCCAGCCTGTCCATTCTCCAGCCCCAATTCCCTCCGTGACCCACCTCGTCCTCTGCCGTCCTTCAACCTCTCCCTCCTAACCTGTAACCCCACCTGCCTCTGGGCCTACTTTGTTCCTTCGGTCTGGAACACTCCTTTCCCCCATTTTGCTTGGTCAGCTTCTCATTTTTTGGGATTCAGTTTATGTGTCTCTTCTTCCAGGAACCCCTCTATAACGATCCCTCCCAGCCACCCAGACTGGAGCCCTGCTCTGGTTCTCACGGCAGCCCTCACCCTGATGAAGGCGGGCACCCTGCTCTATGACAATCTCTTAATTATTGTCCCGGTTGCTGTGAGTCCCTGGAGGGTAGAGACACTGTTAGGTCACCTTTGGGTCTCTCATAGCAAGACCTGCACCAATGCCTTACACATTCAACAAGAGCATGCGCAAGCATTCTTTTGTGAGCAGCTCCCCCTTTCCCGCCTCCGCCAGCCCTTCCTCCCTGTCTCCACGTATCCAGGTTGCACCCTTTGTGGAAACCAGGCTCACGGCTGACTCCCTTCACAGCGTCTTCTCTGCTAACCTGAGAGGGAACCCATCCCCTTTCTCTCTGAAGGAGAAAGATGCTGGATCCGTGGTGTGCTCATGCAATTTCTCATTTCATTTTTTATATGATAATATGTAGATGTATGTAAATTCCTTGGAGATAGAACTTCTAGCTGTACCATCCCTGTATTCCTGGCAGTTAGCCTAGAAAGCTTTGAAAAGACAAATGGAAGTGTAATAAGAGCGGCCATTACCCAATACTTGTTATTTGTTTCCTGCTGCTGCTATGACAAATTACCAGAAACTTGGTAGCTTAAAACACAAATGGGACCCGGCACAGTGGCCACGCCTATAATCCTAGCATTTTGGGAGACCAAAGTGGAGGATCACTTGAGCCCTTGGATTTGAGACCAGCCTGGACAACTCAGGAAGACCCCATCTCTACAAAAAATAGAAAAGTTAGCCAGGCATGGTGGTGCACACCTGTAGTCTCAGCTACAGGAGGCTGAGGTAGGAGGATCCCCTGAGTCTGGGAAATTGAGGCTGCAGTGAGCCGTGATTGTGCCAGTGCACTCCAGCCTGGGCGACAGAGCGAGACCCTATCTCAAAAATCAAAGCAAAGCAAAACAAAACAAAACAACAAAACACAAATGTATTCTCTAACAGTTCTGGAGGCCCGAAATCCTCAATCTGTTTCCCTGGGCTGAAGACAGGGAGTTGGCAGGACCCATTCCTTCTGGAGGCTCCTGGGGGAAGCCATTTCCTTGCCCTTTACAGCCTCTCGAGAGTGCCTGCAATCCTTGGCTCACAGTGGCCGCCCTGAATTCCTATGGCCTCTGCTTCCACAGTCACATCTCCCGACTCTGAGCCTCCTGCCTCCCTCTTATAAGGACCCTTGTGATTCTATAGGGCCCACCTGGATAATTCAGGATCATATCCCCATCTCAAGACCCTTAATTTGGTAACAGCTGTAAAGTCCCCTTTATCACATAAAGTAACATTCATAAAGTCCAGGGATTAAGTACCCCCCAACCGATGGGAGTGATTATTTAGCCTATCACAATAGCATTTATTATGTCACAAAGAATTGATAAGAAAGTCAGGCTTCTTGGTTCAATGCTGTTTTAATTCCGCCAGAAAAGTTGGAAGATTTCTTTCCTGTGGGATGAAGATATTGGAGCAAGACTTTTAGGGGTGCATTGTTTATAAAGTTCCCAGACCTTGGTCCTGAAGAGCCGGCCCGCAAAGACATAAATGACTGGATTCAGGGAGCTGTTGGTGAAGGCCAAGAAGTTGGCCAGTTGCAGGCCCAGGTCAATGAAGTCCTCCCAAAAGCAGCCTCGGACTGCTTGCACCTGGAATAAGAATTCCAGGAAGGCAAAGAAGTGGTAAGGGGCCCAGCAGACCAGGAAGGCCACCACGAGCGTGAGGATCAGCGCTGTGGTCTTGCTATCCTTGCTGCCCCCGCACCTTGTCCTGCTGACCTCCTCCCGCCCTCGCAGGGAGGCCAAGATGTGGTAGTTGAAGAAGATGATCGCAGCCAGTGGTAGGAGGAAAGCCAGAATATTTAACTCCACAATCCTCGCAAAGTGCCAGGCCTCATGCGGGAGGAGCAGGATGCAGGCGGTGATGTTCAGATCTGGGACGGCTTGGATGGATCGCAGCAGGAATGTGGGGATGCTCAAGAGGCCCCCCACAACCCAGATGAGCACGCAGGTGACCCGGGCCTGCCTCCGCCGCTGCCGCCTCCGGCTGGCCATAGGGTGCACCAGCACGCAGTAGCGGTCCTGGCTGATGGCCACCACCAGGAAGATGCTGATGAACAAATTAGCCTTGATGATGCCGTTGATGACACGGCAGAGGAGGGCTCCGAAAGGCCAGTTAAACTGGTTCCAAATGTTCTCTGCCCAGAAAGGCAAACCCAAGACAAACACCAGATCAGAGGCCGCCAGGTTGGCCAGGTAGATTTCTGCCACGTTCAGTCGCCGCCTGGGCAGGAGGAAGACCAACAGGACGAAAAGGTTCCCTAGGAGGCCGAAGGAACAGATGGAGATGATAAATGTCGGCAGCACTCTGTGCAGCAGGTCCCAGGCTTCCGGAGCATTGTCACAGGCTGTAGCATTTTGAGGGAACAGCTGGCTCTGGTTGGAGGACTGGAGCTCTAGAGGGGGCCAGGATGCCATGCACAGTGACCTGAAATGAACAGCAGGTAGAATAAAACAGGAAGTGGCAGACTACAGCCTATGAGCCAAACCAGCCTGTCACCTGTTTTTGGACAATAAAGTTTTATTGGCACAGAACCACACCCATTCATGGACACATTATCTACGGCTGCGTTCATGCTACAAGGGTGAGTCAAGTGCTTGTAACGGAGACTGTCTGGCTTGCAAAGCTGAAGATATTTACCATCTGTTCCTGCAGAGAAAAAGTTTGCTGACCTCTGGTTTAAGGGATGGTGCCTGAGTCCAAATCCTGGTACAATCACTCAGTGTGAGCTACTTAGACCCATGGACTTTCACTTTCCTTTTTAAATATTGGAAAGAATCGTGTCTCTCTTGTGGGATCATGGGAGGGCTGTTGTTAGGATCTACAGGGTGCTTAGCTCTGTACCTGGCATAGAGGAAAGACTTTGGAAGGTAGTCATTAGTCTTAGTAACAAGTGTACCATTATTATTATTATTACTATTAGGGTTTTAACGGCATTTAATGAGCAGCTACTTCACACCAGCCCCTTGCCAGGCACTGGAGATATGCAGGACAGGGTAGCCCCAGCCTCATGGGGCTGCAGACATGGAGGCAGAGGTCATGGCTTGAAACAGAACTGAGGGAAGCCCGGGAACAGCAAAGGAAGCTGACCTGTTGTGGCTGGGACCAGTGTGGTGGAAGGGATGGGGGCAGTGCTAGGAGGTTCCTCTTATGGGCCTGAAAAACATGAGTGCTGGCCGGGTGTGGTGACTCACACCTGTAATCTCAGTACTTTGGGAGGCCAAGGCAGGTGGATCAGATGAACCCAAGAGTTCAAGGCCAGCCTGGGCAACATGGTGAAATCCTGTCTTTACAAAAAAATACAAAAATTAGCTGGGCATGGTGGTGCACACCTGTGGTCCCAGCAACTCAAGAGGCTGAGGTGGGAGGATCGTTTGAGCTTGGAAGGTCGAGGCTGCAGCGAGCCATGATTGTGTCACCACACTTTAGCCTGGGCCGACAGACTGAGACCCTGTCTCAACAACAACAACCACAACAACAACAACAAAAAAAACAGAGAGAGAGAAAAAAAGATAAAAGAAAAAGGAAAGCATGAGTAATAAATAAGGATAACAACTACATTTGTTAGATGGTATTAATGGTCTCTGTGTTCCAGGTGCCGTTCTAAGTGTTTCACATATAAGTATTTTCTCATTTAATATTCCTAGCAGTCATTCAAGGTGGGGGCCATTGTCATCTCCACTTGGCCAATGAGAAAATTGAGTGCTGAGACCCGGAGTCACCTGTCTGAGGTCACACAGCTGGTCAGTAGAGCCTGGATTCAAACCCAGGCAGTCTGATTTGAGAGCCTGATTGACAGCCTGTGCTTCTTTCTGCTCTCTTCTGCTGCACCTGTCCCTGCTCAGTGAAGGACAAAGCCAGGCTGAGAGAAGTTAATCAGCTTGTCGGAGAAGACCTAGGTGGTGTTTACAGTGCTACGCTAGGAACCTTGGACTGCATGGGCCCCAGAGGCCGTGCTCACAGCCATGCAGCTGACTGGCCTCCTACGCTTGCTGGAGGAGCTAGAGCTGGTGGGCACAGTGTACACTATGAACTTTGGTCTGCATGCCCCCCGTAGCTCACGTTCACAGCCACGCAGCAGACCTGCCTCCCATGGTCCCATGCTGAGTTTCACCGGGAGAGGGATAGAAAGCTCTGTCTCTTTCCATAGGGAAGACTGTGTCTCCCAGCCCTCTGTGGTCCCACAAGGGGTAGATCCCATCCTGTGCTCATGGCTTTGTGGCCTCCTGCCCGCAAAACCGGCCACAGCCAACTCGGGGACCCACAGAACACTATCCGCAGAGTGAGCAGCTGCCTACACTGTGGGATTTATGGGGCTCCAGATGATCTTCAGAGTCTAAACATTCTTCCACAACTTGGATAGGTTGATATACACCCAGTGCTTAGCAGGGTTCCTGACTTATCGTAAGCACGTGGCAAATGTTAGCTGTCACCATCATGATTGTTATTACTGGGTGACACCTGAGATTGCTTCAACTGCGCAAAGCCTCACAGATACCAACAAAAGCTATCGTGTAGCAGAGAATTAGTCCTGGAAGAGCATATTTGGCTGTGTAACCTCGGGAGAGTCAGTTCATGTCTCTGAGCCTGACTTTCCTCACTGAAGGAAGACACGACGTCCTCAAGAGGCTCTTCTAGCTGTGATAGTCTGTCATGTCACTCACATGGAGTTATTCACACTGGGGTATAATTCACTGGTTCCTCCAGTCATTTTTTTTTTTGCTGAACAAGTATTTACTGAGAATGTACTATGTGCCAGGCACTGTTCTAGGTATTTAGGACAAAGCAGTGAATACAGCAGGCAAAAACCCCTGCTCTCAGTGTGCGTATAAGCCTAGCGGGAGGAAGGAGTTGATAAACAACACACACACTAAATAAACATGCTGGCGAGTGACAGCTGGGGAGAGTAACAGTGCAGGTGGTGAGAAGTGATCAAATCCTAGAGGTGTTTTGAAGGTAGTAACACCATGATTTTCAGTTGGATCTGGGTGGGAGAAAGGAGAAACTGGACAATGCCAAGGTTTTTGCACTGAACACCTGGAAGTATGAAGTTGTCATCAGCTGAAATGAAGGTGACAGAATGAAGATAAAGCAGTTTTTTTGTGGGGGGTGGAGAAGATCAGGAGTTCAACTTTGCAATTGTTAAGGTTGAGATGTAAATTGGACGTCACATGGGGACATCCGGTAGGCAATTAGATAGACAAGTGTGGTATTCAGGGACAAGATCTGGGATGATGAGACATAACTGGGAGTTGTAACCACAGGAACGGCATTTAAAGTCACACAGCTGGATGAAATCACCAGGGAGAGAGTAGATAAAAGAGCAGAAGCTGCAGAGCTGCCAGTTGACAGATCAACAGGAGACACGGGAAATTATGATTTGGTGGTTGTGAAATATCCATGGCACATGGAAGCCGAGCAGTCCCCACCCAGAGCATAATATGGAGGAGGCTGGAGGCTCTTGTTACAATAGTTTGGTCATTTTTTGCAGGGCATAAATCCAAAACTATGTTTATTTTATCATTTGGCAATACTTAAAGAATTTGCAATAAACCCTTTTGGAGTGATGAGCTAAAAAACAAATGTTTAATGGAAATTTAAGTACTGCACTTCTGTTGCTGAAGGAAGTTGCTGATGAGCAGATAGCTTGCATAGAATATTTGTTGACATTTGCATCACTATGGGGTCTGTAGCAATTTCACTGATTGCAAGAAAACCTGACACAGAGCTGCTACTTTAGAAATTAGTAATTTTAAGAACATTGCACCAGGCCAGGCACAGCGGCTCATGCCTGTAATCCCAGCACTTTGGGAGGCCAAGGCAGGTGGGTCAAGAGGTCAGGAGTTCAAGACCAGCCTGGCCAAGATGGTGAAACCCTGTCTCTACTAAAAATATAAAAATTAGCTGGGTATGGTGGCAGGTGCCTGTAATCCCAGCTACTTGGGAGGCTGAGGCAGAGAATTGCTTGAACGTAGGAGGCAGAGGTTGCAGTGAGCTGAGATCATGCCAGTGCACTCTAGCCTGGGTGACAGAGTGAGACTCTGTCTCAGAAAAACACAAAAAACCAAAAGAACATTGCGCCCTAAGACACGGTTCTCATCCATGTAGTTGCAAAAGATGCTGATATAAGATCATTCTGAGGGGCATGACTTTTCCCTTAGATCAAATGACTGTTTTTTAAATTAACTCAGCTCACATTTAATTCCAGCTTTTCTTGTGCACGTGCAACAGTGGAAGTGATGGCTGACTGTGCGTTGGCTCCATAAGAAGAATGTCATAGAAAGCAAAATGGTGCCTGCTCAACACCAGTATCCTCAGACTCTTCAGACAGAAAAGCCTGTCAATTCCAATCACAATTCATTCTTTCATTCAGCTCATGGAAGCAAAGCAGGGCTTTGCAACATTCATTCTGGCAAAGTGAAACAACTGACTTTTTGTGAATGCTATTTTAAGTTGTTTAAATTTTCCACATTGGAAATAAAGTCATTGCATTTTTGTGAGGATAAAACACAAATTTTGGTGGAGTCCAGTGTCATGGTAACAACAATATTCCTACTAAATTAAGACACTAATGAAACAGAAATGTGATTGGAACAGGTCATGGTGCATACACAATTTGTTACTGCATGTAAATAAATGTCAATATTCTATAAATAGAAATAGATGCACGTGACAAGATTTATAAAATGTTAAAACATATGCACAGATTTACTGAACTACAAACTTGATGTGATAAAGTTGTTCATGAATTTTTTAAAAAATTTGACTTTCACATGTGTTTTCTCTTTTATTTTCCCATTATCAACCAATTTTGGAGGACACTGAGTCTCAGTGCCATAAAACGTTATTAAATAGTGTGTTGAAACAGATCTCTAAACTTTTGTTGAATTTTGTTCCAAATCAGTTGGAAATATTTAGTCAAGTTATTCAATAAATAGAGCACCAAAACATCAGCTTTCAAAGCTTTTAGTGAATTGTAAGTATTGAAAACAAAGCTGGTATGCAGAAAAATTATAAAATGTATCAGAAAATGATCAAAATCAAATGCGGTAGAAGAGTTAATTTTGAAATTCTAAAATGAGCTCTGGAATATTTCAGTTTGTGGGAAGAATCTTTTTAATTGGATAAATTCATGTTCTGTATGGAAATGAAATGAAATTGAGAAAACCAGTGATTTGCAGTATCTGAATTTGACAAAACATTCAAAACTTTTAAGTAGGTACAACTTATTTGAAAGGTTTAATCTGGTAAAAAAAAAAAAAAAAAAAAAAAAAATTACTTGTGGGCTGGGCGCGGTGGCTCATGCTTGTAATCCCAGCACTTTGGGAGGCCAAGGCAGGTTGATCACCTGAGGTCAGGAGTTCAAGACCAACCTGGCCAACATGGTGAAACTTCATCTCTACTAAAAATTAAAAAATTAGCCAGGCATGGTGGCGGGCACCTATAATCCCAGCTACTCAGGAGGCTGAGGCAGGAGAATCGCTTGAGCTGGGGAAGCGGAGGTTGTGGTGAGCCGAGATAGTGCCACTGCTCTCCAAACTAAGGCACAAAGACAGCACCTGTGAAAATATCTGGGCTAAAATATTTATGCAATTCCATGGGCAAAGAATTGGACTTGAGAACAGCCTCTGCCTGGCAGAATTTGCTGAGAGCTTATCACTCAGAACCTACAGACGGAACATTTTCTCAATATATTATGGTTCAAGAGAAGAGTCAATTGAAGGTACTAATTTAAATTTGTTAATTGTAAAATTTGTGGAAAAAAGATTTCAGGCAATTATATGGAAAAATTAAAAATAACAAGACCACATTGAAGAAAATACATTATTGGGAAAAATGCCAAAGATATGGTATCAGTCAGGTACAAGAAACCGTAGCATGTGAATATGCAACGAGAAAAATTATTTTGCTTATCTTATTTATTTATTTTTTGAGATGGAGTCTGGCTCTGTCACTCAGACTGGAGTGCAGTGGTGCGATCTCGGCTCACTGCAAGCTCTGCCTCCTGGGCTGGCACCATTCTCCTGCCTCAGCCTCCCGAGTAGCTAGGACCACAGGCACCTGCCACCAAGCCCGGCTAAGTTTTTGTATTTTTAGTAGAGATGGGGTTTCACCATGTTAGCCAAGATAGTCTCGATCTCCTGACCTTGTGATCCACCCACCTCCACCTCCTGCTTATCTTATTTTTAAATGTTCAGTTAATTAACATAAAAATGTTTTATTTTGCTTTAATATTCATAGGTGCATGTATATGTATTTAAAGACTTTTTTTGAAAATAGTTTTTATCTAGAACTACTTTATAACACCATCAATATAATATAACAATTTTGTTGGACTTTTTTCCTCCCTCCCTCCCTCCCTTCCTTCCTCCTTTCCTTCCTCCCTTCCTTCCTTACTTCTTTCCTTCCTTTCCTACCCTCCTACCCTCCTTCCCTCCCTTCCTTCCTTCCTCCCTCCATCCCTCCCTTCCTCCCTACCTCCCTCCCATCCTGCTTCCCTCCCTCTCTCCTTCCTCCCTCCTTCCCTCCCTTTCCTTCCTTCCTTCCTTGCTTGCTTCCTTCCTTCCTTCCTTTCCTTCCTTCCTTTCCTCCTTTCCTTCCTTTTTTCCTTCCTTCCTTCTTTCCTCTCTCTTTCTATCTATAAATACTGATTTTTTTTGGAAATAATTTTTGACTATTGGAGTGCCCTGGCAGTGTGCACAACACATGGCCTGGCCATCCTTCTAGCTATCTCTGATGATGGCCAGGAAGCCGAGGTCTATGGTGACAGAGATTGGCCAGTGGGAATGGGTGAAATTCCCCTGTGATAGGTTGGGAATTTTCAGGGAGAAAGAAGGCGAGATCCTGACCTATGGTGCAGGGGCTGGGGCATTGAGAGTTTGAGAAGAGACAGGAGGGTGCTGAGCACTGATATGGTTTGACTGTGTCCCCACTCAAACCTCATCTTGAGTTGTAGCTCCCATAATTATCGTGTGTTGTGTGAGGGACTTGGTGGGAGATAATTGAATCATGGGGGTGGAGAACAAAGCCAAGCCAATATCTTGACTTTAGTTCAGCGAGACTGAGTTTGAACTTCTGATCTCCAGAACCGTAAGACAATAACTTTCATCATTTTAAGCCATTAACTTTGTGATAATTATTTACAGCAGCCTTAGGAAACCAGCACAGGGGGTGAGGCTGCACCTTGCCCAGGAAGCCAGAGACGACCAGCTATGCAGGGACTTTAGCTCGAATCTGATTAGGTCAGCGGACACCACCCCCATTCCCAGGACTGGGAGGTGGCTGGGGCCACTGCAGCCACAGCATGTGTCTGCTCACGTGGGGCTTATTTTTAAAGGGATTGTCCTCACCTGCTGCTGTCTGTGTTTATAAAGTTGGCCAGAAAGGAGACATCTTCCTTTGCCAGGTTTAGCTTTAGCTCTGATATTTGCCTGGAACATAGTAGGTGTTCAATAAACAATATCTGTGGATATTGTTAGTAATATGTGACCCTATTTAAAGAACTCAGAAGGGGCATTGGGCAAGTCTACGAGGGAGGGAGATTCTGTAATTTCTGTGTGGTATTTTCTGGATTCTGCACATTTTAACCTTGGCTATGAGAGAGTGTGACTTTTTCCAACAAATTAGTTAATTCTTCAAATTAACTCCAATTTCAGCAGCATGGTGATGAGAAAGGTGTTGGAAATCCAGCCACAGATGTCAAAGACCGTCAGCACGGTCACATAATAAGATGCTACTTTCAAGCCACGAATAACCCAACCAGTTATTGGGCTTATGAAATCTTGTAAGCCATTCCAGAGAGACTAATTTAATTTTTATGATTCAGAATTTGCAGGCTATAACGGGTCAGAGTCCATGCAAGCTCTGGGGGCTGTATTCCGCCCTGGCATGTTTCACTTGATTTTGATATAAGGAGTTACTGGAACCTTCCCAACAGTTCTAAAACCTTTCCCTCCTCCTCCTGTTCTGGAAAAGCAATTAAGACCTAAACTAGACATGAAATAAAAGTCTCTTAAATTGATTTAGAGTTACTTTTAAAAAGTACCCTCACAGAAGCGGAACATTTTGCCAAGAGGTAGGTGTAAAAGGAAGTTTTTTGTTTTTCTAAGAGACACAGATTTCCCCTTATATTGTACTCTCATAAAAGAGAAAAAGGGTGGTCATTTACTTACTCAGGCAGAAAATGAAGGCGTTCACAACTTTAGCTGGGTTTTCTGATCGTGAGAGCTGCCTTTGGAGGTGTTTTCTCTTCTGGGAAGCTCTGTGGAAATGTGGTCGCTTTAAATTATATAACCTCCTCTCCAGTGACGTCATTGTGGGGATTGCCGCAAAAGTGAGTCTTTCGGGACTCACTCCAAGTGGATTTGGAAGGAAAAATCCACTCTCATTTCACTTTGCACTGAAGGGATGATGACAGATTATTCAGTTACCATCTCCTCTTTTACTTTGGTACCATCTGCAGAGGCCTGCAATCCTGCCCAAGACCTGTACATTGGCCAATAGGCCCTAAAAACACGTTTTGGCATTGCCAACTTGCCCCAAGGCTCGCAAAGTATCAGTGAACATTGAAGGACGGCTTTTGACCCCTTCACTGTTGGCTTCTGAATGTCTGGGGCTCTGCAGCTGCTTTTGTGGGAGCCACTTCGAATGGCCCCTTTTGAATTTTGGTCATGAAAGATACATTGCCAAGAATTCATCAGAGTGGACCCATCACACAGAGAGCTAGGAAAACGTTTGACTCATGCAATGTTCAGAGTTGAGTAAGACCAGATACACTTTTTCCTAATCCTCCTTGGCGGCTCTGAAATTATGTTGGCATGGGTCAAGTTGAACTACTCAAGACCTCATGTTTCAGACAGTAAGATATTTTTGGCTTTCTTTGAGAATCAGGTGGCAAGATTCTCCAACTGAAGGCCCCTTACCTGCCATCTTAAAAATTAAGATCTTTCCAGGCCACCGCCTACATGTAGGAGAACTCATTCATGCCAGAATTCAGGGCTTCGAGTCTGACTTCTGGGAATGTGACTCTCTAAATGTTTGGAGCAGAAGGTGTTACCTCTGTCTTTAGAATCTTGCCTTTTCCTTGTGTTCCCTTTTTCTGCTAGTGACATCTCAGTGGGAGCCAACTGCACTTCAAGTTTTCCTGCTATTTTCTCCTGTTGCTGAAGACCTTAAAACTGTGGAAGTAGGTGGAACAAATAGCATTCTGAGGCTCAGTAGTGGATGTACATTTCAGGGAAGAAGTTGGAATTTGCCTTAGAGGATGGTTCCTTCCTATCAGGAGAGACCTCCTGGGTGGGATTTGCAATAAAAAAAAAATTGTCAACAGGAAAGCATCTTCCATCATTCTGGGGAACCAGAAGAAGGCTCCAAATCTTAGCCTTTCCTGTTACTTAGTAACGTAGGCGGGGGTCTCTCCAGCCCGCGGCTGGCTTGTTCTCCCTTCAATATGAGTTTAGACGATACTGTTTCTGAGAAACATTTATTCTTAGGAGATGTCTCCCTGTTGATTCACCCAGGAGCGCGTATAAAGCCAGCTCTGCCACGAAGAGCACATGCAGCTCTGATCTCTGCTTTGCCTCTCGCTGGAAGACAGGCCATGAAGAGAGCTGGCCTGAGTGAGCTGGACTTCAGAGATGCATCTGGCCGCCTTGCTAAGGTGATGGTGGGGAATGGAAAGTTCTTTAAGAAGACCCATGTTTCCCCTTGTTGCTCATCTCCATGGGAAACGCGAGACAGGCCTGGGCTCAGGGGAGCAGAGGGTCTCCTACTGTCTCCGGGGCTAAGGGAGTGGGGCTGAGGGTAGGGGGAGGAGACCCCAAATCTGTGAAAGAAAAGCAGGTCCCTATAGCGTGGCAGAAGACAGTGGGGGGCTAAGAAGTGGGAAAGCACTGAGGACCCTCTGCTGAGGCTTCACTTGCCTTTTCTTTTCTTTCTTTCTTTCTTTCTTTCTTTTTTTTTTTTTTTTGAGACGGAGTTTCGCTCTTGTTGCCCAGGCTGGAGTGCAATGGGGCGATCTCAGCTCACTGCAACCTCTGCCTCCTGGGTTCAAGCGATTCTCCCGTCTCAGCCTCCCGAGTAGCTGGGATTACAGGCTCCCACCACCACACCCAGCTAATTTTGTATTTTTAGTAGAGACGGGGTTTCTCCATGTTGGTCAGGCTGGTCTTGAACTTCCGACCTCAGGTGATCTGCCCGCCTCGGCCTCCCAAAGTGCTGGGCTTACAGATGTGAGCCACCGTGCCCGGCTGAAACTTGCCTTTTCTGAATTCAGTTGTTTGTAATTCCCACAGCCTCCATAAGGTTTGGTTAAACCTTACAGTCTGATGTGCACTGTGCTTGATGAAGTCCCCTGGGTACTTGGGTGAAGAGGTGGCCACAGAGGATAAAGGGCTGCCTCTGGAAATAGAGGACAGGCCCACCTTCCCTGGGGTGTCCTTAATACCAGTGAGGAGGCACTTCAGGCAGGCTGGACTCCCTGTAGTATGCATCGGCTCGGACCATACTGGATGTGTATTCACAGGAAGGTGAGCTCTGGAGTTTGAGACCCCTGGGGACATGCAGTCCCAGTGCCCACTGTGACATCAAGGGAAACTTTCCCGTTCTCTAGTCGATCAGTCCTGGAGTTTTTTTCTCCTTTACTTTTCTAGTCCTATCCAGCAGGTTCTTCAAAATGAAAGATTCTAGTACATGTCACCCAGCACACCTCTACAAATAGCACCCAGATGCTAAGCCTCTCCGGGTTCGTTCTTAGTCCTTACGACATCTGATGTCTCCAGTGTTCTCCCAATTGTAGATGTAGGACAGAAAGCCACAGCTGGGCAGAATTCTTGCCAGGATGAAATGCAGCACCCCCACTGTGGTCCGGCTCGTGTCCTTTCACCCCTGACCCCAAGGCTGTTGGCCATCACACCTTTCTTCCCATCGCAGGGTTTAGAAACTCATGCAACGTACATACAAGTCTGCAACAAAGGGCTGTAAATCAGTCTCCTGGCTTTCCGATTCCTTTCCTTCAGTCTATCCTTCTGCTGGATTAATATTCTGGAAACACCTGCATTTTGTCATGTCAGGGGACAATGACCCAACCCCTTGGAATTCACGAGTTCCCCCATAGTCTTGCTGTAACATCCAGAGCCACCCTCCACGTTGAGTGAGTGACTCATGGGCTCCGAATGCATCCTGCTTGTGAGCATTTGCTGAAAATGACCTCCCCCTCCTTGCTCTGTTCAGTGCTCATCCATCACTTAAGTCCTGGTGTAATCCTCTGCTCTTCTGTAAGCACAGTGTCTGAGTGCTTTCCCCTTTATTCTACAAACATGTATGGAGCACTCACCGGGTGTCAGGCAAATACCACCAGGCAAATGCCACAAAAGCATATGTGTCTGGCACACAGGAAGCAGGGAATGGATGGGGTGAACAGAGGGGGTCAAAGTGTAAGGGGGGGTAAGCAGAAAATCACAAATGTACATTCAGCAAAGCACAAACACTTGGAGATCTACAGGATGGCAGTGTGGACATGAGCATGTCCTGGGCATTCAGGCAGCTCCAGGTGCTGCCTTGGCCTGGCAGCCAGCCCTGAAGTGAAGGGTCCTGGGTGCTGGCTCTGGGGTGGGAAGGTACCCACTTAGCAGATAAAGCTCCACTGGGCCAGGGGTTCCATGGGCCAGGAAAGTTAAAAAAAAATCCATATGAAACTCCCTGCCCTTGTGTGGCCCTGCGTTGGCAGATGAAGGCCTTCTCACCCGGGCAGAGCAGGAGATCACCAGACCTTACTCCTTAGGGAGCCTCGAGAATCCCAGGAGTGCACATGCACTCAGAACCAGGACAATCAACTGCATTTCTCTGTCTCCTAAAGCCGAAGCCAGGCCATGTCACGTCTCTTCTCAGACTCCTCTGTTGCTGTCTCAGGCCCAGGAAAACACACAGACCTGACATCGGGAAGGCTGCACATTCGCAGACCCAGCTGCCTCCCAGAGCACATGCGCAGACCCAGCTTCCCAGACCACCTGTCTCATGGTGCCTGGCTGCCCTGGCTTTCTAAAGCTGTGTTTTTTTTTGTTTTTTGACACAAGGTCTCACTATGTCGCCTAGGCTGGTCTCAAATTCCTGGGGGCCCAATCCATCCTCCCTTCTCGGCCTTCCAAAATGCTGGGATTACAGGCACTTCCCACTACGCCCAACCTTTCCTCTCTCTGTTTTGGATGTGCCACCTTCTCTCCCACCTCAGGGCCTTTGCACGGTCCGTTCCCCTGCATGGAGCACCTTGCCATTGAGAGCCCCACGCTTGCTCCCCCAGGTCCTTCTTGTCCTCACCAATCCTCCCTTATCAGAGAGCCCTTTCCTGAAATAACCTCTCCTCCTCTTGGCCTGCTACACTGCTCTTTACAGCCCTATCGCCACCTGCTCCACCAGGCAAGGGATTTGTCTCTTTTGATTAGGTTTATCTTCCCAGCTCCTACAACAGGGCTGATATGTAAGAAGTGCTTAAATATTTGCTGAGTATATTCATAATCCTATGTATTATAAATAAATATGTAATAGCAATAACTTGTCTTATGTCAACAAACGTGTCCCAAACCCCTTGTAGGGGCCAGGCCCTGTGTGGGCATGGGGGGTGCGGAGATGAACACAGCCCACTCCCTGCCCACTTAAGGAACTCTTGGGATGGCTGAGGACAAGGACAAGCTGACGTCCAGTGACAACATATTGTAGAAAGCAGAGTGGCAATGAAGTTCTGAGGCTGTGTCCGAGTGTGAGGTTTGAAAAAAATGAGTTCTGCTCGAGGGGGAGTGGGATGGGTAATTTATGTGTCGTGCTGAGTGGGCCATGGGGTGCCCAGACATTTGGTTAAACATGGTTTCTGGGGGTGTCCGTGAGTGAGTTTAACCTTCACAGGTTAATTCGAATGATTAATGTTTGAATGGGTAGACTGAGTGAGGCAGATTGTCTTCCCCAACGTGGTGGGTGGCATCGAACCTGTCGGAGACCTGAATACAACCAAAAGGAGCAGCAAGGGAGAACTGGTTCTCTCTGCCTGGCTGTTTCCAAGCTGGGACACCTGTCTTCTCCCACCTTCTCACTGGCCGTCCTGGGTCTCTGGCCTTCACACTCCCACTGAAACTACATCACTGGTCCTCCTGGGTCTCCAACTTGCAGATAGCAGATGGTGGGATTTCTCAGCCTCCATAATCGCATAAACCAATTCCTTATAACAAATCTATCTATATTTATCTATTTTCTGTTGGTTGTGTTTCTCTAGAGAACCTTGACTATTATGCAGAGTTGGGGAAGAATTCGTGGCAGAGGATTATTTAAACTGGGTTTTCAGGGCTGAATAGGAGTTTGGAAGGCAAGCAAGCTGAGAAAACCATCGCAGGTGGGGGGACCAGTATGTGTATTGTAACACACACATGTTCATAAGCCTTTGTGGAAGGCTCACTTGGAACTTGGAGTCAGAAAGCCTGGGTCAAGCTCCACACCCCAATTACTCATTCTATCCATGAATATCCCATATCCCTTACCCTCCAGCAGGCCCTGTGCAGCTCTTGGTTTGGTTCAGGGAAGAGAACTGAGTGATAGTTTCAGTCCAGAGTAAGGGTGCTTTGAGAGAGCAGGTGCAGAAAGTTTTGTAGCTCACAGAAGCAATTTCCATTTCCCTGTACTTGGAGTTTTATAGCTCTAACTACACGATCTATTCTAAAGATAAATGCTCACAGCAGGTGGAGCCCACCTGCAGGGCTTCCAGAAGAGAGCCGGGGTGGCGGTCCTGGAATGCTCTGGTCCTACCTGCTTCTGAGAGTTGTTGTTAGGGTCAAATAACTGTGTGGGAAATGTCAGTACCGTGCTGTATAGATGTTCCCAGGATAAGATGAATATGTACATGTTGATCCATCTTTTCTCAGTTTTATGACCTTTCTATCTTAATCTGGCAGCAAGTGCCATGTGGAAAATCTCTTACATCATTTTTCAGTCAGCCTAGATGCCTAATTAACCCACGTGTACAGCAAAGAATGGGGGCATGGAATCAGATGTTTTCCTTAGAAACCAGTATTTCCTTTATGATGTTTTAAAGAGATGGAATTGGATTATAAAGTTGATGCTGTGAACATTTATCTTTCATTTAAATCATGTTGGTCCCCACGATGGAGATGCAAAACTCTGGGTCCGGGGAAACTGAAATTTCTTCTGTAAGCTGCAGGACTCTGAGTACAGGGGAACTGAAATGCTGAAGATAATCATAACTTTTCTTGAAGACTTGGGGTCATTCTTGACTGTCCCAGCCCTCATGGGGGCTACAGACTTGAGATAGAGACAGACTAACAGAGAAACCTGTACAGGATTGTGATTGTGAGTTCTATGAAGAAACAGAACAGGATCCAGTGGTCTTCAAAACAGAAAGGCATGAGGATCTGTACAGCAGTTTCCCCTTAGGCATAGGGAAAACATTCCAAGATCCCCAGTGGATGCCTGAAACTGCAGATGGTATCAAACCTTATAACACTATGCTTTTTGCTATACAGGAATTGTGGGTAACTTATGCAGCATGGGTACATTGGACAAAGGGATGACTCATGTCCCAGGTGGAACAAAGTAGGATGGAGCGAGATTTCATCACACTACTCAGAATGGTGCATAATTTAAAATGTATTAATTGTTTATTTCTGGAATTTTCCATCTAATATTTTCAGACCTGTATTGGCCACAGGTAGTTGAAACCATGGATAAGGGAGGGGACTCCTGTACTTAGGGAGGTCAGGGAGACACTGAGCAAATCTCATTGCAAAAGCAAGTCCCTGGTCCTTAAGGTCTGATTTGGAAGTCTGGGCAGGCAGGTGTACGGTGTGGAGCTGCCTCAGCAGGGTTGACACCCTAGCTCCATCATTGCTGAGAAGGTGAATCTGGACCATTTTCAATTCCACCTTCCGGAGCCTCAGTCTAAAATGGAGCACATTGCAGAGTTTGAGAATCGCATGGGATAATGTGGTGATGCAACTGGCCTTTGGTAGGCACCCCACAGTAACTGTTCCTGATTTTATCATTTTACTGTTGCACAAGACAATGGTAGTGTCATTACGAGGAGGGCCCACACACGCTGTGCTCTGTCTTGGCTGGAACTGAGGAGATGAAACAGACGCTCATTGCTCGCCGGCTGAGTGGACCACAGAGAGTGACTCAGCATAAAGGGAGGCATCCAGAGAGTCTCAGAACCCTGTCTTTGGCCATCTTTCAGGGTTGTCTACAAATAGCCTCCCACCTGGGTGGGGTTGGTGGCTGGGCTGTCTGGCAGCTGGGAGCTGGGCCGTGAGGCTATTTATTTATTTATTTATTTAAATCCTGGTCTGAGACTCCTTGAATTGGTCTGCCTTTTGGTTCTGGGGAAGGAAGAAAGAATCAGCAGATCACAGGTCCCAGGTTCGCAAGGATGGGCGTTTACACTCAGCACCTCGGACCCATGATTCACGCTCTGGGGGCTCGGGCTGGCCCGCAACATGGGAAAGGCCTCAGTATCTTCCATTTGAAAAAAATTCTCTACAGTAGCATTTCCTATCATTTCTTAGGAAATCTGTGCTAACAAGTATCTCTAACCCTAAAAAGATCCGAGAAAAACATCCAGTGTGCTCTCTCATTGTTGAGAGAAGGCGCCTGCAGGTACCTTAATGGGAAACTTGATGGTGAGCATGTGCTCAAAAAGACTAAAACACCTGAATCCATTTGCTCAGGCTGCCATACAAAGTATCAAAATCTAAGTGGCCTAAACAACGAACGTTTGTCCTCTCACAGTTCTGGAGGCCAAGAAGTTCAAGATCAAGGTGCTGGCAGTGTTGGTTCCTCCTGGAAGGCCCTGAAGGAGAAGCCGCTCCTTGCTTCTTCCTCACTTCTGGTGATTCTGGGCAATCCTTCACATTTCTTGGCTTGTGGAAGCATTGCTCCGGTCTCTGCCTCTATCTTCTCACGGCCTTCTCTCTGTGTCTCTGTGTGTTTTTCTCCTCTTCTTATAAGGACACCAGTTATTGGATTTAGGGGTCACCTTAGTCCAGTACAGGTTAGGTATCCCTTATTCAGAAATGCTTGGGACCAGAAGTTTTTGTGTTTTGGATTTTGAATGTTTTTGAATTTCGGAATATTTGCAGAATACGTACCAGCTGACCATCCTTAATCCAGATATCCAAAATCTAAAATGTTCCAATCACATGTCCTTTCAGCATCATGTCAGTGCTCAAAAAGTTATGGATTTGGGGGCATTTGTGATTTCAGATTTTTGGATTAGGAATGCTCAACCTATGTAACCTCACCTTAGTTTAACTACTTCTGCAAAGACCCTATTCCCAAATAAGGTCATATTCTGAAGTTCCATGTGGACATGAGTTGGGGTGGAGGGATGCTCCTCAACTCATCACAACATCTTTATCAGACTGAATCTTCACAATACTTGGATCTTCATTTACTAGACGAGAAAAAAGACACTCAGAGAAATTCACTGACCTTGTTCAAATTCCCACAGCTGGGAAGCGGCAGAGGTGAGATGTGACCCAGGAACCTGCCTCCAAGCCCCTGTACCATTGGTGCTGGGGCCTTCGTAAACTATAGAGGACAGCATCAACATCACATAAGGAGTCCTTGGAGACCACTGGTCTACATGCCAGAAGCCTGTTAGAGTCATTACTTATTATCTCTCCATTTGACAGATGAGCAAACTAAGACCAAAGGTGGTGGGAGGGAGGATGAGTAAAGTGACTTGCTGAGATGACACAAGTGGCATGGTAGGGAACCCATGGCCTGGTCCCCAAAGTTCTCCCCCAACAATTAAACATTCTAGCTCAGTGTAAGCAGGTAAAAGGAGCCAGACACAAAAGGCACATGTTGTAGGCTCTACAGAGACAGCATCCTACAACATGTGCCTGGCTTCTTTCACAACAGGTAAATCTAGAGACAGAAAGATTAGTGGTTCCCCAAAGCCATGAGGAAGGAAGAATGGGATGTGACTGCTAATGAATATGCGATTTCTTTGGGGGATGATGAAAGTGTTCTGGAATTAGATAGTAGTGATGGTTGCATGAATCAGTTGTTAAGTAAAAGCTGAAGTGGGTGAACTTCATGGCATGTGAGTTACATCCACCAGCCTCTGGGAAGGGGATCTGCAGAAAGCAAGTATGCACAAGGCTTACGAGATTCAAAGCTTTTATTGCAGCAGAAATAGCCCAAGCCCTGGCTCATAAGCTCCTCATGCAAGAAGGCACTTCAAGGACTTTTCCTGTGACAGAATTTGCACCCTCCGTTTGTCAAGGCATGAACACCCCAAAAACAGAGAGAGCTTCCAGAGCACCCCCTTTAAGAACTGCATGGCCTTGGCAAGTTACTTCCCTCTCTGGGCCTCAGTTTCCATACTATGAACCAGTGATCATGCAAACTCTCAGAGTGGTTGTGAGCATGAAATATTTTGATGAGGTCCCTTTGACCTAGGACTGTTTTGCCTCAGCCAACAAAATAAAATAAAATAAAAAACTAAAACCAGAATAAAACTCTCACGAACAAACGATTAAACTTTCACCATTGTTATTACCAGACCATGACCTCTGTTGCTCATCCCTGCTCCCCACCCGCATCCTTGGTGAAGGATCAGAGCTATGTAAGGGTCAGGAATTGGGTAACAAGGAGATAATGCAGCACATGGCTGGGGTCTGCAAAATGGAGACGCCCCACTCTGAGTCATGAAGGCTGCACTCAAGAGGCTCCAGCACTAGCATGAATTCCGTGAGGTCATCCGGTGTCCAGTTTGCATCTCTGCATCCTGTTCTCATCCTCTCTGGCCAGGGAAGACTCAGGAGCTGGGCTCCTTGCTTGGTCCCATAAGCCCACCTGGGCTTCTTCCCATTGCGCCAGCTTGCTGGAGCCAGGGAGGGTCAAGAGTTGAGGGGCTGCTTCTGTTGCCTGGCTGGTGAGGCTCTCCCAGCCCTTTTTTTTTTTTTTTTTTTTTGCCTGCTAAGAGCCCTGCTCAGGTTTCCAGGCATGTGGTTTCCCCTGGATTGCAGACTCCCTTGAGTAATTCAGGCATCTGTGAACAAAATTCCCTGGATGAGTGAGCTCCCTTAGGCACTTGTGGACAATTTCCTCCAACCTCAGGGCATTTAGTGAGGGGGTGCAGCCTGGGTGGGAAGAATGGGCACTGAAGGCAGAATGAAATATCTTCTGGGATATCTCTAGGTTCTTGCGTCCAAATGGCTGGGCCAGTAGAGAATGAGCCTGGAGCAGAGAGAGGGAGACATAGAGACAAGACAGGGGCCAGATCATGTAGGGTCTTGCAAGCCATGTTACAGCTGTAGAACCTTATTGCAAGAGGGGTGGGACACTGCAGAAGGGTTTCCCTTGGAGGATGCTCCCATCACACTCACTGCCAACATCATCATCATCATCGTCATCATCATCATCAAAGCTAGTACATGTTCAGTGCCAACTATGTACCAGGCACTGTGCTAGATGCTTTCATACATTAATCCTTTTAACAATTTTATAAGGTAGATACCATTATTATCCCCATTTTACAGATGAGGAAATGTTGACTCAGAAAGGATAACTGAGGTACCCAAGACTACAGATCAAATAAGAGCCCAAGGCTGAACCACAAGTGGAATCCAGGTCTATCTAGTCCCAAAGTCTTGGCTCCTGAACACAGTTCTCTATGTTTATAGCCTCCTCATGAATGTATTTGCATTCTTAAAAGACCACGTTGGCTACAGAGTGGAGAATAAGAATTGGGAGATGGTAGGGGTTAGGATTGGAGGCACCCATGACAGACGATAGTTGGACATAGAAAGAAACATAGATTTAGGAAACACTTAGTGAGTAGAATCTAAAAAAGGTGCTGATCCCATTACTGGGTATATACCTAAAGGAATATAAATCATTCTATCATAAATACACATGCATATGAATGTTCATTGCAGCACTATTCACAATGGCAAAGGCATGGAATCAACTTAAATGCCCATCAATTGTAGACTGGATAAAGAAAATGCGGTACATGTACAACCATGGAATACTATGCAGCCATAAAAAGGAATGAGATCATGTCCTCTGCGGGAGCATGGATGGAGCTGGAGCCCATTATCCTTAGCGAACTAACCCAGGAACAGAAAACCAAATGCCACATGTTCTCATTTACAAGTGGGAGCTAAATGATGGGAACACATGAACACAAAGAAGGGAACAACAGACACTGGGGCCTAGTGGAGGGTGGAGGTTGGGAAGAGAGAGAGGAGCAGGAAAAATAACTAATGGGTATTAGGCTTAATGCTTGGGTGATGAAATAATCTGTACAACAAACCCCCATGACCTAAGTTTACCTATGTAACAAAACTGCACTTGTACCCCTGAACTCAAAATAAAAGTTAAAAAAAATAAAAGAGGTGCTGACCCACTAGATGGAAGGCATGAAGGAGAGAGTACATTGAATGATGAGCCCCAGGTTTCTGGCATGGATGGATGGATGCGTGGATGGACGAGGGGCATTTATGGAGACAGACTAGACAACTTTTGTTTAATAAATGAGTGAAGGAATGAATACATGAATAATGAAGGGATCCCAAAGTGGAATGGATAATGAGTTCCCCATCGTTGGGAGTATGAAACAAGTGGCTTTCATCAGGATATTGTAGAGGATACTCCTGATTTGAAGGGAAAGTCAAGTGGTAGGCACTCAGTAAGTCTATACTGCAGGAATAAATGATTGAATCGCTGCTGCGCCTATGAGGCTTCATGAGGAGCTCACATGCACCTGGTGGGAACTTGGTAATGAGTTACTCCTGCAGAAATGTAAGATGGAAGGAAATATTCAAGCACTGTTAATATTTTTTACATCTTCTTTCTTAAATTTCTACTGATTGATTATATTTTAGAATGCACATCTTCATACATATTAATAAGTATACATATTGGGTATGCATAATCAATCCTTTTTTTCCTATAGGAATATACAATCCCAGAAGCTTGGAGACCACTGATCTACATGCCAGAAGCCTGTTAACAGGTTGAGCAGAAATAAATAGCACCCCTTCCCAAAGGCTTCTGAGTGTGCAAGGCAGTGTCCCAGGGACCAAACTCGGAGGTTTTGGGAGTTGTACCAAATGCTAGAGCTATGCAAAAACCTCATCCATTTATTATGCAGTACAGAAAAGACACATGTTTACATGATTCATCCATTTTCTCATTCGGATGTGAAATGCTTCCTGTTTACAACATAACAGCTCTTTGAGTCTTTCACAGGGTAGATGTTTTTTATCAGGGCATCTACACCATGCACAGGGCAGCTCTTCTCCCGCAGACTCAGTTGCCCCTCAGACCAGGTGTGGATCCCCACATGGCCATTGGGATAGAGCTCTGCTTCTAAGAGAGTCTCAGACCATCACATGCTCTGCTGATGAATGACTGCCCTGTGTGAAAAAACACAGCCTCTTTTTTTTTTTTTCATTCATCATGGATGGCACAGTTTGACTTCATTCTAATACTAAATGGTTTTTACTTCTTCTTTCACCTGTTTTCTTTCTCCAGGTATTTATTGGGGCAGAGGGGTGTGGGTGGTGGGAAGAAAGAGTGGGTTGGGGGTAAGGAGGGAATCTTTTTTTTTGACACTTTCGCTTTAAAATTCAGAGTTGAATTGGTCAGGATTTATGGGCTCTTTGCCATGTAAATTTTTCTCATTCTCCAGGTTCTAACCCTCCAGGTTCTAGCCCGCCAGGTTCTAGCCTGCCAGGTTCTAGTCTGCCAGGTTCTAGCTCTCCAGGTTCTAGCCCTCCAGATTCTAGCTTTCCAGATTCTAGCCCTCCAGGTTCTAGCTTTCCAGGTTCTAGCCCTTCTACATTCTAGGCCACCAGGTTCTAGCCCTTCTAGGTGCTAGCCCACCAGGTTCTAGCTCTCTAAGTTCTACACTAAGTTCTAGCCTTCAGGTTCCAGCTCTCCAGGTTCTAGTGCATCAGGTTCTAACCCTCCAGATCCTAGCTCTCCAGATTCTAGCCATTCAGGTTCTAGCCCTCCAGGTTCTAGCTCTCTAGATTCCAGCCCTTCAGGCTCTAGATCTCCAGGTTCTAGCCCTCCAGATTTCAGCCCTTCAGGTTCTAGCTCTCCAGGTTCTAGCTCTCTAGATTCCAGCCCTCCAGGTTTTAGCCCTCCAGTTTCTAGCTCTCCGGGTTTTAGCTTCTCTAGGTTCTAGCCTCTCTAGGTTCTAGCCTCTCTAGGTTCTAGCCTTCCAGGTTCTTTCCCTCCAGGTTCTAGCCCTCCAGCTTCTAGCTCTCCAGGTTATAGCCTTTCCAGATTTTAGCTTCTTTAGGTTCTAGCCCCTCTAGGTTCTAGCCTCTCCAGATTCTAACCCTCCAGGTTCTAGTTCTCCAGGATCTAGCTCTCCAACCAGCTAATAAATATTCATGTATCAAGTGAATGAGTGCTGCCCTGGCACTGCTGATGGTGAATGCCATTGCCATTCCTCTTCTCACACTCTTCTAGGGCTTGTACTGGGATACCTTCCAATAAACCATTGATTGACAGGAACAATCCCTTGTTGCTGAGAGAGGAACAGTCCCTGAGCAGGCCTGCACTCTCCCCCTCCCCAGGTACCCGCTGGCGGTGGGAGTCTCAGCACTGTGATCCTCTGGGCAAGACCGATTAGAAATTTCTTCCTCTGCCTCATCACAAATCAAACTTTGAAGACATGGCCTTCTCCCCAAATGCTCATGTGTGTGTGGCAGTCGGGGGCTCAGGGTGGTGGGGAGGACAGGTGGAAGGGAGCCAATGAGCACCTACTGTGTGCCAGACACTGGTACTTCACACTGCCACCGGCTCCCAATACTGATTCTGCTCCACGGAGCTATTTCTAAACCTCAGTGTCTTTTCCTTATAGTAAACATACCCCAGTTACATGTGCATAATAATGCCTCACATGTACATAGCACCCTTTGCTTTTCAAAGTACTTTTATACCTGTTACTGCCTTTAATCCTCACAACGACTTCATGTTACAGAAGAGGGAACTGAGGCAGGGACAGGTGGTTGTGCAATAGTTATTGGTTGAGCTGGAACCTTGGGCTCTCCCTTTCTGCTGTCCATATCACCCACAGCACCCTGCTCAACCATCTCATCTAACAGCTTTCTGGCGGTGGCAGTGCCCAGTCATTCCCAGTCGAGTCTTTGAGTTCCTTCAAGATGGAGATGGCTCCTTCTCTTTCTTCCCTCTTGCCTCCAGTGCTCAATATTGCTTATACAGCAAGTGCTCAATATGTGCTTATTGGATTCTTCTTTGGCACAGACCACCTTGTCCATCAGTGAGGGGTGCCACAGAATCCTGGTATCCAGGTTCTTATCAGGGACCCCTCAGGGCTTAACCTTCATTAATGCAAGAAATTGTCCGCCAAAGTTCTCGCTGAATGGATTAAAGAAACCCAGGGCAACAATTCACTTGTGCACTCAGCCATTGCACCAAAGCTGGATGGTGGTTCTCCTGGAGATCCAAGTTGTCTTGCTGGGGCAGGGAGGGACACCATGTGGGAGGGAAGCTCAGTCACTCCTGTCCCTGTCCCCAGGCCCCCTCCACTCCTGGGAAGGAGCAGGCTGGCTCAGGTGTGGCAGCAAATAAGAACAGTAATGCTGTCGTGTTTATGGAGTCCTTGGCTGTGCATGAGTTCACCCCATCCTCATAGCCATGCTCCCTGCAAAATTGGGCAGGGCAGGAATTATTCTCCTGTGTTTTACTGGAGACACCAACTCATTTCCCAAGGTCATGCATGGATGTCCCCATGGCATTCCTGGGCCCATGCTGAAAAGCAACTGTCCCTCAATCCTTAACACAAATTCACAGCAGCCCTGCTGGCGTTTGCTCACTGTCTGCTCCCTGCCCAGTCCTGCAGTTTGTGAATCTGGCGTTCCACCGAGATGGAGGTCCGCAGTGTGCCCATGGAGTTCTCCATCTGAATGGATTCTGACCTACAGCCCCCTTTCTGGCACACTCCCTGGTACACCTCCCAAGACTTCTTTCGGAAGCGCTTGCCCACAATCACATACACCAATGGGTTGAGGCAGCTGTTGCTGTAGGCCATGAAGGAGGCGATCTGTGTGATTACATCGATGATGTGCTCGTCCCAGCAGCTGGCGAGGATGCCGAGGCGATGCAGCGTGTCCAGGAAGGTGCTGACCTGGAAGGGCAGCCAGCAGATGACGAACAGCAGCAGCACAACCAGGACCAGCACCGTGGCCCTCCTCTCTGTCTGGATCTCCTTGAACTTCTGCATCTCATTGTTCCGCAGCACCTGCATGATCTGCATCGTGCAGAAGGTGATGACGCTCAGGGGCAGCAGGAAGCCCACGATATTCAGGAGCATGTTGGTGAACACTTCCCAGACGAGAGATGGGTAGCTGATGACGCAAGCAGTGACGTTGTGGCCCTCGTCCCTGTACTCCTCCATGGTCCGGAACACCAGCATGGGTGAGCTCAGGAGCAGCGTGCATGCCCAGATCACCAAGCTGTAGAGCTTGGCCCAGCGCACACCGCGCATCCGGCCCATGGACATGGTTTTCACCAGGGCCAGGTAGCGGTCGATGCTCACCAGCATCAGGAAACAGATGCTGCTGTACAGGTTCATGGAGATAATGGCATTCACCACGCGGCAGAGCGTCTCCCCAAAGAGCCAGTTGAAGTTGTTGGAGATGGTGATGGCCCAGAAGGGCAACCCGCAGGCCAGGATCAGGTCTGCTGCGGCCAGGTTCCCCAGGTAGATCTCTGCCACCGTGCAGCTGCTCCTGTGCAGGCAGAAGACGCTGAGGACAAAGATGTTCTCTAGGGTGGCCAGCACGAACAGCACCCAGAGGAAGGGGGCCTGGATGGTGTTGAGCCAGCCCAGCCACTCCACTTGGGGGCATTTGCTCTGGGCAAAGGTCCCGTTAAGAGCTGGCAATTGCAAGGTGACATTGAGCATGTCGGCGCTGAAAGAAAGTAGAAAAGAGGCTATTTACCCCTCAGGGTCACAAGGGAAGGACAAAAACTGGTGCAGAAGGAGGCAGGGGTTAAAGACAACCAGCCAAGATGTGGAGAAGTCGAGGTGGAGCTCAGGCTGCTTTCTGCAGCCAGCGCTTCGGCGCACCTGACTCCCCTGGGTCTTACAGAGCCCCCTCTGATGCTTGGATCTAAATGGGGCCTCATGTTCTTCATCTCAAGGCTCCACTGGCATGTTTCCTTGGCCAGCATCCATCAACAGCACTAACAATCTCAAGTCTTGGACCCTTGACCTCCTTGAAGCTTCCATGATGGGAGGATTCACATTCCTTCCTTATCATCCGGGCCCCTCCCAAGGGAGTTGGTCACCTTTCAGCCTCTCAAAGTCCTGTGGTGGGTGAGTTAATTCATTAAAAGAGAAAAATGACATCATGCCAGACCTGGAGATTCCAGTCTGGCTTAGAGACCAAGGCCAGCCTATCTGCTTAGTTCCTGTCTTCCTGGACCGTCTGGGGTGGCATCATATTTCTGTACCTTCTATCAGCAAAGCACTGAAGAGAATAGGAGGATGCAGATAGCGAGGGAGGGTGGGGACTTTGGAGCCAGATAGTCCTACTGGGTTCACATCCTGGCTGCCTTACTTATAAGCTGTGTGATATTGGGGAAGTTACTTAACGTCCTTGAACCACAATGGCCTCACCTGTAAAATGGGAATTTAAAAATCTCCCTCTCAGGGTTGGGATGGGGATCTGAGACAATGTACAAAATGCCCCAAGCACTGCACTTGGCTCAGTAAACATTAGTAATTAACTATTCTTGCAAACCTATTAAAATAACCAGCGGTAAACTCCAACACCACCGTTTGTTGGTGACCCCATCTTTAATCTACTGGCTCCTCTTTCATTCTTAGGCGAGACTCACAGGCCACAGGGCAGGTACCTTTCTAGACTTGTTGCTGTAAATCATCTCTACCTTCAGCAGAGGCATGGGGCTTGGACAGACCTGGGTTCCAATCCTAGCTGTGTGATCTTGGGCAAATTGCTTGAACTCTCTGGGCTTCTATTTTGCCTTCTTGGGAGTGGGGTATTGCTCTCATCCTGACTCGCTTTGCATTTCTTTTTACATGGTTGTTGCAAGATTCAAGTCAAAGAGCGGATGTGAAGACACACTTAAAAGTCCAAAGCACAACCCAGAGGACAGGACTCACAGGGCATTTTCCCAGGGCCCTGTGGTGTGGGTGAGAGAAGGAAAAGGTGCTCTTTCTGGGAGGTGCATTGCTAGACAGGCTCATGGAGGAAGAGCTGAGCTACAAGTCAGGAGGAGATACGGATCATCACCTCTGGGGTTTCCCAGGAAAATTCCCTTTGCTTCTAGGAGCAGCTGGCTGGCATCCTGGAGCCAGACTGGGGGACCCGCAAAGCAATGCTTTTAACCTTTCAATGTTTTTTGAGCATCTGCTCTGTGCTGAGCTCTGCCTTGAGTGCAAAAACACAGAGAGGATACCACCCGGCCCCTGCCCTGCCTGACTCCTGACAACTGGGGCCCAGAGTGTGGAGGGTGCCCTGGAGGGAGCAGGAGGGATGTGGGACACAGACTTGGAGTAGGGGCAGGTGGGTAAGGTTGGAGGTGACTCTAGAGCTGGGTCTTGAAGGATAAGAAGCAGACAGGGCACAAGAAGGAGGACAAGCAGACCAGGCAGGGGGAACAGCCTGAGCAGAGGCACAGAACTGGGGAAGCTGTTGGTATATTCTGGAAAGTGACACTAGATATTGGACAGGAGAGGTGAGAAGTAGCAAGGGGCTGAGTGAGGAAGTAAGTGTGGTCTTCACTGGGTGCTAAGGAAGTGAGGCTTTGCCCCTGAGTCTTCAGGGACTACAGTGTTGGTATAAGAAGTATACTCTGAAAAGATCCCTGTGGTGCCTGGTGACTTTCATATGCCCCCAAATTACTTGATATTCTTCCTTTCAAAAGGAGGAATCTGCTTCCTCTTCTCCTGGATGTGGGCTGGACTTCTTACCAATGGTGGCGGGGATGGTGTGTGATTTCTGAGGCTAGGTCATAACATCCTTTGCAGCTTCTTCCTCGGCCTCTTGCATTGCTTACTTGGAAGGATGTGAGCCGCCATGTGAGGATACTGAAGCAGCCACAGAGCGGGGAACTAAGTTGCCACCTTGAAAGTGGATCCTCTGGCCCCAGTTAAGCTTTCGGTGGATCCTGGTTTCCCAGCCTTTGAGTTTTCCAACCAAGGCCCCAGACATCTTGGAACAGAGATAAACTGTCTCTACTGGGCTCTGAATTCTTGAGCCATGAAAACTTGCAGCCTCCTTTTCAGAGTCCTCTGAAGGTAAGATTTCCCCTGGGTAGTCCCCTTGGTCCAAGCCTCAACCCCATTTCTGTAACTACAGAAAACCCATTTCCTCCATACCCCTGGCTTCGGGAATCAATCATCTCTCATAGGCTAACTCACTAGAGACCAAAGTATAGCACTAGATGCTGCTTATTAATTTCTCAGCAAGACAATTGATAGCCAAGGGGATGGATCCTGGCCCATCCTTGGCTCTGAGAAGCCATAGGATCATCAAAAAGACGCCTGGTGAGTGCGGAATTGGAAACTATAGGTCCAGTGCACTGTGGCCTCAGCTGAGATGGCCATCTGCTCACTTTCATCATAGGCCGCACCTGCCACAAAATGGAGAAGTTGGAGTGGACCCCTCAGCCTTGTTTCTTGCAAATGCTGCCTCCCAGAACAGATCTCCCTATCCTCTGTTTCTACTCTGGCTCAGGTCTCCATCCCCCTCCCCTTAAATTCTCTCTTTAGAGTGTTCTGATCTTCCACCAGATGTCAGCCATATATTGGAGATATTTTGTCTCCAAGGCAACCTGGCACATTGCTGTCTGATCTGCTGGGTATTGACTTCAATGTTTAACTCTCTTACCTTCACTTCCAAGTTCATCTGGGATAGATCACATATGACAACCAGGAATGTGTCCTTCTCCTCCCTGAGCCCCTCTTCCTCTAGTTCCACAGAACATTCCCTCTGCTCCCGACAGGCCTACAGGGACTTGGACGCTTGAGAAGTTTTGTCTTTGGGCTTTAACATCACTGGTTCCTTCAACTGTTGTCCAGGGCATGAGGGTTGAGCTTTCCAGGGAGTTCTCCAGGGTGTCTGCCCCCCACCCCTAACTAGTGAACCGAGGAATCCCTTTGACTCACCTGAAAGAGGCCGTGGTGGGCATGGAGTCCTCACGAACAGACAGAAACATTGGTGTCTTCCAGGGAGAGAACATTCGGACTCAGAGTGGGATGTGAGCGAGGCCACACCTGGGCTGAACAGAGAAGAAAAGATGGTTAGATGGCACAGGGGCTGGGGACTGCAAAATACACGCATTCTCCAGCAGGGAGGAGAAGTGGAGACTGCTGAGTCCCTGACTCAATGCACATTTGTGAAGTGCTCCCACACAGTGGTGCTAGGGACACAATGGCCAGGAGCTGACAGTCTACTGGAGAAGCCAGGCATTGCTCACTTAATAACTGCAAACAGACCTAAGTACAGTGAAATCAAGCAAAAGCTTCTGTGACTGCATAGAACACGGGGTCCCAAAATCGCCTGCGAGGGCGAGTGGATATTGATGATAACACTGAGGGTGAGCAGAACTAAGCAGGGTGGAGGGATGAGGGTGCAGGAGAATATCTCAGTCAGGAAGGCACTTGGTGTGAATGTGGATTAGGCCCTGGCCGCTGCTCAGGGAGTTGGGATTGCAGTGGGGGTAGAGTGGAAGCAGGGCCCAGTTAACCCATTAACTTAGGCCTGGGATGATGGAGGCTGAGAGGCTGGATTCCAGGGGAGTTTAGAGGGTACGCCTGACATGGCTAGTGCTCGATTGGACATGGATGGGGTGAGGACAGAGGCGAGGCAGGTTTCGTGGCTTCTATCTCCTGCAAAGGCGGAGATGGGGGCTGATTTAGAGGAGAAAGGTCATATGTTTAGACTGGAAGCTGTTAGAGGGGAGGTTTTTTGGAGAATTCTAGGCGGATGGGGATGGGAATGGCTGTTGGGTACAGCAGGGTCTGGAGCTCAGAGGAGGGGTCTGGACTGGGGCACTGTGATGGAGACAGGGTCTTGAGGGACTTTGAGCCTAATGAGGGAGACAGACACAGCTGAGTATTTCCAGTCCCTTGGGCTGGTTACCGATACAAGGTGCTGTCAGGTTCTCAGCCCAGGGCCTCCTCTGTGCCCTGGTTGAAAGGGCCTTTTTGCCCAACAGGCTTCCATTGATGACCCCTGTCTCTATCCCTCTTCAAGTTTCACATCACTCCCATCCAGGGAGCGAGGCATGGGCTCTGTGCTTGCCTCAGAGAGGAGGAAACGAGGCATAGACGGGTGGGGGTGACTTGTCTCAGTCCCAAGGCTAGAGGTGGGGCTTAACCCCCTCTCTTTCCATTCCAGACTTCACACCCTCTCCAGGATACTAGGTGACCCCTGTCTAGGAAGGCTGTGGAAAGCTGTGGTCTATGCATGTGCAAGTGTGTGAGTGCATGTGTGTGGAAAGCTGTGGTCTATGCATGTGCAAGTGTGTGAGTGCATGTATGTGTGTGTGCATATGTGCATGTGTGGGTATATGTGTAGGTGTGTGTGTGTATGAATGTAGCCACAGATCTGCCACATCTCGGCTTTCAGCCACTCTGCAACACCCGGCACCTGGGTTTCCAGAAGCCCAGCTCCCCTAATTCAGTCGGGGGGTGGAGATCAGAGAATGTTCAGTTCAGGGAATTCAAACACATTAAAACAAAAAGCTGAGTTGGTAAACAGGAAATGAAGTGGGAGGTAATTAACACCCAGAAAAGATTTGCACGAACCACTAAGCAGAGCTGGGATCAGGGTTTGGAACTTGCAAAGGATGCAATGAGCAGCACTGTCGTTCTGATTCTTCAAGGCAGGGAGTTTGCAGGGGGAAAGGAAGACCTAGGAGTTTTCCTCTCTGAGAGGCCCTCCTGGGCTCATGGAGACAAAATTCAACGGTCGTGAGAGGTCATGTGTTTGAAGCATTAATTTTTTTTTTTTTTTTTTTTGAGATGGAGTCTCGCTCTGTCACCCAGGCTGGAGTGCAATGGCGTAATCTTGGCTCACTGCAACCTCTGCCTCCCAGGTTCAAGTGATTCACCTGTCTCAGCCTCCTGAGTAGCTGGGATCACAGGTGCCTGCCACCACGCCCGGCTAATTTTTGTATTTTTAGTAGAGATGAGGTATTGCCATGTTGGCCAGGTTGGTCTTGAACTCCTGACCTCAAATGATCCACCCGCCTCGGCCTCCCAAAGTGCTGGGATTACAGACGTGAGCCACTGTACCTGGCCTAAAGCATTAATTTTTTTTTTTTTTTTTTTTTTTTTGAGACGAAGTCTGGCTCTGTCGCCCAGGCTGAAGTGCAGTGGCCAGATCTCAGCTCACTGCAAGCTCCGCCTCCCGGGTTCACGCCATTCTCCTGCCTCAGCCTCCTGAGTAGCTGGGACTACAGGCGCCCGCCACCTCGCCCGGCTAGTTTTTTTTTTTTGTATTTTTTAGTAGAGACGGGGTTTCACCGTGTTAGCCAGGATGGTCTCGATCTCCTGACCTCGTGATCCGCCCGCCTGGGCCTCCCAAAGTGCTGGGATTACAGGCTTGAGCCACCGCGCCCGGCCTAAAGCATTCATTTTTAAAAGCATTTAACAAATTATTGATGGTCTATCATGTGCTGGTGATTCAGAAGAGAAGAATGAAGACTAAACTCCCCTGTCCTCCTGGGGCTCACTCAGGCTGAAATGTCCATCTGAGAGGCCTCAGCCTGCATGTACGGCTTCCATTTCTACATGACAGTGACTGCCGCACAGATAACTCAGGTCCTCACAGCTTGGTCATGGGGGACGTGTCCAGCGTTTCCTCGATGACCTCCGTTAATGGGTCTGTTGTGCATCTACCTGGCTGGGTGTCCCCAGATCTGGCCACATCAGCCCAGCTGGATCCTAATTGCTTGCTAGTGGCTGTAAACATTGCTTTCATTTTCAAAACAAAGTTGAGAGCTTTTCTTCTCAACTTTCTCCTGAAGTCCAGAGGGCAGGCGGGTTAAGGAACTGGGAGAATTTGGGAGTCTGAAGTCGACCGAGTTGTTTTCTCCATCTGCTCTAGAGGTATGCCCTGGGTGAGGATCCCTGTCAGGGAGCTGCTGTGTCCTGCTCCGGGTCACCTCCTGGCCTCTCCTCTGTGACCCCTGCCTCGGGAGCCCCTACGGGTACCCTGGGGCTCTTTGCCTTCTGGCTTCTCTTTGGGTTTGGCCAGTGGGAGCCCCAGCAGGAGCCTGAGGGAGGGCGAGAGGGAGGATGGGGTGTTGTTGGCTCCTCTCTTGGGGCCTTTATGCTGGCTTGGCCTGGAGCAGAGTTCACTGCTTTTATCAGGGGCCTGATCGCGAGGGAGGGAGGGAGGGAGGGAGGGAGGGTGCTAAGGCTTTGTCGCACCAGCACCGAGGCACCTGGGGTGCTGCCTGCTCCTCGCAGAACCCCAATATGCTGCCGACACCACTGTAAAGAAATGCTTCATTAACATCCTCTTCCTATTACCCAATTGGAATGTGCCCTCTCTTTTTTTACTGAGACCCTGATGAACGCATCCTGGGAATATAAAGTCAGGCAGGGAGGGGGTGCTCCAGGTGGGCCGCTGTCTGTGGGATCTCCATCCCTCTGGACCACAGTCTCCTTGTCTACAGAGCTAGGAGGGTGGACTCGTGGCCCTCACAGGCGCTGATCCTCAGAGCTGGGGACAGGCGATGACTGTGCTGCTGGGTTTTTCCCCTGATTTTTTAAACAGACACCTTAGAGGGAACATCCAACATCTGATTCACTCATTCTCTCTCTGCCTCAGAATTCTGTCCAAGAAGACTTACTGTAAAAACACTTTCTTCATTTACTCCTACAGACACTGTGGGCTTGGCGCTGTCAGGAATCAATTCCACTCGAGCCTTCGAGATAGCCTGTTTGGGTTTCCCAGGAATCCACACCTTAGGGCCTTTGAAGCAGTGGCCTCCGCAAAATACATACTGTCACTGTCTCAGGGGCCAAGTGTGCCTCATATGGGGCCCCCGACCTTGTAGCCAATGATGGGATTCAGGGCACGCTACCCCAAAATGTGGCAGCTTCGCATGTTGAATATTTTAAGTGGAAAGAATCCAAGAAACAGTAGGTGCAGGAAGGACTCTGTGATTGTTCCCTGAAGCAGGTCACCAGACTCCACACCCAGAGGAAAGGGGCACCCTCCCCTCCGAGCACTGGGGACAGAGAGGAGCCCCGACAGGCCTTGCTCTTTCCTCACTTCTCTACACTTCGCTCGTGCCCCCTGGTCCCACCACATCCCACGATTCTCCACTCTTCATCACATCTAATGGAAACACTCAGGCCAGGCACAGGGGTTCACGTCTGTGACCCCAGCACTTCGGGAGGCTGAGGCAGGCGGATCGCTTGAGCCCAGGAGTAGGAGACCAGCCTGGCCAACACAGCAAGACTGAGTCTACAAAAAGTACAAAAAAGTTAGGTGGGTGTGGTGGCGCACACCCGTAGTCCTAGTCCTAACTACCTGGGAGGCTGAGGAGGGAAGATCACCTGAGCCCGGGGTGATCGAGGCTGCAGTGAGCCATATGGCACCACTGCTCTCCAGCCTGGGCGGTAGAGTGAGACTCTGTCTCAAAACAATAAAAAGGCTCTCAGGCTTAATCACTTCGTTTCCTTATGAAGGTTCCCATGTCACATTAAACTTACATTAAATTAATTTGTTCACTTTTCTCTTGTTAATCTGTTTTTTGTTTCAGGGCCCCCAACCAAGAACTCAGGAGTGGAGAAGGAAAAGATAGTTTTCCTCCTGATGTCAGCTTGTGTCCCGTATTTTGTGACTGCATGTTAGAGCTGGGAAGCATTTCCCAGCAAGGGAAGTAGTTTGGCTGGCAAATAGCCTTGAATCATTTAGTCATTCCTCCTGATTAGGCCAACAAGACAGTCTCAGCGTGGTGTCCGTGCATCTTCAACACCTTTCTGTATGTGCAATCTCCCCTTTTGACACGCTGCACAGGCTCAGAGCCTTGGCTGGCCCCCGAATCCACCCAGGCTTTAATAGCAATGTTTACATTCTATTGCTTTTCTTTTTTACAGTTACCATCTTTCTTTTATGATACGTGATACTCATTTTCCATTTAAATTGGTGATATGAAGTTACAGTTCAAAAGTAAGTCACTACTAAAGACATAGTTGTACAGGTGACATGGATATGGCAAAAACTGCGAACGTGAATGTAAATGGCTAAGTGTGGGAAACCCAGCCTGGAAGTCTCTAGCTGGAAACGTGCATTACGGACGGGAAGCCAGCCTGGCGCTTAGGCCGATGGGCTCTGGAAGCTGACTGTGAATTGAGTCCTCCTCTCTAGGGCTCGTTATTTAACCTCATCGCACCTCATTTTTTTCAACTATACAATGGGGATTGGTATTTCAAACAGCCCCATCTCCTAGGGCTGCTGTGGGGAGTAGACGAGTCCGTGTGTGTCAGACGCATGGAGCACATGGTCAATGTATTCGAGAATGTAAGCTGCTCTTCCTGCACCAGCCCAGGAGGCCCGTCTGCTTTAGCTACACCAGGGGCTGTAGGGTGTCAGGGATTCCCTTCCACCTGGTCAGCTCTCCTGCTCACAGGCCAGCTGAGGTTTTCAGTCATTCATTACACAGCTGGATGGAGAGATGGGGGGTGTTGCTGGGACACCACCAGTCTGTCCATCCAGGAGAGCTCTTGAGACAGCTGGGCTCTGTCCTTAGTCAGAGGGTGGCTGTTCTCCCTCTGCCTCTGCATCTCCTATCTGCTCTCAGTGGCAGCTGAGCGCATGGTGTGCGTGCATGCGTGTGTAAAGTGTGTGTCTGTCCCACCACATTCGCTGTACTCGGAGAGGAGGACCCTGCCTTGCTCATCTTCCCACCCCGCACGGTGCCTGCGGCTGAGTTTTGCACATCCTAAACTCTTGAACAACATTTGCTGTGTAAATAAGTGAAATCCTTCAGACCACCCAGCAAGTCGATGTCAAGGCCAGAGCTAGAAAGAAACAAGATCTCCTGAATTCTTTCCCTGACACTTCCCCAGAATAAATGTTTTCCTCTAAAAGCTGATTGACGTGGTTACTGAGTCTGGATGCTGTTTATAGACAGTCACGAAGGTAAGCCTCAGGCTACAGCAGGCAGGGGGTGGCGGAAGGGGGCGATGGCGCCTCATAAACCGTATCAGTCTCAACAGCAGGAGCTGTGTGGCCCTCAAGAGGGCTTCCAAGAGTCCCTTTTCTTTTCTTCCCTGAAAAGAAGGCCAATGCTGTCTGTAGGGGAAGGACGTGGTTCTGGGAAGTGACTTCCATTCTCAGAACTCCCAAAGACAACTGAGTCAGAAGATTTGATTCAATCCCAGACATATACATGTGGGTCCTTCCAGCATTTGGACACTTTATGGGCCTGGAATGTTCTGGAAACATTTTTGGGGGGACATGGAGCCTGGAGAAGCAGAGCCCCTCATCCATCCTGCTTTCTGCAGGGGAGGAGGAGGCCTGCCAGCCTGGCTTTGCTCGCCCTTGGAGACCTTGGAGCTTATGTTATTCTCGGTCTATTTTCCCTGTTCGCCGTGGTTAGATTACTCTGCTCAGTGTGTTTTGTTTCTTTCCCCACATTGGGGTTTTCAGTTTTAATAAACAAGCAATTTCATCTGACATCCTAACACCACTCATTCCCCTTAAAAAAAATAACATTTCTCTCTTTAAAAAAAAAAAAAAAAAAGAGAAAAGATAACTAGGCTGAGTGCAGTGGCTCACGCCTGTAATCCCAGCACTTTGGGAGGCCGAGGTGGGTGGATCACCTGAGGTCAGGAGTTCAAGACCAGCCTGACCAACATGGTGAAACCCCACCTCTACAAAAATACAAAAATTAGCTGAGCATGATGTCGGGTGCCTATAATCCCAGCTACTTGGGGGGCTGAGGCAGGAGAATCACTTGAACCGGGAGGCAGAGGTTGCAGTGAGCTGAGATCCCACCATTGCATTCCAACCTAGGTGATGGAGCGAGACTCCATCTCAAAACAAAAACAAAAACAAAAACAAAAAACCAAAACTACAGCACAGAGCATTTAAAACTAATATTAAGCCCCGTCTCTACTAAAAATACAAAAATTATCTGGGCGTGGTGGCAGGTGCCTATAATCCCAGCTACTCGGGGGGCTCAAGGGGGAGAATTGCTTGAACCCAGGAGGCAGAGCTTGCAGTGAGCTGAGATTGCACTGCTGCACTCCAGCCTGGGCGACAGAGCAAGACTCCATCTCAAAAAAAGAAAAAAAAAAACCCTACATAAAAGAGCATTTAAGGCCGGGCACAGTGGCTCAAGCCTGTAATCCCAGCACTTTGGGAGGCCAAGACGGGCGGATCACGAGGTCAGGAGATTGAGACCATCCTGGCTAACACGGTGAAACCCCGTCTCTACTAAAAAAAATGCAAAAAACTAGCCAGGCGAGGTGGCGGGAGCCTGTAGTCCCAGCTACTTGGGAGGCTGAGGCAGGAGAATGGCGTGAACCTGGGAGGCGGAGCTTGCAGTGAGCTGAGATCCGGCCACTGCACTCCAGCCTGGGTGACAGAGCGAGACTCTGTCTCAAAAAAAAAAATAAATAAATAAAATAAAAATAAGAGCATTTAAAACTAATAGGAAAATCTGCTGGAGTTCCATCCCTGGACACAGCTGCTTATGTATGCCACATGCAGCCGTATTCTGTCGCCGTGGTTTTACATGAAACCTCCTATCACGGGAATGTTTCCGTGTTGCTCCATCATGGCTGTAGTAATGATGCCTTCAAATAAGGCATTGCATTTGTTTATTTTTGTTTATGAAACCATTCTTTTATTCCAAATCTTTTTTATTTTATTTTATTTTATTTCATAGTGCTGCAGCCATGTTGCTATACTCCCTGATCTCCAAGGACCTCTTCTACAATCCCCTCTAGGAGCCTTTGCTGGGGCTGCCCCCTGCCCGGGTGCCCTGCCTGATTCTGCTCTGTCACTAACCCTCCGTGGCCTCCTGTAGGTGCTCTGCTGCGGTGAGTCTGTGGGTCCGCCTGGCTGGACAACAGGCCCCAGTTATTCCGTTTCACGCTAATCTCAGTATTGCTGTGAAGCAGTTTGTCTGTGTGGTGACAGCCCACAGCCAGCTGGCTTTCACTAAGGAAGCTTGTCTTCGACTCCCTGCATGGGCCTGATTCAGTCAGTTGAAAGGACTTCAGAGCAGATCTGAGGTTTCCTGGAAGAAGAAGAAATTCAGCTTGCGGGCAGGAGCTTCGGTCCAAGGCTGAGTGTTCTGGCATGCCCTTCTGGGCAGCTTTCCCAAGGGACTTCTGACTTGCCTAGTCATCCCTACAATCACATAAGCCAATTCCTTGCAATACATCTCTTAATCTGTGTCTTCTATTGGTTCTGTTTCTCTGACTGATATCCTCCTGCAAGCAGGAGGTTCTCTTCCACCACTACCCGCCTCCTGCTTCTATAACATTTATTATAGGGCACAGCTATAAGAGTTGCTTGTGTTGTTATTTCATTTCTCTGTCAAGTGACTGACACATAATAGGTATTTAATAAATGGTTGTTGATTGACTGGTAGAGGGCAGGGTGTGATCCTTATTTCTCCTCTTCTACCCAGCAGACATAGTTGCTGGGCGGAGGCCAAGGGAAATGGAGCTTACAGTGTGCCCCGCCTGTTCCAGCCTCAACACTGCACTGAGTGGCTGATGCATCACTATTCCCATGTTCCAGATGGGAAAGCAGAGGCAGTGAGGCAACTGAGATAGTTGAGGTCACCCTGCTCATCAGAGTCAGGGCCAGGATTCAAGCCTGGGTCTGCCTGAGGCCAAGTGTCAAGTCCTTTCTCTGGCTCTGGATTGGCTCCCACCCAGCGAGGTTCTTGGTGCAGGTGGTATGGACAGGAGGCAGAGAAATACTGGGTAGAGGAGGACAGTTCTCTGGCAAAGGCCTCACCAGCAAGCCTGGGTCCACGGCCCTAAACAAGAATTTCACATTCCTGTTTTCCCACCTGAGTGTTGCTTTTGCCAAAACCACCCTGGCCTGCCATGCCCCCATCCTATACCCATAAAAACTCCAAACTCCATTGGCAGAGGAGCAGAGCAGCATGGCAGAGAAGGAGAGAAGAGAAGAAGTGTTTGAATGTGGAAGAGGCAGCTGGACAGTTGGAGAAGAGTTCAGCCATCTGGAAGATTACCTTCCCACTCCATCCCCTTTCCAGCTCCTCATCCCACTGACAGCCACCTCTATCACTCAATAAACCCTCTTCATTCACCATCCCTCAAGTCCATGTGACCTGATTCTTCCTGGATGCCAGACAAGGACTCGGGTACCAAGAGGGCAGGGTGTAACACTTAGCTGTTGGTGGATGGCAACTGCTAAAAGAGCATTAATTGTAACACACCCCTAGACGGTACTGTAGGGCCAGAGCCCAAAAGCGCTTGCCCCAGCCCCAGCACCTGCTCATCTGCGTGCTTCCCCTCCCACAAAGGATTTGAGCAAGTGAGCCACATCCCTGTCACTGCGAGTCCCAAGAAGGGGTCCAGGGAACTCTCCCCTCTCCCAGGGCAGGCCCCAAGGAATAGTGAGGGATTGAGGGGGTTCACAGGACTGGCTATCCTGGAGGGGATGCTGTGACTTGTAGCCCTCCAGGGAACAAGCCCTGTGCAGATGGCAGCTTGGACATGGGCTTAGCTGCCCATAGGACTGGGGGGCTACTGGGGAGTCAGCAGCATAGGTCAGCAAAATTGGCAGGCCCCCCATGTCTCTTCTCTCCCCCAGGTCTCTGATGGGTGTTCCGTCCCTGAGACAATTTGATGGCACAGAGTTTCCCATCTCCAGAAATCTGTCTCGCAATCTTGCCAGTCACCTTTGATTTGGGGCTTAAGCCAGGTTTGCCCAGCAGGCTGCAGAGGAGTAGCCACAGTGTGCATGTGTGTGTGCATTTGTGTGTGTGTGTGCATGTGTGTGTGTTTGTGTGCACACGTGTGAGTGTGCACATGTGTGTTTGTGTTGGTGTGTGTATGTGTGTGTGTTTGTGTGTGCATGCATGTGTTTGTGCACACATGTGTGTATGTATGTGCGTGCATACATGAATGTTGGACGAGCATGGGTCAAGTGCCTGGAGACGTCCCCAGGGGGTTGGAACTACACGAGTCTTGTGGTTTCATGAGTGAGGTCCACTCCCTATCAGAAGCCCAGCTCCCACTTTTTACCTTGGATAAGTGGCTTAACTCCTCAGGGCCTCAGTTTCTTCATCTGTCAAATAGGGATAATAATAGCACCTACTTTGTGGGGCTGATGTGAGCACAAAGTACATTAATGATTGCAAGGTTCTTAAACAATCCTTCACACGCTTCAAACACTCCAGAAATGCCAGTGTTTCCTTTCTCTTTGTGTGATATCCGGTTTCCACCACAATTTTATTGGAGGAAAGAGCCCTGGTAGTTAAGAAGAAAATGCCCAACCTACCCCACCCTATCTTTTGCAGAGGGGAAAACTGAGGCCCTCGAGAGGTGATACAATGTCTGCAGCCACACAGCAAGGCAATGCTGGCCTGGAGCAAGAGCCCAGGCTTTGCCTGTCTCTTGCTGGAGTGGCTTTCACGGGTTTGACCCAGGTTAGAGGGGCTCAGGGTCTGGGGCCAGGGCTGTAGCCCTGGGGAACACTGCCGAGGAGCCCTCTGACTTGAGCATAGGGTTATTAGACTGGACATATTCCTCCGTCCATCTTTTTTCCGCCATTGGAGTTCTTGCCAAGTTAACCTTACAGAATCCTGGAGTATTAGTATGGAAAGGGCTCTCGGGCATTATTTCATCAGAATCCCTCATGTTACAGAGATGGGCATGGAGGCCCAGAGACAGAGGATAGGCATTCTACCAGGACACACAGCCAGTGTGGCTGAACCTAGTTCCTACAATCTTGGTATTCAGCCACTTTGCTTTTTTTTTTGAGACCAAGCCTCTCGCTTTTGTTGCCCAGGCTGGAGTGCAATGGTGCAATCTCAGTTCACTGCAACCTCTGCCTCCCAGGTTCAAGCAATTCTCCTGCCTCAGCCACCTGAGTACCTGGGATTACAGGCATGCACTACCACGCCCGGCTAATTTTGTATTTTTAGTAGAGACGGGGTTTCTCCATGATGGTCAGGCTGGTCTCGAACTCCCAACCTCAGGTGATCCGCCCACCTCAGCCTCCCAAAGTGCTGGGATTACAGGCGTGAGCCACCGCGCCCAGCCTGCCACTTTGCTTTTTAAAATTGTCCTACAGTGCCGCATCGCCGGTGGAAGACAGAGCGCGTGCTAATATTGTCTGGCTGTCAAAACCAAGACCTCATACCCCAGGCCGAGGCAGAGGGGTATTGGGGGTGGAGAGTGAGGAGCTTACATCAAATCTTAAATGCAATGGCCTTTGCGTGGTGGTCACGATGTCCCCATTCCACTTTCCTGCATGCCATTCACGTATACCAGGAAAAAATAGAAACCCTCAGCAGAAAGCAAAACCAAAAACCACATAAGAAGGCTGCAGGTCTGGAAGAGGGTGTGTTTCCCAGAAAAGCAATTCCTAAGCAACAGCTCAGGCTGGGAAGCGAGCCCTAGCTGGGTGTGTCCAGGAAGGCTGATTCTCCTGCAGCCTCTCCAGCCCCCTGGTGGTCTCTGGTGTCCTGGGGATGGCACAGGCCCGGCTGGGGTGGGAGCAGAGGGCGGTGGGCGGGATCTCTGCCTAACCAGCTACTGGCCCCGCTCCTCTACCACGTGCAAGCCTGGGCTGTGACCTTCTTCCCACCCAGCTCGGTATACAAAACAAGGAGGAGGAGACACAGTAAACAGAGAACCTAACTGGTCGGTCACAGAGAAAAAGGAATCATGAACTGGTTTGGGCCCTGTCCAGCAAGCAGGCCAGAGGAGCCGGGGAGAGTACTGAGTTGGGACAGGTGGAGTTTTATCCCTGTCTGCACAGGGTAATACCTGGGGTCTAAGGGCTTCCCACAACATACCCTCGGTACTGAAGGGACCTATACTATTGCCCTTTCAGCTCCTGGGAGTCGCTTTATTGCCCCTTTCATCCCTTTCTTCCTTCATTTTACTCTGCTTAGTGTGACATGGCAGCACAGGCACAGACATGGGCAGGGCAAAAAAAATTAGGATATCAAGCGACATCTTAGTGCCACCCTTCAAGGGCCACCTCCAATCTCACCTCCTCTAAGAAGCCTTCCCTGATTTCTCAGCCAGCCAAGATTCCTCCCTTGTCTGAGACTTTATAGCAAAGAGGTGGAAGGAGTATTGTCTAGGGGTCATAGGTCCAGGACCAGGTGTGCCCTTGTGTAAATGCCTCGTCATCTCTGGGCTTTAATTTCCTCATTGGGAGAATGAGGGGTTGTAACAGATGATTCTGGAGACCTTTGTACAACCATAATGTCCTTAAAGAGGGGGATGCAGTGAACTCCCCATCCTGAGAGGCATGCAAGCAGAGACAATGGGATCAGCACACTGAATTTGCAGAGGTTCAGCTCCTCACCCACTGGCATCCAAAGGCTCTTCTGGAGATGGGAGGAACAAATCTGTCGTAGCAAGTTCCCCTTCACTGGGTGTGGCACTGCTCCCTGCCTCACTCCCTGTGGCTTCTGAAGATCCTGGGTCCTGGCCCTGACCTGTCAGTCCTTCTCAGTCTTGCCCATCTCAAAGCCTCACCCTAGCCACGTGACCTTTGTCCTCTATCCAATTCCGCTCGGGAGGTAGAGCCCCTTGGGATTGAGGGAGTCAACCTTCAGAATTCTAGAGTTCCTGGTTCTGCCACTGTTATGCCTTTTCTGGAAAGGAGCAGGAGAGAAGCACGTTCCTTAGAGGTGATCTGCAGGGAAACAGGCCAGAATCTCTCAAGACTGGAGACGCAGAGAAGACAGGAAACATTGAGCCCTGAGCCCGAGGCAAGAACATTCAGGTCATGCCTGAACTCAGAAGTCAGACGAACTCAGGACATGTCTTGGCTTTGCCTCCACTGACTGGATGACCTAGGGCAGGTGACTTAACCTTTTGGTAAATAAGGATAACCTTCCTGGAACAGGGCATTGGGAGCACCGTGACAGTGTGCAAAGGGCCTGCAACGTATCTTCATTTCATTTATCTCGTTTCCACATTTTTAAGCACATTACAGATAAACCCCTGCAATGTAGGGACTAATACTATCATTCTCATTTTGCAGATGAGTGAACAGAGGCACAGCCAGCAAGACTAGAGTTGGGATTCGAAATAAGCAGTCTGGGCCAGAACCTCAGGTGGGGATGGTGGTTAGTTTTGTTGTTGTTGTTGTTGTTTTAAACTTTTTATTATGGAAAATTTGGAATATACCTACAAGTAGATAGACTAGCATAGTGAAACTCCACATACTTCACCCAGCTTCAGTAATCACCAACTCGCAGCCAATCTTTTTCCCTATGCCCAAACCTACCCTACCCCTCCTGTAATATTTGAAGTAAATCCTGCATGTCTGTCATTTCATCTGTAAATATTTCACTATGCTTCTCTAAAAGCTAAGGACTCTTTTTTTTTTTTTTTTTTTTTTTTTTTTTGAGACGGAGTCTCACGCTGTTGCCCAGGCTGGAGTGCAGTGGCGTGATCTCGGCTCACTGCAAGCTCCGCCTCCCGGGTTCCCGCCATTCTCCTGCCTCAGCCTCCCGAGTAGCTGGGACTACAGGCGCCCGCCACCGCGCCCGGCTAATTTTTTGTATTTTTAGTAGAGACGGGGTTTCACTGTGGTCTCGATCTCCTGACCTTGTGATCCGCCTGCCTCAGCCTCCCAAAGTGCTGGGATTACAGGCTTGAGCCACCGTGCCCGGCCAAGACTCTTATTTCAGAAAGCATAACCAGACAACCATTATCACATCTCGAAGAAACTGACAATAATTCCTTAACAGCATCAACTACCCAGGAAGTATTACAATTTCCAATCATATAAATTTCACGCTATTTTTTTCACAGCTGATTTTCTTGAATCAGAATGCAAATGACTGTACACATTGGGTTGTTTGACAGGTCTCTTAAGTTTCTTTTCACCTACAGCCTTCCCTGCTATCTCTTACTGTCTTTTCTTCCAACTTCCAGTTGTTTGTTCTACGGAATTTTCCATAGCTCAGAGCAGTTGGTGATGTCCAATGGAGCTACAAAGTTAGCCACAGAGGTAACTTCAAATTTTCTAGGAGCCACATTAAAAAAAGTAAAAAGGACACAGGTGAAATCAATTTTGGTTGTATATTGGGTATAATCAAATATATCCAAAACATTATTTTAATGTGTAATCAATACAAAAAGTCATTGAGTTATTTTACATTATTATTTTTTCCTGCTAACTCTTCAAAATCTAGTGTGTATTTACTCAGCATACCAGTTTGAAGCAGCCACCTTTCAAATGCTCGGTGACTGCATGTGGTTGGTCACTGCCATATTGGAGAACATGCAGCTCTGGAGCTTGACCATTGATTGCATTCTTCTCACAGCCTGTGATATCGTGATATAATAGAAAATACATATTTGGTCTTTGACACCAGTTCCTGACACGGAGCTCCTAAATCCCTTGACATTTCTAGATGATAGAAGCATCTTTTGTTCTAATGAGGTGACTCTTGGTGGTGGCTGGATAGCTCAGGATGGGGGCTGTCATCAGAAAGACCAGGCCATGATACGAAGCTTGGAACTTTCACCCCTGCATCTCCAGGAAGGGAAGAGGGGCTGGAGATTGAATTTATTATCCATCATGCCTATATGATGAAGCCTCCATCAAAATCCCTAAGAGACAAGATTGGAAGAGCTTCCAGGCTGGTGAACACAGGGAGATGATGAGGTGGTGCTGTTCTCAGAGACAGCACCAAAGCTCCAGGCCCCTGCCCCACATGTGGGTCTGTGCCTCTCTTCCATCTGACTGTGGCTGAGTGTTATCTGTTATTATAAGTCAGTAATGTAAGTAAATGTTTCCCTGATGCTGTGGGCCATCCTAGCAAATTACTGAACCCGTGGAGGCGGTTGTGGGAACCCTTGCCTTAAAGCTGGTTGGTCACAAGTGAGGCCACTTGAAACTTGCGATGGGTTCTGAAGTGGGGACACTCTTGTGGGACTGAGCTCTTATCCTGTGGGGTCTGTGCTGCCTCCGGGCAGATAATGTCAGAATTGAATGGAATTGTAAGACAATTTCTGAGGAAATAAACCCACACATTTAACCACAGAGGGTTGAAAGTGTTGAGTGGGAAACCACTTTTCCTACACAGAGCCCTCACTCTCAACCCCCATGACCCACTCAATGGTCCTTAATCCTTCCTCTCACTGCTCTCCAGGGACCTTGGCCCCTTCCTTCTAGACTCAGGCTTTCTGTCTGTCCCAATGTCCTTTGTCCTTATCCCAACCTCTTCCTTGCTGGTCTAAACACTAGGACATTCCGGTTTCCCACAAGCCCCCTTGGGCCAAACACTCAAGCACCTCTAGAAAATCCTCTTCCTCCAGGAAGCCTTTCCAGACAGCTGATTCTCCCCAGCAACCCTTCCCAAATAAACACAGAACTCTGTCCTCCAGGTGTCTACTCAACCACACTGGTTGCATGGTCCCAGTGTAAATACTGTGAATGTCTGTTGATGTCTCCTGAGTCCTCACATACTCTACTTGAGCAGGGGCCTAGGACTGTGCCCACATTGGTGCTCTACAGCCAGCAGGGCTCTAGACAGCACACCCACCATCAACAGCATCAGGGCAACGTTGATGACGACAATGAAGCTGACAAGCTTGCACCAGCATTTACAGAGCATTTCCCTGTTTAGGTTGCATTCACTCAACAAATTTATGAGTCCTTACTCTGGGCCAGCAACCAGGGAATAATAATAGCTTCAGTTTTTGGAGGCTTACTATGAATGCCAAGCAATGTTCTAAGCACTTTCCACGAAATCATGTAATCTACATCCATTTTAGATGGAGGCACTGGTACTATCCCAATTTTATAAAAATTGGAGGAACAGGGCAGTGAGGTGACTTGTCTAGAGTCACACAGCTGGTGACGGGTGGAGTTGGGATTTGAACCTTGGCACCTCACTGCATTATCTCTCCTTATGAGGGGATATAGTGGTGAAGGACAGATGGTCTCTGTCCTCAGGAGTCTCCTAGGTGGTGGGAAGTGTGCCCAAGATGGGGACAGGAGGTGTGGGAGGCTTGGTGGGGGAGAGGATGACCTGAGGCCATGGCTGTGTCCATGCACTCCAGGAAGCCTCAGTTGCATCCCTCTCATATACGCTCTCAAGTATAAATCTCATCTTGGCTTTTGTGCCAGGATGCCTGGACATGGCCTAAGGTGGGGGTGATTGGCAAAATCTGGAGGCAGGAAGTGAGGAGGCTGAGGCATCAGACCAGAGGCACGATGGAGGCCTGAGCCAGGTCTGGGGAGATGGAGGGAAAGGAATGGATTCCAGAGAGGGCCTTAAAGGAGGTGGGGAGAGAGGGGCAGAGGAGGTGGCCCTCGGAGTCTCATGTTGGTACCTCCAGATCTGCAGGATCTCAGGCAGTGACCCCAACTCCTTAGAAAATGGACAAAAAGACCTTGATGATCTCATTTGTTCCCAAACCTCCACTTCTCCTGAAGCAAAGATCTGTCAGCTTCCTTGTACTTTTGCATTTTGTAATTGATTTAAAACACTTCAGGGTCTATGTGTCATGGTATGGATAAGCTTGTGCCTAGGAAACCTCCTCCAGTTCCTCCTGAGCTGCTCGAGGGACAGCCTCATGCCTCATTCACCTTTGAGACCCCTGGCATGGTGTAGACTCCTGATAGACACTTTTTAAAATAAATACCCCCAGCGTTTCCTCTGACTTGCCCAGGGCCACACAGCTCGCAGGGGAGGGGTGAGGTCTGGGACCCGGTACTTGGGCTCCTGCTGCTCTGCCCTATGCTCTTGGGGACTTCTGGACAAGGGTGGGCTTCCCTGGGCTGGCAGAGGAGACAGGCAGTGGTGTGCTGGTAAATGGTTAACAACAGGCTCTCTGGAAAAAATGCCCTAACTGTAGCATTTGCAAATTTCTATGGTATAAACACTCTCGCAGTGACCAATTTCAAGTCCAATGTCACAACTGGCTCTAGGCCTGGTCGGCCAGAACGGTCCTAGGACCATCTCCCACTCCACAAAGGGTAGGAGCCCTTCCAACTCCTAGTCATCCTTCAGAACCTGCTTGATGTCACCTTCTCTAGGAGGCCCTCCCAGTCGCTGTAGAGACACCCCAGCTCCATTGCTCCTATATGGCTGTCAGCGCACTTTATGGAAACAGCACACTTAACTTTCTGTCTTCCCTCCACTGTGTCCCCACCTCTTAGCACTGGGCCTGGCCTATGACGGGGGCTCAGGAAATATTTGTTGAAAGGACAAGTAATGATGCTGATGCTGATATTGACAGCAAATGCATATATCATCTGCAATGTGCCAGTTCTAGTCTCTCTCTTTTTTTTTTTTTGCTACAGTTAGAGCATTTTTCTTCCAGAGAGCCAGTTGTTAATCATTTACCAGCACACCACTGCCTCTGTCTCCTCTGTCAGCCCAGAGAAGCCCACCCTTGTCCAGAAGTCCCCAAAGGCATAGGGCAGAGCAGCAGGGGCCCAAGTACCAGGTCCTGGTCCCTACTCCTCCCCTGTGAGCTGTGTGACCCCGGGCAAGTCAGAGGAAACACCGGAGATATTTATTTTTCTCATAAGAAAAAACCCCATTTCTCTTATGGGATTTTTGGTTCTTTTTTTTGAGGCAGAGTCTTGCTCTGTTACCCAGGCTGGAGTGCAATGGTGCAATCTTGGCTCACTGAATCTTGCGCTTCCTGGATTCAAGGGATTCTCCTGCCTCAGCTTCCTGAGTAGCTGGGATTACAGGAGCATGCTACCACGCCCTGCTAATTTTTTTATTTTTATTTTTATTTTTATTTTATTTATTTATTTTTTTATCATTGGTATGAATTTTTGTATTTTTAGTAGAGACAGGGTCTTGCCATGTTGGTCAGGCTGGTCTTGAACTCCTGGAGTCAAGTGATCCCACCCGCCTCGGCCTCCCAAAGTGCTGTGGTTATAGATGTGAGCCACCGTGCCCAGCCGTGCCAGCTCTGTTCAAAGCACTTAACAGATATTAACTCATTTAATCCCCACAACACTCTAGATGAGTTTTTTTGCTTTGGTTTTTTTTTTGAAACGAAGTCTCGCTCTTTTGCATAGGCTGGAGTGCAAAGGCATGATCTTGGCTCACTCACTGCAACCTCCGTCCCCTGGGTTCAAGCAATTCTCCTGCCTCAGCCTCCCTAGTAGCTGGGATTACAGGCATGAGCTAATTTTTTGTATTTTTACAAAATAGTAAAATTTTGTATTTTTAGTAGAGACGGGGTTTCGCCATGTTGGCCAGGCTGGTCTCGAACTCTTGACCGCAAGTGATCTGCCCGCCTTGGCCTCCCAAAGTGCTGGGATTACAGGCTTGAGCCACCATGCCCAGCTCTAGATGGGTGTTTATGTCCTCATTTTGCAGGTGGGGAAACTCAGCCTCAGCAAATCAGTGGCGGAGCAGGGCCTGGGATGCAGCTCAGAATGCTCTCATGTCCTTGGGCTTCCCTTGTCCTGTAAGATGGGTGGGGCCAGTAGCATTACCCTCACTTTGAAAAAGCAAAACAGATTCAAATTCCAGCGAGGGGCTTATGGAAGTTTAGGTAAAGAGCCTAGGCTAAGGTCATCCCACTATTAAGTGGATGGGGATATGGTAGAATTAGCACTTAGGGGTCTCAAGTGCAAAAGCATTTTGTAACCCATCAAGGACCACAGACATGCTATGAAGTTGGAAGAATCTCACCTTTTAGAGATTTTTAGTCCAAGCTTAACAAATAAGGAAACGAAACCTCTGAGAGGGAGGTGACCTGCCCCAAGTCATGCACGAGCATTTCAACCCTGCCCCTCTGCACTTTCCACAGTCCCAGAGTGGCACGCATTCCTTAGTGGCACTGGGCACTGCACTCGACAGCTCATGCGATGGTGGGTTTGCATGACAGTCCTTTCCCTGAGCCTCACGATTGTCCTGGAGGAACTTGTTATACCCATTTACAGATGAAGGAACCAAGGCTCAGCAAAGGGAAGTGATTTATCCCATCTCACAGGCTCGTAAGTGGGAACCTGGATGACTCTACATACAAGACCATCAGAGAGATGAAAAGAACCGAGAAAGAGCTGGGTTGATTGTGGTCAAGTGTGTAAGGCAGACCTGGCTGGAGGAGCCTGGAGACTGGGGCTCAGAAGGGACTTAGGGATCCCTGCCTGATTTTTGGTCACCCAGAAGTTATAGGGCTGCCTTCTTAGAGCCTGGGAGCTTCCTGGATGCATGGTCTGTCCCTGCCTCGAGGCTCCCAAGACAGGTGCCCTGGCTGGCCAAAGGTCAGCCTGGGGCTGGCACTACTGGAAGAGTGAGGAGGTGATGGCAAGATCTGGGATAGACCCCCAGCCCCCAGCTTCACCTTTCTGAACCTGGGCTTCCTCATCTGCAAGACGGGGGACCCAGTTGTTATAGAAGTGAAATGAGCTAGTGCCACCAGATGCCTAGCCTGGGGACTGGCATGGAGCCAGCGTCCATCTAGGACAGCTGCCCTCACTGTTGCTATTGCTGTTGCTATTATTATTATTAGATTCAACAATATGCCTTTGAGCAGGTGGCTTTTGCTCTTTGAGCCTCAGTTTCCCCATCTCTAGGGCAAAGGAGGGTGATAAGATAGGTTATTCTGTAAAATCCTTCCAGCTGTGACAGTCTGCGATGACTAGCTTTCTTAAATCTGTTCATTCTGGTGCCATGTGGGCCTCACCACTGTAGTGACTTCCTATGAATACTTATTGCAGTGTCCGTGTCTTGTGTGTGCCACACACACACACACGCTGTCCTTTTTCCTTACACTATCTCGATTGTCACACACCATCAGCCCCTTAGTCACAGAACAGGATGTTTGCTTATCTGAATCTCTGGTCCTGGGGAAGGGCAGCTGATCACCGAATGTTTGCTGAGCTGAGTTAGTTGCCTTTGGAAATAGTTAGTTCTCTGTCACTAAAGGTATTCAAGTAAAGTCTAGGCAATGTTTCTGGTGAGTTTGGACCCGGATTACTTAAATTCCACGGATTTAAGCCCTAGGACTATGTAGAGTTGCCCCACTCAATGCCACAGCCCCTCTCTCCTTGGACTTTCTGGTTCAAGACACACATTTTACATTTGTAGGATGTGTGGCTACTGGAGGTGCTGACTGTATATCAGATGCGTGGGCCTAATTTTCCCATAATCCTCCAAACAGTGCTGTAGGGTCTCCTCCTCCTCCTCCTCCTCCTCTTCCTCCTCCTCCTTCTTCTTCTCCTTCTCCTCCTCCTTCTTCTCTTTCTCCTTCTTTCTTCCTCTTCTCTTCCTTCTTCTTTCCTCCTCTTCTTTCCTCTTTTTCTTTTGTTGAAATAGGGTCTTGCTCTATTGCCCAGGCTGGAGTGCAGTGGTACAATTACAACTCACTGTAGCCTCGACCTCCTGAGTTCAAGCTATCCTCCCACCTCACCCTCCCAAGTAGCTGGGACCACAGCTCCTGACACCACAGCTCACTAATTTTTAAATTTTTTTTAAAGATGGGATCTTGCCCAGGCTTGTCTCGAACTCCTGGCTTCAAGCGACCCTCCTATATTGGTCTCCCAAAATGCTGGATTTACTGGCATGAGCTACCATGCCTGGCCTACTTCTTGCAGGGAGGTGGGAGGTACAAAAGAGTTCTGTTCCTTGTTATGTAAATGCCCACCCTCCAGGAACTGTGATTTGTAGCTCAGTTGGTAAGAGGGGTCTTGCAACCTTGCCTGGGGCCATGAGGCCTTTGCAGACCCTGACTTAGGCACAGGCTCTATGTAGGGCCCTGGGGTTTGTCATCTGTGCTGCTAACAAAGGTGGAAAATTCCTACTTCCTGAGCTGAGATTGAGGATTCTGACATGCATGAGCTTGCCTGCTTTCCTTGGTATTTCACTTTTGGAGCCAGAAACAAAATCCTCCCAGATGCTCTGCTTGGCCCCTGTGAGTCTGACCTGCAGGCCGGTGCCTGGCAGAGAGGGCACACCACAGTGGCTCACCCTCCCACTCGCACTGCGCAGGAGCTGACGCAGGGAGAACGGGAGTCACAGCTCTGTGTCTGTGCTTACTGCAGCACCCTTAACCTCTCTGAGTCTCAGTTTCCTTATCTGTAAGATGGGATTGATTATTAGTAGGTGTCCAATCAATGTTAGGGATGACTATTAATAAGAAATTGCATCTGGTAAGATGCCAGCTCCTCTGTCTCCAAGGACCCACCTTTGCTGCCTGTTCCTGATTCCTGCAGAAACTCCTGTCGCCAAGACAACATAAAAATAATCTGGTTTGCAAATATGTAATGAGGCAGTTACAGACAGAGAGGAAAGCAGATGGCAGCTTCCAATGTTTTATCTGAATAGGTCAGCCAGGAAGAGAGGGTTTAGTGGCTCCCAAACCTGTCTCTAGATCATTTAGTTTTTGGATAATTCAGTGACGCAAACCCAGAACCTTCAACCCCTTCCCTTTTTTTTGTTTGGCATTTTTGAAGATAATCAAAAGGACAGGAAAAGCTTTATGCGTAGAGATGTTCCTCATCATGTAGAAGGAGGGTCACAGGAAACAACCTGGATGTTTAGGACCAGGGAACTGGTTAAATACATGATCTTATATCCATTCAATAAATGTCAAGCCGACATGACAAAAGGATGCTTCTAAGAGTTCACCAAAAATGCGAGAATATTTCTGATAGCATGTTAAGGGAACAAAAATCTGGGTAACCAAATTGTATATACAACAAGGTTCAAAAGTTGAGAAGGCGAAATACCAGATGATTACTGGCAGTGGTTGTCTTTGAGCATGAGATCGTAGGATGCTTTTGGGTTTTCTTTATTGTTTGTCACAATATCCACGTTTTCTATGAAGAACACATATTGCTTTGGCAATAAAAATATTTAAATAAGCCAAGTGTTTGGAATGAATTATGGGTTTATTTAGATAAGAAAGATAATCAGCCAATTCGTGCTTAAAGGAAAGGTTTTGCTTACATAAAAGCTGGTAAAGAAACGCACAATCATGTTTGAATTTAAAATGAAATGTTTAAACGATTTATGAACTGTTTGTTTAATGATGGCCCATAGCACCCAGCCACCCTTCCTGAGCAGGTAGAATCAGAGGGCTTCTAATAACCTGAAAAGCAGCAACCAGCTAGGAGCCAGTGGAGAGAAGCTCTGGGAAGATGAGATTTCCTCCTGGGCTGCAAAATCCACTCATTCTCACAAAATGCAGCCTGGTTCCATAATTTGGTGTCCCCATGAAACAAAGGACAAGGACAGAGACACACCATTCTCCAGCCTCCAATCTTCACTTTGATTCACATCTCTGCTGACTGGGTTATCTCTTTGAGTGTTTTTTTCATGAAGCTGCAGGCATGGCATTTTCTGGGCACCCTCTCACATTTGAGCCTGTCTTTCTGTTGCCTTCTCTTGCGAAGAACCATTCAGCATCACACCGGCTCTCTCAGTCTACAGCTGCCCCCCGACGGCTCTGATGCATTCGCTGCTGCAGAAAAACCTGAACCCAGCCTGATTTTTCTTGCTTTATGGATTGCCTATCCCTGTCCCCACCAACTCCCCAACCTCCAGTCAATCTGGATGCTTATAGTATTTTCTTTTTCTCGTTTCCATTCAAAAGTGCTGTCAGATGTATTTAGGGGACACTGTCTCGTCTCACCCCTTTTCATAGGCTGTGAGCTGGGCAAGGCACCATTGCATAGGTGAGGGTTTGGAGGCTGGAGAGAGGAGGCACTGGGACTCAAACCACATTTGGGGATTTGGGGACATCCCCTGGATGTGCCCTGAGGCCACCCCGACTCTGGCATGTGAGGCAAACCTGCTATGCAATGAAGGAGCCTGGACAAGGGAATCTCACCAAGGGTGTTCAAATCCCAGCTCTGCAGGTCACTAAGGGTGGGACTGCAAGTGCGTGGCCTCCTGTCGGAGCCCAGGTCCTCGCTTGTGGGATAAGGAGCATTGCCCCTGGCAGGCGGGCTGTTGTGAGGATCCAGTGTGATCATCCCTGACACTCAGGAATCCTTCCTGTTGGTTCCCATCCTGTCTCAGGCATGACAGTCGCCTCCGCTTTCCCCCAAATCCCCAGATTGTTCTGTCAAGTGATGACCCTGGGTGCCCTCACCTCCACCCCCTCAGCCATAGACACCACAGTCCAAACAGACTCCCGGAAGACATGGCCCAGGCCACTTGCAAGGAAAGTCCCTGCGGCTGCTACTCATCCTCATGGAAAACATGACGACTGGGGAGGACTGGAGGGCAGGGAGTGTGGGGACAAGCAGGACACCCCCATCACAGGGCAGACGGCTCTGGCTGGGGCTTTTGGATCACTGCCTACCATGGGGAGGCCCAGGCCAGGGACTCAGGCTCCTACTCACCTCTCCAGCCCCAGCCCCTCCTTCCCCTCCTATCCCCTCCCTGCCCCACTGGTCTCCCCTGCCCCTGCCTGAGCAGCTTTGGGAGTTCTCACCTCTAGACCTTTGCTTATGCAGGGAGGCAGGATGTGACGGGAAGACCCAGGTCAGGCTCCAGGGCCAGCCCAATCTCTAACTAGCTCTGTCTCACCTCTAGGGAGTATTTCCTCAACTGTCAGGTGGAGACACAATACCCACTTGGCAGGTTTACTGGGGGGATACTTGTGATCATTTGGGGGGTCAAGGGTGCCCTGGGGCTCGAGCATACATCCATGGCACTGGGCAGTCTCCCCTGCCCTTTCTTTCCACTGCACGCCCTCCCTCACTTAGGCAGACCCTCTACTTTACCTGGGTCTAGGTCCTCCAACTTGAAACCTGCCCACAATGACACATCAGACATTGTAGATGTGTCATAAGCTGGTGTTGGGACATGCAGGCAGCAAAGAGGCAGCTTGTGTGTGTACGTGTGTGTGTGTGTGTGTGTGTGTGTGTTTGGGTGGTCCACACAGAGGCCCAGGAAGAAGAAGAGTGGAGATCTTGCCACATGGCTCCTGATGCTGGAGGTTTAGGGACAAATCATTAGTGTGACGGTCCCAGGGTCCTCTGGAGATAGTACTTAGGGTTACAAATTCAGAGAGCTGTGTTAGAACCACTTGGGTCTCTGCTTGTCTCTCCCACCAGGCTCTCAGCTCCCTGTGGGGAAAGATATCTGAGCTGAGGGGAGCCCTGAGCAGTCTCTCAGTAAATGGTTAAGGGAAGAAGGAATAAACCAGCTTCTTGGGCACAGTCTGGGCACAGTCTGGGTACTTTCAAACACAGTCCTATTGCGCTGGCACAGCAGTAGTCTTTATCATACAGGTGAGAAAGGAGAGGTTTGGAGAGGTCAGTGACCTGCCCTGGGTTACTCTACAAGTAATTGGCCTAGTAACCTAACCCAGGGCTGTTGAACAATCGGGCCAGTTGGTGCCAATTTCTGAATATTAACTGCTAAAAAAATACTGGTGGCGAAATAGCTAGCACATCAGTGAGCCTGTTTGGGCTGTGGGCTCAGACTGAGCTCCTATAAAGGGTATGAAGCAGGCAGGGGCCATGGAATGGGGGAGGGGGGTTAGCAACTGCTCTCCTACCTTTTTATAGATGAGGTGCCTGCTGTTCAGAGATAAAGGATCACTAGCAAAACCCACTAAAGAAGTGGGGGCCAGGGTGGAAAGGAGGCCTTTCTGGGGGTGCTGATGGAAAACCCCACCCAGGCAAATCTTGCTTCCCAGGCATTCTCCCAGTAAAGGCTGCATTGCTGTGCCCTACTTTGGCTGCAGGCTACTGTTTACCACCCAAGAGGGCAGCCACCAATTAATCTCTGTCCATCAACTTATTCTAATTCTCTGCATAGCACATAGCACTTCCTGGGGTTGCCCTTCTCCTGTCTGCTCTTCAAAGAGCCATCCTTAGATGACCTACTGATATTGCTTTTTATCTTTCTAACTTGTCATTTTGTTTTTGTAATTCTTTTCTTTCTTCTACTTTTTAGGGTCATTATTATCTGGTTTATTGAATTGAACTTTTTTTTTTTTTTTGCAATCTTTTTGGCTTAATAATTTAAAATTTTAAAGGCACGAATCCTCCCCTGACTATGGCTTTGGCTGCATCCCATAAGTTTGGTAAGCAGTGTTCTTATAGTTAGTCATTTCTCAAATATCTGTAATTTCAGTTTTGATGATCTGTCTCTTTGATGGTCTTCCTTTTGAGTAACAGTGTTTTCTAAACTTTTCAAGTTGTTTATTTCTATTCGAGTTTGTTTTGCTTTTTATATATAAACTTTTGCAAAGAGATATGCATCCTCATGGTAACATTTCAGAGTGCAAAATAGAATACAGTGAGGGGTAAGTCTCCCTCCAGGTCCCGTCCCTGCCCATCGCCCCCAGAGACAGCCAGACTCACTGGTGTCTCCTGTTGCTTTCCAGACATCTTCTGAGCTTTCAGGAGCAGATGTGCATGTATCCATGTATAAGGACGCCTGCAGAAGCACCCCAAATGCACCGCCAGCTGTGTCCTCACTTCCTTGCATTTAACAATCTGTTGACCCACCTCGCTTTTCAATGGTCTCACAGTGTTTCAGAGTAGGACTGCCCTGTAATGCACCAGCCTCCGCAGGGAGTTCCTGGTTTTCATAGGTAGTTACCAATTCTACTATTATTTTTAGCTGAAGGAACAAAGGATCCCAGAGACCACATGCCTTGCCCTAGGTTACACAGCAGGGGAGGAGCGGAGAGGGATTCTGTCCCTGTGCCTGGCTTCCGAAAGAGGAGGAGCAGGGGCAGGAGGAAGAAGGGAAGTGGGTGGAGAGAGGAATCATCTTCATAGAGTCCATCTCCCTAATGTGCTCAAGCTACAGTTCATTTGAGGAGTCCCCCGTAGTGTTCACTATTTTTGGCTGTCACAAATGATCAGCACCAGACCCCTCATCTGCAGGCCCTAGCCCGTGTGTGAGCACACCTGTATCAGGTGTGCAGGCCCTCTTCTGCCTCCCCTGCCCTGTTCTTGTGTTCTAGCCATTGCTGTCTGAATCTTTCTGTTCAAAGAAGACCCAAGAGGTCCCTTCTCTCACCTCTCACTTTGCTAACTGGCCAGTGGGCTCCAGAGTGGGGGCGATGTTCCCCAGGTGCAGTTGTGCATGCATAAGGTACAATCTCCGAGGCTCTGGGAGAACCCCAGAGAGCCTCCCTCTGTGGTCAGGGAGTGACCCCTGCACTCTCAGAGCACAGCAGGTGCCAAGCATGAGCCTGGATGCTAGGGGCTGAGGGAGAGGCCCAGTCTTTTCCCTTAAGGGGCTTCCTGTTTGGTAGAGGAGGCAGGGCACGGCCTGATGCTTCCAGAAATGTTTGGACCCAAATCTACCTTGAAGGGAGCTAGCTGTGAGCTGTGTGCATTTCACAATCTGTCCATTTACGTTTTTGCGGAGATGTTCAATTTGCTAATAACTTGGAGCGGGGAGGGTTTCTGTCCTTTCCTGAGGCAGCTGGCACACGAGCACAGGTGCCAGAGAGTGAGGAACAGGTGTGGGGACCCCAAGTCTCTTGGCTGGTGGGACTTGGACGAAGGGCCCGAGGAGAGAGGCTTTTGGGTCCAGGACAGATCATTCGGTAAGGTAGCTTGTTTCAAAGTGTGGCCCATCTGTTTTGAAATCCCCAGAGATATTAGCAAGTCCTTGGGTACTGTAACAGAAATCTTGGGACCCCCAAACTCTTTATGCCAAAGGGAAAGTTAAGCCTGGAGACTGAGTCAAGCAATATTGTCATCCTTCTTCCTAATGACAGCTGTAATCTCACAACCTTAGACATTAGCCAGACCCCCACAGAAAAGAAAAGGCCTCGGATATCTCCCCATGACTACCCCCACAAATTGTTCTTTGCTGGGTGAAACCTTTCAGGATGTGCATCTTACTACAAAACAAGGACACATCAATTGTAACTTGAGGTCCGCAATCCAAGCCTAGCTCCTCACACTCAAATCTGCTAGATTCACACTGATGGTGCTGATCTCCCCAGGTACAGCATGAAAACAAGGCAAGGGCAAGATGAGATCAGTCCTCCTTCTGCCTAACCTCCTCTTCTACATGCTTTCTCCACTTCAAGGACGTGTGTAAATACTGTGAAAGAAAAATAAAATTAAAATCCCGGGACCCCAAACTCACTAAGCCAAAGGGAAAAGTCCAGCTGGGAGCTGGGTCATGCAACCTGCCTCCTGTTTTGTGTCTAAATGGATAAGACTTCCCTCCCTCTCATTTCACTCACAGTGAAATTCCTTGTGGGCCCCGAGATCTCTACCTTCAAGCAGCTGTGTTGTATTTCACCCTCATGATGTAAATTAACAGCTTAGTTTCACAGGTATGGGACAAAGGATAGAACCAAAAGTCATCCCTCTGCTCACCTGAGGCAAGTGCATATCTGACGGCTTCCTATACGCTATGATTATGATTATGATTATGATTATTTGAGATAGAGTCTTGCTCTGTCGCCCAGGCTGGAGTGCAGCAGTGCGATCTCAGCTCCCTGCAACCTCTGCCTCCTGGGTTCAAATGATTCTCCTGCCTGGCTAATTTTTGTATTTTTAGTAGAGACAGGGTTTCACCATGTTGGACAGGCTGGTCTTGAATTCTTGACCTCAGGTGATCCACTCACCTTGGCCTCCTAAACTGCTGGGATTACAGGCATGAGCTACGGTGCCCAGTCCTGATTATTATATAAAAATGCAGATTGACTGACCACCAGGTGAATGCCGAATTGATGATCCCTCCACCTGCTTCTTTCACATGAAAAATGTGCATTCAGTGAAGTGAATGAAAAGGCTCAAAGGGGTGCTACTGCTTGCTTCTTTATGCCACCTTTCCCCCCTTTTTCCTCCCTCTTTCCCCTACCGCCTGCTCTTTTCCCTTTAAATAGTGAAGCCCCTTCTTTGCAAGAATCATGGGCCAGAGATGTTTCCTGTGATTCTGTGTCCCTCTTTCCTGGTTGCGTCCTTAACCTTGGCAAAATAAACTTCAAAAATAATTGAGACCTGCCTCAGTCAGTTTCTCTTTGATTTACAATACTAAGCCTCAGGAAAACCTCTTCGGAGAGCATAGGCCACACATATTTTCTGTGGTTTGTGTTTTTCCCAGGTGCACCCTCAAACTCTCGATAAACGTCAATCGAAGCTTATCAACTCAGTAAACCTCGATTGACTGAGACTTGCCACAGTCTGTCATTTCAGTGAATAGACCCCAGACCTCAAATCACAGTCCCCAGAGCAGGGCCCTGGCACCTGCGTGGGTGACCAGCCTGCAGGTGATTCTAATGTACAATAAAATTTAGTCTTTCTCCAGCAGACCACCCCGCCACTGGAGTGTGACCCCTTAGGAAACCCGCAGGGAAGAGGAGAAGCAACCTCATGACCATGATAGCAACCACGGAAGCGACAGGGCTGTGCTGGAGCCTGGCACTGTGCAGGTCACAACACCCCGCGGACGTCCCCTCAGGCACTGCTCATTTCTAGATGTCGCTCAGCTGGGCCACTTCTCTGTGCCCCCTGCCCCCCTCCAACTGCGCTTCACCGGTGGCACAGATGAGAGAGGGTCAGAGGGGTTGGCAGCGAATGGGATGGGACAGGCCGGAGTAAATCTAAAGTTTGAGCCCTGAAGAGAAGCGTGAGAGGGACTCTTGCTATCAGTGCCCACAGGCTCACTGCCTGGACACAGGAGCATGTGCATGTCAGAGAGGGCTTTTTTCTGGACACCCTGGAGCGGCTGTGGCCTTACTGCAAGGCAAATGCAATCTCTGTGACCGTCCCAGACCCTCACTCCTGCCTCTGTAGACCGGCCGTCTGGTACCTGAGCTCCTGCAGTGTGCCTGACACCTGCTTTCACTACATCAGCACAATCAGAGGTAAGCCTCCCAGTGGTCCTCAAAAACAGGAATGATGATCCCCACTGTACAGGAGAAGAAACTGAAGCTCAGGAAACTTTCCTGGTAGGTAAGTGACAGGGTTGGAATTCAAATCCCGAGTTGTGTTTGTTCCACTCTGCTTTATGCTGTGATGACTTTTTTGGAATGTATGTGGCGGGGGGGTACACGTTTCTAGCCTCCAGAATCCTCCAGAGCCGTCAGTGATGAAAGAGTCAAAGAAATACTTCACGCCTTTGGTTTGTTCTAGAAAGAAACCCTGGAGTGGGTGTTTTGGGGAAGCAGAGCCTTGGGTCCCCAGGAAAACCAGAGGAACTCAGAGGAGGAATTGAGGATTTAACACTTTTCATGGAGGGCAGATTCAGTAGCTGTGGATATTTAGCTCAGAGAGAAGCAATAGGACTAGAATGGTACAAACCCCAAGGAAATGAAAGTGGGCCCATTGCTCAGTGGGTGATAGTTGGAGGAAGAGCTTTTAAATAGTAGAACTCTCCTGAGATGGAATGGGCTGCCTTGCAAAGTAGTGAGCTCCCCATTCTTGGAGGCATGCACACTAAGATGGATATTCACAGGGCAGGAGATTCCAGGACCAAGTGGATGTCAGAAGTGATGCATTTGGGGTCTTAAGTCTTGGCAGGTCTGATTGTTTGCCTCATGACCCTGAGGTACTGTAATTGTCCTAAGTGCCTTCTGAATCCTCAAAGCAACATGCAGACCTGCTCTGTGTGCCTTTTTCTTTTTTTAAGAGCAGTTTTAGATTCACAGCAAAATTGAGCAGAAAGTACGGAGACTTACCGTATATCCCCTGCACCCACACATGCATAGCCTCCCCCGTTACTCACATCCCCTACAAGAGCAGTCAATTTGTTGTAATTGATTAACCTGCATTGACACATCATCATCACCCAAAGTCCATAGTTTTCATCAGGGTTCGCTCTTGGTGATGGACATTCTGTGGGTTTGGACAAATGCATAATGACATGTATCTACCATTATAGTATCATACAGAAGTTTCACTGCCCTAAAAGTCCTTTGGGTTTCTCCTCCAGTTCTCTCCTCCCTCCCTCTAATTCCTGGCAACCATTGATTTTTTTTATCTTTTACTGTCTTCATAGTTTTGCCTTTTTCCAGAATGTCACATATAGTTGACATTATACAGCATATGCCTTTTCAGAGTGGCTTCGTTCACTTAGTGATAGGTTCTGTGTGCTTTTTTATGGCCTGCTATATGAGCAATATTTATTTATTCATTTAACCATTCAGCATTTCAGCAAACACTGACCCATGTTGGGCTAGGCATCATTTTGAGTGCAGGAGAGGCAGCTTGAGAGGATAGACGAGGCCCCTGCTTTCATTCTGAAAACCAGAGTCTCCTGGTGCTATGATCTGAATGCCTGTGTCCCTCCAAAATTCACCTGTTGAGACTTAATCCCCAAGGTGGTGATATTAAGGAGGTGAGGCTTCTGGGGGGTCATTAGATCATGAGGTCCCCCTCCTCGTGAATGGAACTGGTGCTCTTTAAAAGAGGCCTGGGAGAGCGTGTTCACCCTTCCACTGTATGAGGATGCATAGAAGATGCCATCTATGAGGACTAGGTCCTCACCAGACACCCAATCTGCCAGTACCTTGATCTCGGGCTCCCCAGCCTCTAGCACTGTGAGCAATAAATGTCTGTTTTTCAATAAATTACCCAGTCTAAAGTATTTCTTATAGCAACTCAAATAGACTACGACATCGGGCAAGTCTGCAGGGCTCCCCCCGCTCCGCCCAGGCGGGCCCCTCCCTGACCACAAGCAGCACAGGTGAGGGGGTTGCCCTAATGTTACCCCTGGAGCCCTCGAACTTGTTACTGAGTCAGTCACTGTGTTAGCAGAGACCACGTGGCGCAGTTATTAGGCTGGTGCAAAAGTCATTGCGATTTTTGGCGTTACTTCTAATGGCAAGAACCGCAATGACTTTTGCACCAACCTAATAGTTCCATGTTGGATCCCACTGGCAGGCAACGACCACATTCAAAGTCCTCAGACCCACTGTGCAGGCCCAGCCATGGGAACCTCCTCCTGTTTGCAAGGGAGGGAATCCCAAAGAGACTGAACCCCAAAGAGGTTGAGGGATTCCCCTGGACACTGAGTGGAGGGCTGGCTGAGGTCATGTCCCTGCTCTGAGACTCAGTTTCCTCTGTGCAGAGAGAGGCTTGGAGTGCAGGGTTGCAGGGAGAGCTGGGATGAGGCCTGGGCTCCTGCCTGTGGGGACAGCACACAAGCTTCCTCTTTTTCATCCAAAGACGCCTACTCCTGGCTGTCTTTCCCCAGGCAGGGGAAAGAGCAAATGCTTCCTCCAAGCTTATGGGGCTCACAATGTGGAATGTCGCTTGCTGCTGCCAGGGCTCGAAGGACACAGCAGAGGTTTTTCTCCAGAGAACCTCGGGCAGGGGATGTTAGCAATGTCCTCTGGGGTCGCTCACCAGTCCCCCTGCCACCTAAGCCCTTCTCCCACTCAGAAATGGAATTAGGGGTGGGGTTGGCTGGGGAGCCCCCCGTCACCCCACACCCGTGCCAGAGTTCCCACTTCCTGTAGGCTGGGGAGCCACAGGCGGCCTGTGACTCAGTGAGGCACATTCTGACCTGCCTGGAACAGCAACACCTGCTGTCCACCTCCACCCAGGCTGCGGAAGCGACCTACTCTTCAGCAACTCCAATCACGGCTGCCATTTATTTAGCGCCTATGACACACGTGGTGCTCCACAGGCAAGAGCCTACGTCTATCTTTCCATAAAGAGGAATTACCAGGTCTTCTTTACAGCTCAGGAGAGGGGGACAAAATAACTTGCCCAAAAACGTCACTCACAGGGTGAGAGCAGAACTGGAACTCCAGCCTGGGCTGGATGCAAAGCCGGTGCTCGGAACCCCTGCACTATCCTGCCCCCCCATCCCGGTCAGCGAGGACCGTGGGAAGAGGGTCGCTAAGCCCTTCTGAGATAGTCACCACCACCTGCCTCCTGGAGGCACATCAGCCAGTATTCACTAACCCCTCCCGCCTGCTTCTGATTTAATCCTGCCATCCCCAGGGAGCCAGCGAGCAGGCTGCTTTGCAGACAGAGAAACTGAGGCTCAGAGAGGTTGAGTAGCTTGTCCAGGGTCACACAGGGCCAACGAGTGGCACGGCTGTGAGTGAAAAGCCAGGTTCTGGCGCCTCCACCCAGCACCCGTCCCTGCTGCACCACGCCTCGCTGCTTTACTCCAAGGTGTCCACCCAAAGTATGTGAAAATCCAATCACGAAATCCCTCACACACTGGACACACACAAGCCTGTCTGTCACCTTGATTCAGAGAAGAGAAACCTACAACAGACAAAGAGGGCGATTCCTCCTGCTGGGAATCCTTCTTCCCATTGCCTGTCAGACCTCCCCTCCGGAAGGAAGGGAGCTTTTCCCAACTCCCCATGACCAGAGGGAAACTTCTCCCCGCTGCCTGCCTTCCTTCCCCCTGGGCTGGGACAGCTTGTCCTCCCAGCAAAGGTGAGGCGGCTGGACCAGCCCCTGCCCGGCACCCACCTTCTCCGGAGCAAGCAGCATGGGCACTTCAGTCACTCCCTGGGTACTGCGAGACAGCCTGATGTCCCCACCGTCTCCGCCCCTCCTTGGAGCCCAGAGGCCAGAGCTGTAGTGGCAGCAGGAACAGCTCATCTTTCAAGGGCTGGGTGGTGATGTCATCAGCCTCCTGGGCACTTCCCCCTCCGCCTCCAGCCGAGCTCTGCTCTCCTGCCCAGCCCGAGCCAGGCTGCCTGTGGGGCCAGGGTGGCTGCGGTCACCTTTGCTCTCCGCTCTGCCACCCTCTGAGCCCTGGGGGCCAGCAAGGCTCTTGGAAGATTTCCACGTTTGCGTAGCCCGGCTCCCCACTGGAGTTGTGGTATGGCAAAAGCGTCCCTCCCGGCTGACCACAAAGTGGCCTGTGGAGCCCCATGTGAATAAATTCGCCTCACGTAACGTTTATTTCTTATCACTATTTATTTTCCTAAGGTGGTTGTTTTGTGTCTGAGTTTTGGATGTAAACAGTGGGCGTTTACGCGGAAGGTGTAAACAGAGGGTGGCCAGGAGGGCAGGGGGAGTCCTGGGATTTCTTTGTACAGCTCCCAAGGGCGACAGTGGCAGAAGCTGTCCTGTTTCCTGGGGATGGGTGTTCGCGCTCCCCTGAGACATGCGGCCCTTTCTTTTGGAGATACATGGCGGTGGTTTCTTCCATGTCAATGCTCAGATTGGCTTTCTCGGTTTTGCTCAAAGACTTACTAACAATCTGTAGCACTTTACACTCCCAGGGCTGAGATAGTAGGAGCTGGAAAGGGCAGGGACTTTCAAAAACATTTTTTTTTAAGCCTTAAAACCTTTCCTTCAGAAGAGAACAGATAAGAGTGGGCCCAGTGGATCTGGGGAAGAGAAAGGAGGGCCAGAGGACGCCCCCCGAGCCCATCCGCTCCCCTTCCCTGTGACTTGATTCATATCAAGCCTATAAACCAGCGATCCAGCCTGATCCCATCATCATGGAGACAGGGAAACAGAGTCTCAGATAAGTTTATGGGTGGCCTGGGCACTAGCCCTGTCTTGGCTGTGAACTGGCTGTAGGCCCTTGAGTGAAGGGCCTCCCTGGCTTGGCTGTGTGGTTGACTCCTCTGTGCACGTGCCTGTTCAACCACATCGGGGCTCCTTAATCTGGAGTTTCCTGACTTCCCAGCTGGGGACAGAGGTCTGTGGATAGGCTGCCCAGTGTCCACCAGCCCTCTGAAAAGGTGTGTCTGTGCTTTATCCCCTATGGAGCCTCATCTATAGCTTTCACTAAAATATTGAAGAGCTGTGAGATCCACAACGTATTGAGACCTGCATGAGCATCTAGAGACCCTCTGAAGTCTCTTCCAACTTAGATATTGTAGGGCTCTGCATCTATGAGTTGAAAATCCTCAAGGATCTGAATCCAGTGTTGACAATTCTGTAAATATCATTGACAGAGAAATCTCCAAAAGACATCTGTCCATCTACACACGTCTCCGTCCATCTCCGTCATATAGTTTTTTCAAAAGTCTACTTTAACCCAATTTTGAGGTCCTGGTTGGAGGCCAGTCAGTTAGTGAGCAGCTGATTAAGTTCACATTCTGGCCCTTTCTCTTACCAGGTTCTCACACTCTGGGCCACCAGGCACCTGCCCTGATTGCCTTGGAGCCAAGTACCAAATAATAATGGACAGCTCCTATCATCTGGAACTCACAAAATTATTCAAATCAGCCAATCCATAGGCAGCCAAAGAAACCTCCTTAACACCGCCCCATGTGTCACACACAGCTGCCACCTATAGCTCCAGCTTGCTGGGACCCCCTGTCCCCAGCTGCACATCCTATGGGGCCCAGCCTGACAGTATCTCATTTGGAGCTGTAAGAAACAAAAGTCCTACCTTTCATTTCTCTGAGTATCACTGTGCTGTGTCCTGCCATCAAAATAATCTTTTAATCTTGTAAAATAATTACACATTCTTCCATTCATCTACACTGGTATCTACCCACACATCCGCCCACCTGCCTATCCACCTATGCATCCATTCATTCACTTATTCTCCTGTCTGTCTGTCCATCCATCTATCTATCCATCGATCCATCCATTCATCCATCCATCCATCCATCTGTCCATCCGTCCATTGGTCCATTCCTCCTTCCCTCCCTCCCTCTATCCACCCACACACTCATTTATCAGATACCCACATAACCAGGCAGTACATTGTTAAGTAGAAGTGAATGAATCAGATATCCCCATGCCTCAGAGGAGTTTACCCTGAGGCCAGTCCCCTGCCTATGGGCAGAGCCAGGATGAGGATTTCAAAGTGTTCCTTGAGGACTCAGTAGCACCCAGTTTATGTCTGGAATGGCACACTTTTGTACTGCATTTTTGCTATGAGAAGGTTTGCCTCAACGCTCCTGCAAAGTCCCTGCAACGGCAACCTTATTACACTCCTCACCACTCAGTCTGCTTGGCTGGGGTCTGCAGGAGGTGGCTCAGCCCTGTAAAGGCTCCACGTTCGAGTCAGCCAAACTGCATTCAGCAAGGACCACAGGAGGGATCCAGTTATTTTGGCAAAATCCTGCACCACTTAGCAGGGCTCCTTTACCTGGCACGGTAAGAGGCTGTTCCTCCTGCTCCCTCCTCCCAGGCCACTGCAGCCTCCCCAGCCATGGCCAGCCCTCTGTACTTCAGTCCCACAGATCCCCCTTATGCTCCTGAGTGGGGCAGGATTGCACTTGACCCAGGGCCTTTGATGTGACCATCTCTGCCTGAAATGCCTTTTCTCGCCCTGGCTTGAATGCCTGCTCTTCTCTTGGGAGGCTGCGTGGGGGCCTTTCCTGAAGCCCCTGGTCCTGTCCGCACCTCTTGCCTGCCTGTTTTCTAACACACCCTGGAATTTCTCTTGGTGGACTGAGAACACCGCGAGGCAAGGACTCCGTCTTACTTGTTGCTATTTATGGCCCGGCACACAGGAGGCACCCTCTGCAAGGACCACAAGCAGTCTATGGGGAAAAGTACCCAGATCCAACCTTACTGGGATGAAGGAAAGACCGGGCCAAACAGAAGAGCATAAAAGCGGGCTGTAGACATGTATGTATATGTTTGTTTATGAATGTCCACCCTCCACCCCGATGTTCCCGAACATTCTCTCCACATGTCTGTGTGTGAGGCACAGGTGCTCCCTGGAAGGCCATTATTCTATTCGTTGGCCTCCAGGAGAGGGCTGTGCTTTTGTCCAGAACGCCCCAGTGCTGACCAGAAAGCCACTCCCAGGTCCTCTGTGGATCAGCAGCTGCCCTGCAAAAGGCTGACCAGTTACACACACACTTCAGACAGACCAGCAGGGAAATGGGAAAGCAGGGTCAGAGGATAAGCGCTGATTTGGGTTCATGGCCAAACCCATGCAGAGCCTGTAGTTCGGCGCTAACGCTCACACCTAAGAACCCTACAGAGCCTCTGCGTCCCCAAAGCGCCTCCCAGCCCGTGTGCCCGTGAATGCCGCCTCTGCCTCTGGCATCCCTTCCTAGAGGCCTCCTGCACGGCCTGTGGGGGCGCGGTCCTCTGGCACAGGCATGAGCCCCCCAGCCCTAGCCCGGCATGGCGACTCGCTGCCAAGTGATCTCCGTGGCAGGCCCTACATAAGCACACGACCCTTCACAACAGCCCGATGATATGGTTACCAGTCAGTATCCCCATTTTACAGATGGAGAATCAGAGGCTGAGAGAAGTTACTTAACTTGGCCTAAATCCTGCAGGCTGGAAACAGCAGAACCAAGAGCTGAGCCCAAGTTTGACTCCATCTGCATGTCTTCCCTTCCCCCAGATGAAAATGCAGCGTTTTAAAAAAGCTGATCATGGCCTGGTGCCGTGGCTTACGCCTGTAATCCCAGCACTTTGGGAGGCCAAGGCAGGCGGATCATCTGAGGTCAGGAGTTCAAGACCAGCCTGGCCAACATGGCAAAACCCCGTCTCTACTAAAAAATACAAAAATGAGCCAGTCGTGGTGGCACACATCTGTAATGCCAGTTACTCGGGAGGCTGAGGCAGGAGAATCACTTGATCCTGGGAGACGGAGGTTGCAGTGAGCCAAGATTACACCACTACACTCCAGCCTGGGCAACAGAGTGAGACTCTGTCTCAAAAAAAAAAAAAAAAAAAAAAAAGGCTGATCACATACATAATATGGATGTGTTGTTTCTCTACTGTTTGAACTTAATGTGTACGATAAAAAGTGAAAATCAACTGAAAAGTGTACAGCTTGGAGATGATTAAGAATTTGATGCCAGCTGGGCATGGTGGCTCATGCCTGTAATCCTAGCACTTTGGGAAGCCGAGGCAGGTGGATCACTTGAGGTCAGGGGTTTGAGACCAGCCTGGCTAACATGGTGAAACCCCATCTCTTAATAGAAAAATACAAAAATTAGCCAGGTGTGGTGGCAGGAGCCTGTAATCCCAGCTACTCGGGAGGCTGAGGCAGAAGAATCGCTTGAACCCAGGAGGCGGAGGTTGCAGTGAGCCGAGATGGCGCCACCACACTCCAGCCTGGGCGACAGAGCGAAACTGTGTCTCAAATTAAAAAAAAAAAAAAAAAAGAATTTGATGCCATGTTTCTGTGTGTTTACATGAATTCATTATATAGTGTTACATATGTCTGTACTTCAAAATACCCCACTTTACATGAACAGGATCATATTATACATGCTGTTGTTGTAAGCGGAATTTCCCCCTTTCCTATTGCTCTGTTTCTTCTTGCACTGCTCCACCTCCAGCCACCATCCTTTCCTGCGCATTCACAAAAACTTATGACAGCCAGGCCAGCTACAGAATTTGTGGGACTCCGTACAAAGTGAAAAAGGGGCCTGTTCCTCAAAAAGCGGGAAAGAAGTGTTGGTAAAGGTATTAAGTCATAAGGCTGTTTCCTTTCTTCTGTGGTCTCTCTTTTGTCTTGTCATGACAAGTGTTATTTTTTGCTGTTGTGTGTTTGTTGTTTTGAGACCAAGTCTCACTCTGTTGCCCCCCAGGCTGGAGTGCAGTGGTGTGGTGTCATCTTGGCTCACTGTAACCTCCGCCTCCCGGGTTCAAGCGATTCTCTTGCCTCAGCCTGTTTAGTAGCTGGGATTACAAGTGTGTGCCACCATGCCTGGCTAATTTTTGTATTTTTGGTAGAGATGAGGTTTCACCGTGTTGGCCAGGCTGGTCTCAAACTCCTGACCTCAAGTGATCTCCCCGCCTCAGCCTCCCAAAGTGCTGGGATTACAGGAGTGAGCCACCTGCTCCCGGCCTGTCACGGCATATTTTAAAATTTGCTACTTAATGTTCTTTCAAGTATAGAAAAATTAAAATGTTAAATTATTAGCATGCATTTACCATTCACCTTGATATCACTCAAGGCCAGTTACAAACACAAAAACCAGTGCATTTAGCTCTTATTTAAAACTACCAGGATGTGCAAATTCACAGCTTGCAGGCGCACGTGTATTTTGTTTTTACCAGGACAGCAGAAACACTGTAGAAAACAAGCTCATCTGTTTTCCTTTCACTTCTTGGTATGTGCATGTTTCATCAGCACTCTCTACCTTCCTCTTACAGGGAGTGGGGGGACTGAAAGGAGCAGGAACTCGGGGGCCCTGCCCTCCGCTTTCCTCCTAAGCACCATTTTCGGTGGGTGTGGTTAGCCAATGTAGGGAAACAACACCAGCAAGGAAGGATGTGACGGGGTCTCTTGCCTTGGTGTCTGTTAGGACGCCGCTGTCTTCTTTCTGCCTTTAAAGCAAGTCCTAGTTTGAATGGAAAGCGTGGCCGCTGGATGGAACACCCTGGACTCGCTTTGAGCGTCTCTGAACCAGGCAGCACCGCTTCCAGCACAGAGACCTGGGGCAAGTTCTCTGGGGAAATGAGCCCGACCTTACCCTCCACCTCCAGAGGTTGCCGGGCAAACAAGGGAGAGAGGAAATGCCTAGTTCCTCGCCCAGGGCTTGGCAGGGACTTCCCCAACTCATGGACTTTTCTCCATTCGAATACTTAAGAAATTGAAGTGGGTAGATTTAATCTGCTATTATCCTTTCCCCTGAAAGCTGGTGTCTTATAAATAGAGGTCCTTAGTGTTAAGGAAATATGCAAAGTCCTCTGAAGGGTTTATGAAATGCGTTTGGAAGAAATAAGTGCTTAAAGCAAACAAAGTCCTAGCTATTCCTGGTGCAAAAACCTTCAGAAGTGAGAAGGAGAGGGGCCCGAGGTGGAGGGCAAGCTGAAGAAAAGAGGCCAGTCCTTCCTCCGTCCGTCTATCCCTCTGCTGCCCTGGGAGGTGACGGTGGGTCCTGGGCTGATAGGGATGGCAGATAATCGATCATCCCCAGGTTTGACAGGAAGTAGCCCTCAGCCTGGCAGTCGGCCTGGCCATGCTTCCTAATTCTGTCCTTGGCAATGGGGCTGTCGTCTGCAGGTCTGGAGAGGCAGTTACTCACTTCCTGGTGCTGGGACATCCGCCTGGGGGATTCTGAGGCAGGGGCAGTGGGGGCCGGTTCCTCCCCTTGCCTCCTGGAATTCCTCAGGCCTCTCTTCTCCTGGGACTGACAGCTGAGCCAGAGTCCCAGGGTGCCCGCTCGGCCTGCCCATAGCATTGCTCTCCCCACCCCTATCTGCCTTCCATGTCCCAAGTTCAGGTTCCATCCTATTGGCCACCAGAGGTGGCTTCTACCAGTTGGCTCCTTCACCTGACCAGGCCTCCAGTCCCCTGGGGCCCTGTTCTTGGCTCACACTGTGCTTGGCGTGTGCTGTTCCTCCCCTGGACTTCCTTCCTTGCAGCGCTGCAGACCCAGTCCCGTTGCTCTCCAGCCCCGCATGATGTGCCTGCTCCCGAAGCCCGCGTTCCCTCTGAGTCGCTTCATCACAGCCTCTTACTGTCTGTCTGTGCCTTCCCAAGTGCCCCATGATTTGTCCTCCTTCAAGGCCCTGGGCCAGGATCCTCCTGTCCTCTGATCACTTGTCACCAGGCTGGGTCTAACCCCCCTGTCCACCCATGCCCTTTATAACACAGAGATAGCATCTGCTGTACGGGTTGTGGAAATTAGATGAGATTATTGCTATAAGGCAAGAAGCAGAGCGGCAGGCCTGTGGGAAGGACTGCACAAGACAGCCACAGACCTTCACAGACGCCTTCAAACCCAGCACCGCCGCTCACAACCCACACAAGCCTGGGCAGGAGCCCCAGGCTCCTCACCAGTAGAATGGAAGTATTCACATGAATAGGTCCATCACAGGGCTACTGGGATGGCCAGGTGGGAATCTGCGTAAAGCCCAATCCTCACTGGATTACTCTTCTCTTCTTGGCAGTGGCCACAAGCACTCCTTTTCCTCTCTTTTGAAAAAATCAAGGTGAAACTCACATAACATAAAATTACCCATTTTGAAGTGTGTAATTCAGTGGCGTTTAGTACATTCGCAATATTGTACAACTCTCACTTCTATCCAGTTCTAAAACATTTCATCACCCCCAAAGAGGACCACATTACTCATCTACCAGTTGCTCCCATAACCCCCTCCCTGCCCAGGCCCTGGCCACCACCAGCTGACCTTCCATTTCTATGGATTTGCCTATTCTGGACATTTCATATAAATGAAACCTTACAATATGTGAACTTTTGTGTCTGACTTCTTTCTCTTAGCAAAACGCTTTTGAGGCTCATTCGTGACATGGTTTGGATATTTGACCCCTTCCAATCTCATGTTGAAATGTGACCTCCGGTGTTGGAGGTGGGCTGAGGGGTTGATGACTGGGTCATGGGGGCGGATCCCTCAGGAATGGCTTGGTGCTGTCCTCACAGTAATTAGTTCCCACTCAATGAGCTCCCTCAAGAGCCAGTGGTTTAAAAGATCCTGGCAACTCCTCCCTCTCTCTTGCTTCCTCTCTTGCCACATGACAGGCTACCTTCCAGTTGCCTTCCACCACGGTCATAAGCTTCCTGAGCCCTCATCAGAAGCAGATGCCAGCACTGTGCTTCCTGTACAGTCTGCAGAACAACCTCTTTTCTTTACAACTTACCCCGTGTCAGGTCTGTCTGTCTTTCTTTCTTTCTTTCTTTCTTTCTTTCTTTCTTTCTTTCTTTCTTTCTTTCTTTCTTTCTTTCTTTCTTTCTTTCTTTCTTCTTTCTTTCTTTCTGTCTCTCTGTCTCTCTCTCTCTCTCTCTCTCTCTCTATCTCTCTCTCTCTCTTTCTTTCTGAGACAGAGTCTTGCTCTGTCTCCCAGTTTGGATTGCAGTGGTGCGACCTCAGCTCACTGCAACCTCTGCCTCCCAGGTATACGCAATTCTCCTGCCTCAGCCTCCTAAGTAGCTGGGACTAGAGGTGCATGCCACCACACTCAGCTAATTTTTTTGTATTTTAGTAGAGATGGGGTTTCCTTGTGTTGGCTAGCCTGGTCTTGAACTCCTGAGCTCAGGGAATCCACCGGCCTTGGCCTCCCAAAGTCCTAGGATTATAGGCATGAGCCACCGTGCCAGGCCAGGTATTTATATGCAAACAGACTAACACAGTCCATATTGCACCTTGTGTCAGTACTTTATTCTTCTCTAAGGCTGTGTAAATATACCATGTTTTGTTTATCGATTCACTAGCTGATGGACATTCAGGCTATTCCCATCTCTTGACTACGTGGACAACGTTGCTAGGGACAATCACATACAAGCGTTTGCCTGAGTCTGTTTTCCATTCTTTTGAGAAGACCCAGAGAATTGCTAGGTCACGTGGTTAGCTCTATGCTTAACTTTTTGAGGAGTGGCCAGACTGTTCACCCAGTGGCTGCTGCACATTCCTACCAGCAATATCCCTTTTGTCTTTTGATCTCCACTTTCAAGTTCAAACACAGCTCACTGACTCTGGAAGGACACTGACCCAGGGGCACGGAAGTTTCTACCCACTCGAGGTGCCAACTGTTTGTCACCGTGAGCATCAGCATCCTGTCCACCCCTGTGTTGGGAGAGTATTTCACAGTGCACCAAGAAGTGTTCCCATGTTCTACTCATCTGACCTTATAAAGAGGCAGAGGCGAGTGACCCTCCCAGGGCTGCCCAGGTAATACGTGGCCATGCTGGAGCAGGAATCCAGTCCTTCTGACCCCAGTACCCTGGTCTGGAGCCTGGAACTCCAGTCCTGAGCCTGCACCTTTCCCTGGGAGTTGCCCGCCCTGCACCTTCCCCCTCCCAAGGCTGGTACTTTAGCCAGATCCTGATTCGGCCCCCACAGAAATGCTCAGGCCTCCCTGGGAGAGAGAAACGCTCTAAGTACACAACATTCTGGGTCACATTCCTTGGCTTGGGGTGACGTCACTTGATTTGTAGGCCAGGGGCCTCCAGCCAGGTGTCCTTCACTGTTGAACAGTTCCCCTTCAGTTCCCCTTCAAGTCTGTTTTCTGAAGGTGGCCCCCTCCCTGCTCCCTAGGCGGATGGCTCACCTCCAGGCACCCCGCAGCCAGCCACAGCCACCCTCTGGCAAAGGTCAATCATCCAGCTCCTAAGGGCTGAGCACCTGCTCCAGCCAGGCCCTGCTGGAGGCACCATACCCAGACCACATGGACAGCTCCTGAGTGGAAATTGCTGCACAGTGTCCCTGATGAGGAAACTGAGGCTCCTCAGACACTCTGACCAGGTGTCTTCTCTGGGACTCTGGCCGGTTTCTCACTTCCCCTCCTTTGCCTCCCACATTTCAGCCACACCTTCATACACCTGCTGGAAGGGTCTTTTTTTAATTAAAGAAATTAGAAAATGTTGCACAACAGTACAGCTCACTTTTTGTGGTGTTTAGTTCCGTGGGTTTTGACAGGTGCAGAACCATGGTTCCAGCCCCCTGGAGCAGTGCATCACCCTCGTGGCCTTGTGTGGCCCATTTGTGGTCAAAGTCCTCCCAGTCCCCACCCCTGGCAACCACTGTCCAGAGGAATTTTTAAGAAGGTACGCCATCCTCTGGTTTCCACTGCACCCACAATAAAACCCAAACACACTCTTGCCTTGCCAGGTCTGAGCCCCAGGACCCCACACCTCCGACCATCTCTCACCAGTGACCCACCCCTCCAACCATCTCTCAGCAACCCCCAGCCCCCATCACCACCCTCCGCAGGCCTCCTCACCCGCCCCGTGCTGCCGTGGGCCACTGGCACACTGGTTGCATCGGGAAAGCTCTCCCCTTGCCCCGCCATGGCCAGCACCTCTCCTCCCCAAGGCACAGGCTCAGTGGCTCCTCCTCAGGGGCCTCCCCTGCCATCCTGACGAAGACGGTGCCCTCTGCCCTCCCTATCATTCTGCGTGCAGCACACCTCCTCTGTGGAGTGATGCGCTTGTTGGTTTGCTGTTCTCCCATGTCACCATGAACGTGCAGAGGGCAATGGCTGTGTCTGTGCCATCCACTGATCAGCAGGGAGGCACACGCCAGGTGCTCCATAAACACCCCTTGGCTAGAGAAAGAGAGGCTGCAGCCAGCCATGAACCCAGTTTCTGTCTGACTCCCCAGTCTACACCTTTCCTATTCCATCTCGTGGATCCCCCAGAATTCTCACTCACCTGTCCTTCAAATGGCCATGGAGGCCACCTCTTCGCCATGTGCCAGCCTAGGACTCCCTGAGCTGGGAAGCTGGTCCTGCTTTCTCCTTGTCAAGATGAACACCCCCAACCCCCTACTCACTACACTTCGGAGGTGGCAAAGGGTCCCCTGGTCTCCTGGAGAGTCATGAGAGTGGCATCCTGGGAGATGGGGCCGTCCTGGGGGAGGGGTGCTGCACGGAGGGAGGAGCCAGCCCCGAGACATCAGGGTGGCTCTGAGCAACACATCCTGTCGCTCCTGCCCCATAAATAGACACCACCTTCCTAAACATGGCCCTGGCACAAACCCCAAGAGGTAGAGGTGGGAGCAGGATCCAGAGTCCCCTGTTGCCAGGAATAGCCAGGGGCCCCCTGCAGCAGAGCCCGTGTGGGTGGAGGCTGTTAGGCTGGCCGCCCTTCCGGGCACCGAGCTAGGCTCTCTTCCCAGACCAGATGATTCAAAAAGTGAGAAGGTGACCTTTTCCTTTCCTGAAGGTCCCTTTTTTGATTCCAGGGTTTGTTTGGGGACATTTTTAGCAATCTAATGGAAGCAAAAGTGAATTACATCGTTATGGAGGTTGGCACGGTGCCTGGCAAAGGGAAGCGTGTCATGAATCATTATTGATTGAATCACAAATGCCTTCTTCCCCTGCATAGGGAGTGCTTTGAGACAAACAATAGAAACCCAGGAGGTCTGTGCATCTCCTCCACCCCAGAAGAACTCAGCAGTTCTCTGGCTGGTGGGGGTCGGGGGAACTCTAGGGAGCAAGCAGCCAGGAACCATGGTGCCCAAAAGTCACCTCAGAGCTGCTCCTACGTAGACACTGCCACTGCCTCTGTGGGCACAGACCTGGAGTTGCCACTGCTGAGGAGCCCAGGCCACACTGGACAGTCCCACGCTGCCCCGATGCATCTGGGAGCTGGCTGCAGCTGCTGCCACCCTCCTTGTATGGGTTCCTAGTGCGCTCACCTTTCCCCATCACTGGCTTCTGGTTCAAAGGTCCATGTGGGAGCATCCTATGAGGGAATCCTGGTTACCGCCTGCACCCCAGGTGCAGAAAAGGGTGGGAGAGCATTTGCCACCCTCATGAGGTGGAGAATCTCCCACACCCAGAAAGGGTGTTCAGAGAGGCAGGAAAGACCCGCAAGAACCAACACACTCACAGCGACCCCACTCCAGATCTCCCATACTTGGGCCACACATCCCCGGCATTCTCTGTCTCTGAGCCTTTGCCTGCACAGCCCCTGGCACTTAGCAAGATCCACTCTGTATATTTCCCCATCTTTCCATGTTACAAGTGCCACCTCCTAGAACGTCTCAGTGCCAACGTCCCGTCCTCCAGGAGTCCCTCAGCTGGAAGGAATCTTCCATTCTCTGTACTTGCATCAGTCTCTCCGCAGGCTACCCAGAGCTGCCCCTGGGAGGGGCTGTGCCCAGCCCTAGGTGTCAGATGAGCAAACTTCTGCTCACACTCTGGCCACTGCTTGCTGCAGTGCCTGCCCCAGAGCTGCTCACCCATACCAGTGCCATGGGGCCTTGGGCAAGAGGACCACTTCCTCCCCCTGCCCCCTGTCTGAGCCCCTCTTCACAGGCTTCATCCAGTGAGGTCCTGTGACTCAGTTCTATCCAGCAGGCCCCATCCCCACTGCATGGTCACTGCTCAAAGTGGCAGCCCTGCCAGGCTCTGAGCCTAGAGCCACCCTCCCTTTCCTCACTGCCTTTCTGTTGTGCCCTTTGGACCCCATGAGGACAACAAGAGCCCTTCTGATGTCTCTGCTGCTCTTCCTGCTTGGCAAAACGTTGACATCCCCAAGGACGGTGCTTTGCACCCTTCATCTCCTGCGACCTGCCCACCATCTCACTCCAGCCATTCGGCCTATGACACACCCTTGGATTTGTCACCCCTGGATCTAGACCCATCACAAGACGTTGGATTCAGACTGCCTAGTTCCTTTACTTAAATGAATTATGTTTTTCTCAAAATCATACATACCTTCATATAGTGAAAAGTTGAATGAGGATCTCAGGTTTAAAATGAAAACAGAAACATCTCCTGCTCCACTCTTCATAGGGACCCCATGCCGGAGTCCTCCCTCTCCAGCCCTGTGTCCATGGACATCTCCTGCAACTCTTTCTTCTTCTTCTACAGAAACAACTGCTGCTCCTCACCCATTCATCACCCTCAGACCCTCCATCCACTTCCCCTATGGGGAAGGACTTACTCCTCTTAATGCATATATATGTTCTTCTTTTCTCTCTCCCATTCCCCCAATATGAATATACTAAAAAGTTGGTGGTATCAGTTCTCAATGTTTATGTTATTATGTTATTACGACTATGTAACATGGAATGTAACATGGCTGTGTTGTCCCTGGGGAGCCAAATGCTGTACTATGATTTGGATTCTGTGTTGGTTTCCTAGGTCTGCTGTAACAAATGACCACAACCCTGGTGACTTAAAACACCAACATCGTGCTCTCACTGTTCTAGAGGCCAGAAGTCTGAAATCAAGGTGTTGGCAGGGCCATGCTCCCTCTTCCATCTCCACCCAGTTGGTCACCAGTGTTCCTCAGTGCTCCTTGGCTTGCGGCCACATCACTCCCTCTTCATCCCTCACACGGCTCTCTCCTGTGTGTGCCCCACCTCCTCCTGTCCCCTCTTCTAAGGACACTCATGATGGCCTTTATGGTTCACTTGATAATCCAGAATCATCTCCTCATCTCAGAATCCTCAATCACATCTGCAAAGACTCTTTTTTGCAAAAAAGTTCCATTTATTGTTTCTTTGACAAGTTTTTCTCTTTAATTTCCTTCTTTTTCCCTTTTCTGGAACTTCTATTTCTCAGATGTTGAACCAGCTGGATTGACTCTCTAACTCAGAATTTTTAAAGAACTCTGCTTCTTCCTCCTTTTCTTCCTCCCCTCCTCCTCCTCCTTTTGTTTCTTTTACCTAGAACTTTCCTAGATATCTGCTTCCGATGCTTTTTTGAAAATTTAAATTTCAGGCATCATATTTTGAAACAGCTTTATTGATGTATAATTGACATAGGCTAAACCATGCATCTTCAAAGGGCACATTTTGATACATTTCTACATACATATACACCATATACACTCTTGAAACCATCACCATAATCAAAAGAACAGACACATCCATCACCCTCTGGTGCTTCTTGGGAATCCATCTCCCCACAACCTCTCCCCACCTCCCCTTCTCTTCACTTTCTGTCACTATAGATTAATTTTTACTATCCAGAGTTTTATAACAATGGAATCCTTATAGTTGTCAGGCCTCTGAGCCCAAGCTAAGACATCATAACCCTTGTGACCTGCACGTATACATCCAGATGACCTGAAGCAACTGAAGAACCACAAAAGAAGTGAAAATAGCCAGTTCCTGCTTTAACTGATGACATTCCACCATTGTGATTTGTTCCCGCCCCACCTTAAATGATCAATTGACCTTGTGATATTCCTTCTCCTGGACAATGAGTCTCAGGAGCTCCCCACGAGCACCTTGTGATTCCTGCCCCCACCCTCAAGAGAAAAGCCCCTTTAACTGTAATTTTCCACTACCTACCCAAATCCTATAAAACTGCCCCACCCCTATATCCCTTTGCTGACTCCTTTTTCGGACTCAGTCTGCCTGCACTCAGGTGATTAAAAAGCTTTATTGCTCATGCAAAGCCTGTTTTGTGGTCTCTTCACATGGACACGTGTAATAATAGTATGCCCTCATTTTTCCCTCAACACAATTATTTCAAAATTCATCCAAGTTGAGTGTATGAATTGCTCATTACTTTTTATTGCTGAGTAAATGAATATATCTGTTTATCTGTTCATCTTTTCATGGGCATCTAAGTTGTTTCTGGTTTAGGGGATTATTAAAAATAAGGCTGCCCTGAACATTCATGTACACGTCTTTGTATGAATGTACATTTCCTTTTCTCTTGGATAAATACCTAGATGTGGAATTGCTGGATCATATGGTAAGTGAATGTTTAACTTTTAAAGAAACTGCCAAAGTTTTTCAAGCTGCCTGTGCCATTTTATATTCCTACCAGCAGTTATGAGAGTTCCAAATGATTCAAAGTTTTATCAGCGCTTGGTAAAGCCATCCTTTTTATTTTTTATTTTTAGTTTTGAGTCAGAGTCTTGCTCTGTTGTCCAGGCTGGAGTGCAGAGGTGTGATCATGGTTCACTACAGCCTTAACCTCTCAGCTCAAGCCTTCCTCCCACCTCAGTCTCTCAAGTAGCTAAGACCACAGGCTTGTGCCACCACACCTGGCTAATTTTTATTTATTTTTATTTTTTGTAAAGATGGAAGGGTGTCCTTATGTTGCCCAGGCTGGTCTCGAACTCCTAGCCTCAAGTGATCTCCCTGACTTGGCCTCCCAAATGCTGGCATTACAGGCAGGCACCAGCCATTGCACCTGGCCAGACCATCCTTGTTAATTTTAGCTACTTGACAGGTGTGTGGAGGTATCTCATTGCGGTTTTAATTTGCATTTCTCTTGTAAACCAAAAATAAAACTCTAAGACCCCCAACTGACTGATGGGCCCCGCTTTCATTCAAGGGGATTCCAAAGTTAACCTGAAAATTGAGTTCAGGCTATGATGGGACATGCCTCATTATACTCTCCTCCCTTTGGAATTCAATTACAACTGACCAGCATTTACATTAAAACAGAGATCATAAGAGTGACAAAACAGACTCTTCGTAGCAGTAAAATACCAAATTCCACACTGACTCTAGTACAGCATCACATGGCAGCTAGCAAGCCCTGAGAGAAACTGAAGTTTATTTCTTTGACATAGTTTGAAATGGTCCTGCAAAGCTGTCTCTTGTGGGGAAATCTGCACTTTGCAGAGCCCTTCCCTTCCCAGGTCTTCTCTCTGATCCAAGAGCGATTGACTGTGCCTGGCTCCTTTTGAGGTCTAACAAGAGCTCTGAAGCTTGTTACCTGGAAGCTTCAACTTTACATTAGAAACTTTCTTGGTGTTCACAATTCCTTATCCTAACTCAGACATTCCTTTCCATTGATTCCAGGTCTTTAGAAAATAACACTTTCAACCAATTGCCAATCAGAAAATCTTTGATTCCACCTATGACCTGGAAGCCCCCCACTCTTTGAGTTGTCCAACTTTTTAAACTGAACCAATGTATACCCCACGTGTATTGATTGATGTCTCATGCCTCCCTAAAATGTATAAAACCAAGCTATACCCCGAACACCTTGGGCACATGTCCTCAGGCCCTCCTGGGGCTATGTCATGGGTCATGGTCCTCACAGTTGGCTTAGAAGAAATCTCTTCAAAGGTTTTACAGAGTTTGACTTTTCTTGTCGGCACCCTGGTGACTAGTAATGCTGAACGTCCTTCCATCTGCTCATTTGCCGCCCATCTATCTTTTTTGGTGAAGTCTGTTCAAGTCCTTTGCGCACATTTTAATTGAGTTGTTTATTTTCATATTGTTGATTTCTGAGAGTTCTTTACATAAAGATACAAGTCCTTTGCCAGATAGGTATATGCTTTGCAAAGAGTTCCCTCCCAGTCTTTAGTATATTGTTAACATGTGAGATCTCTGCTCATTTTTGTTCATTTTTGTAAGTGCCCTGTTCTTAGGTAATGGATGCAATATTTTATCCTTGGGAGGTTTTAATAATAATTTAAATTTTTTGAGAGTCTTCACTGCTTATTCTTGGTGTCTGTCCTCTTTGCTTGCTTTAGTGGGTTTCTTCAAATGGCCAGTGCCGCTGGCCACCTGCTTACACTGCATAGTGAGCTGGCGCCAGGGTCTGCAGAGCTGGTCTGGCCTCCGTGCCAAGAGTGCTTCACGGAGGAAACATCCAGCAGCAAGCTAGGAAGGCCGGTGGGGGCCCTTCTGAGGACTAAGCTCTGATTTTTTAATCTTGCCCAAATTCCTATCTAAGGGGTCTTGGGAGTCATGCCTTATAAACCATAAATTCTCATCAGATGGGTTTTATTTAACCCTATATATCGTGACTTACTTTCCAACCTGACTCTGGCATAATATTATGAGATACGGAGGAAAATCAAAATATTTTACCCCCAAACAGTTTTCTTTGCCGTGTCTTGAAATGGCCCTGCAAAACTGTCCTTTGTGAGAGAAAATTTGCATCTGAAATGAATCTCTATTAACATAGCCAAATCTTTTTCTTCCAGACCCTCCCAATCCTAAAGAGATTAACTAAGAGTCTAGCACCTTTTAAAGATCTGAATAGGAAACATTTGTCATCTACTATCTCTAGGGGCAGCCAATATAAGACTTCAAAAGAACCTTGGTCTCCACAATCTTTCATCTTAACCTGAACGTTTCCTTTCTATTGATCCCAGGTCTTTAGACCATTTGACCCAGCAATCCCATTACTGGATATATACCCAAAGGATTATAAATCATTCTAGTGTAAAGACACATGCACATGTATGTTTACTGCAGCACTATTTACAATAGCAAAGACGTGGAACCAACGCAAATGCCCATCAATGATAGACTGCATAAAGAAAATGTGGCACATATACACCATGGAATAGTAGGCAGCCTTAAAAAGGAATGAGTTCATGTCCTTTGCAGGGACATGGATGAAGCCGGAAGTCATCATTCTCAGCAAACTCACACAGGAACAGAAAACCAAATGCTGCATGTTCTCACTCATAAGTGGGAGTAGAACAATGAGAACACATGGGCAGAGGGAGAGGGAACAACACACACCAGGGCCTGTCTGTGGAGGGCGGGGGGAAGAGGAGGGAGAGCATTAGGACAAATACCTAATGCATATGGGGCTTAAAACCTAGATGATGCCTTGCTTGGTACAGCAAACCACTATGGCACATGTATATCTATGTAACAAACCTGCAACTTCTGCACATGTATCCCAGAACTTAAACTAAAATAAAAAAATAAAAATTAAAAAATTAAAAAAGGAGGAACGCCAAAAAAAAAAATAAATAAATAAAGAGAAACTCAACCAATTGTCAACCAGAAAATGTTTAAATGTACCTATAGCCTGAAACACCCCTCCCCGACACATACTTTGCGTTGTCCCACTTTTCTGGACCAAATCAATGTATTTCTTAAATGTATTTGATTGAAGTCTTATGCCTCCCTAAAATGTATAAAACCAAGCTGTACCCCGACCACCTTGGGCACATGTTCTCAGGATCTCCTGAGGGCTATGTCACGGGCCATGGTTGCTCATATTTGGCTCAGAACAAATCTCTTCAAATATTTTACAGAGTTTGACTCTTTTTGTTGAGAATTCCAATGTCAGCTCTGCAGGTGTTCCCTCTAGAGCCCCAAAGTCCCTGCCTGACAAGCATATGCCTGGCATCGGCCTTCTGGGAACAGGACCCAGAAGGAGCCTGGGGTGCCCGAGCTCCACACACAGATTTCCATGGAACCCTAAGCTGTTCAGCCTCATGCCTCACCTCTAATCTCTCCCATTTAATTTTCCCGGAGAGTAAAGCTAGCGCAGGGGCTGGAGGTAGCGGGGGAAGGGAGAAGAAGCTATTGCTGGAGTCAGACCGCTTGGTTTACTCTTTAATGTTTGGGTCATAGGGAGCGTAACAGAGGCTAGAAGGAGGGGACTGAGAACCCAACCATTTTGCAGACAAATTTTTATCCAATCTCCTTTTTCTTGAGTCTCAAATCTAACACCCTCCTTTTGTGACACTCAGTGTTTCAAGACACTGAGCTCCTAGATTCTGTGGTCAAGTGACTTGTTGACGGCACCCTCTCCTCATGCCCTTAGGTGGACACTATCTCCGCTCTGCTAGATCCCTGGCTTGCTTTCAGTCAACTAACAGTTTATTGACTCTCAGCTGCTACTGCAGTGTCTTCTGTGTGCTGCATTCTTGTACAGAAACACCTTTTGAAAAATCGCAACACTTTACTCATGTTTTTAAAGGGGTTTTGGGAGAGGGAACACACCGACGTGTGATGAATCTGCCACTTTTAGCCAATATTGTCATTTTATTTTCTGCCTATAACCCTCCTGCCTTCCAGATAAGTTACTCGACTGCTCCCACTGTGTCTGCCTTCCTCCTCACTGGCATGATGGCTGTCGGCCCCTCCCTGTCCCTTGAGCACTTCCACATCCACTAGGCACTGCGGATGGGCCTCCCCCGGCTCGGTGCCCCGACGCCACTGCAGACTCAGAATCACCAGCTTCGGCAGCGCCCCACGGGCTGCCCAGAGCCTCCCAGGGTTCCCATCTGCTTGTCCTGCTTTCTTTGCTTCACAGCCTGACACCTTCTAGTTCCCCATCACCCCACGCAAATAACCTTTCTTGCTACTTTACAGACAAAACAGAAGTGAGGATTCCCCCAGCTGTTCCCACCCCCAGCCCAGAGCTGCCACCCACCTCTCCGGCCTGGATAAGGCTCTGCTTCCTACGAAGAGTCTTCACGGCCACATTTGCCCCTTCCCCTCCCAGCAGCCCTAGGGCCCTTCCGAAAGTCTAAGTCAGCCTTTGTCACCTACAGTACTTCTCTTGCTCTTAGAGTAAGGACCTAGTCCCCAGTGGTGCCTGGCTCCAGCTATCTCTCCTTCTCACTGTCGCCCTGTCTCTCTCCTGTCCACTGGAGCTTTCTTTCAGTTTCAGAGAGATCTCGGACTCAGGACTTTTACATTTGCTTTCTCCAGGAGTGATGTTTAAAATCTTTACCAATGGCGATACGATGGAACAGCCTCTTGGAGACCTCTTGGTCTATCAGGAGTTTCCTCTTTAACATTTGGATCATAGGGAGTGTGTCAGTTACCCACGGCTGCCATAACAAAGTACCATAAATGGAGCAGCTTAAATGACAGGAATTTATTGTCTCACAGTGTTGGAGACTAGCAGTCTGACATTAAGGTGCGGGCAAGGTGGGGAACCCTGTGAAGGCTCCGGGGGAATCTGTTCCAGGCCTCTCTGTAGCTTCTGGTAACTCCTTAGCTGTGGCAGCAGAGCTCCCATGTACACATCGCATTCTCCCTGTGTGTGCGCATCCGTGTACAAGTTTCTCCCTTTTATATAAGAACACATTGGATTAGGGCCACCTCAATGACCTCCTTTTAACTTGATTGTTTGCAAAGACTCTATTTCCAAATAAGGTCATGTCCACAGCTACTGGGGGTTATGACTTCAACTCCTTTTTGGCGGACACAATTCACCCCATAAAAGGGGGTTCCAAGAGCAAGGGTTGGGGTGAGCCGAGTGTTGGGATGGGATGTGGGAAGGTGTCTATTCATCCATAAAGAAGTATGTTAGTATTTTAATATCCAGTGCATACTGGCTAAATCTTGCCTCTGCCAGTCCTGGAACTCTCCCCATCACTGTTTTTTTTTCTTTTTTAAGATGGAGTCTTGCTTTATCACCCAGGCTGGAGTGCAGTGGCGTGATCTCGGCTCACTGCAACCTCCACTTCCTGGGTTCAAGCAATTCTCCTGCCTCAGCCTCCCAAGTAGCTGGGATTACAGGCACCCGCCACCATGCCCAGCTAATTTTTGTATTTTTAGTAGAGACAGGGTTTTACCATGTTGGCCAGGCTGGTCTTGAACTCCTGGCCTCAAGTAATCCCCCCGCTTCATCACTCTTCCCTGCATCCGGCAACACCCATTTGTCATTCAGGCCCCAGCTTAACTGTCAGTGCCCCGCAGAGCCTTCTCTGGAAGCCCAGCCTGCAGGGGCTTGTTGCCCTGCCAAGCATATCCACTGTACCTGTGCCCCCCTGTCTTACCTTGTGTCTGCCAAGAGATTACTCCCCTTCCCTGGGCACCCGGAACTGAGCAGGAGATTACTCCCCTCCCCTGGGCATCTGGAGCTGAGCAGGAGATTACTCCCTTCCTCTGGGCACCCGGAGCTGAGCAGGTGCTCAGTGATTATTTGGATGGATGTCTTTGCTCCCTCCCATGGACTCCTGGAGGCAGCTACCTCATCTTCTATACATCACTGTCTCCAATGCTGTGGCCACTTGAGAAAGGCAGATGAGTGAAAAAATGATTTTATGTGTGTGTGGTTACCCAGTCAGCCAGTATCAGGCATATGAAAACCTTGCTTGGTTTTTCAATCTGATAGATGGAGTGGAACGCATAGATCAGCAGGTACAGGACTTTGGTGGTTTTGTCTTTGGAGTTTTGCTGTGCTAAAAAAGTCTGGCCTCTTGCACTCCAGAGTGAGAAGAAATGAATGAGCTCCATGCAGATGAGTGACCTTGGGCAGGCCACAGAGACCTGGAAAGTCCCCCAGGGAATCCGGGCTCTCTAAGACAGCTAGTGGATGCTTGAGGGCTGTGCCTGCTGGGCAGGGTTCCTACAAGAGGCAGTTAAGAGCAATGACTTGTTTGGAGAAAGGCCCCACTGGGGCATGGGCTTCCTCCGGGTGTTTGGGAAGCTCAGCCAGCACAGCTGTTCTCTTGCCAGTGGTTCAAAAGATTTGGGAAGCTCAGGCCTGGGTTTGCATTCTGCCCTTCTGTGGACCCTGGAAGGGAGGACACCTTTCATGTTCTTTCACCAGGAGTGACCCCACATAACAGGAGGGCTGATGGGGCACCACACACCACAGCTGGGAGCCTCCCAATCCTGGGGGCGGCCAGTTCCAATAGTCACCTTGATTGTCTCATTTTCCATAGCCAGGTCCCCTGGCTACTTTGGCTCAAGTGTCACTTCTCCCAGAGAAGCCTGCCTGACCGCCCAATCTGAGGTAGCCCACAACACATACACATATGCACACACACACAGAAACACACATCACACATGCCAGTGCACACACACCAACACAGACCACACACAACACACATACATACACAACACACAGATAAACCACACACAATGTGCACACCAATGCAAACTCCACCAACACACACATCACACACACACATACACACCCCATGGATGCTACACACACAGACACACACATGCACAGAGCCTTTGACCTCCATCTCATTACCATTACTTATCTTCTTCGTAGCCCGATCACCGTCCTGCTTTTGAGTGCTGTGGGTTTACTTGCTCACTGGAGGTGCTCCTTTACTAGAATGTAAACGCCAAGACATCAAGGACCTTGCCTGTCTTGTTCACCAGTGGACTCTGAGCCCTTAGAACAGTGCCTGGTGTATAGTAGATACAGTGGGCTATCTCCTAGAATGAGTATGGACTTTCGGTGGCTCCTGGCCTGCCACGCATCACCACTATGCTCACTGCTGCTCTAAGCTCTATTACAACAGACAAAGTAGTCCATTCCCAGCACAGAAATAAAAGCCTTAAATTGCACATGAAGCTTCTGAGAGGTTAAGAAACAGCCTCTTGGGTGCTTGCGGCATTCTCAAATCCACTCTCAGACACCGTGGTGCTAAGATCAGATGTTGTGGGGTCTCAGATGTGCTGTGTATCTATCTCATCTGGCCCAGAGGCTGCTAGCCCAGGGCATAGCCCATGCGACCCTGAGGAGGAGCTGACTGAACTTGGATGGGCTCTCTCTGTCCGGGAAGCTTTCTGGGGTCCATATCAGTCAAACCCCCAGAACCTGGGGTGCTGACACCCAAGCCCTCTGAAGCACGGTGAAGAGAGGCCCCCTGTGGTCCCCGAATGGCAGGCAGGGCAGCAGCCAGGGAGGTGGACTGCCTGGTCCAAATTCTGCCTCTGCCTCTGCTGCAAATCTCAAGGCACTTAGCTTGCTTTTTCATCTGTTCAATGCAGCTGCAACAGAACCTATCTGCTAGGCTTGTGCCAGGATTCAACAAGCTAATGCATGCACAGTGCCTGCATGCATCTCTCTGGAACTATTATTCTGGGTCCTAGGCAATTGATCCACGACTGTGGGTAGCGGGAAGCTTCCAGAACCGCCTTCCTGCATCCTTGGAGGAGAATGTGGCATACTTGAGTCAGGTTAGTAAAGGCTGCAAATGGAGGCAGCTATCTGCCCTGTGTAATGTCCAGATCCTGGCACTGCAGGGACGTTGCTCCCTTCCCTGCCCCCGCCTTCCCTGTCCCCGCCTCCCCAAGGTCACTCTGGGTCCCCACCACATTTTCTTAATTTTATGCTCATTTAGTACATCCTCATTACTCATGAGTGCAACAACATCAGGGCAGCTCGGGGCTTTTTGTTCTCTGTGACTCCGGGTCATGGGAGTTCACCCCTGGCCCTGGGGCTTGGCCACTGACTTGGGAGGCTTTTACCTGGACCAGGACCCACACAAAGATATAGTCTAGGGGCGTGTTCTAAAAAACCATGGAGCCAGCCAGGAAGATTTTACCTCCTCCCCTGCCTACCAATAATAATACATGATTATCAGCTATGATTCAGCCTCTCCTATTCCATAGAACTTGGCTTAAGGCTTCCTATAATAGTTATTTAATCCTCAAACACACCTGTGAAATAGATATTACCAGTCCCATTTTACATATGGGGAAACTGAGGGTCAGAGAGGAGCAGTGACTTGCCTCAGGTTACACAACTGAGAGACAGAAGGGTCACCTCTTACAGGCAGGTCCCCTATCTCAGCACCCAGCAGGCTCTTCACATTCCCTCCTCCCCTGACCTGGGACAACGCCTGGGTCTCTGGTTATGCTCTGGGCAGATGGCACTGTAAGAAACCAGCCGAGTGAGGGGCTCAGAGGGAGACTGGCTCAGTGAATGTGCGCGGGGCCAACACACTGGGCAATGGCTTCCGCTGGCAATGAGAGACCAGTGCGGGAGAGGATTGAGGCCCGGCTGACATCGTGCCTCTGACTCAGGCATGAAATTCCCCACAAGGTTGGGAAGCTGGAAAAACACCAGTGTTGTGGGAGGGCCACGTGCATAGAGCCAGATGGTTTCCATCTTGGAACTCGGGCACCAGAAAGCAGATGGAAGTCCTAGGCTTTGATGTGGATGAATGCGATCGTTAACACCAGCCTCCTTATTCTCTCTCTCTCTGTCTCTCTCTGTCTCTAGCTCTCTTTCCCTTTCTGTCTCCATCTCCATCCCCTCTGTCCTTGTTGGTGAGAGTCCTCCCTCTGAATCTAACGTTTACTTTGCAAGCAGATTTCGCATCTGTTTTTTTGTCTGTGCTTCTCATTGTTTTCTTCTGTGTCCTTTTCTTTGGCTTCTTATTTTCCCCTCATGGTTCCTACAAATTTTTGTTTGTTTGTTTTGTTTTTTTTTTCTTTTTTGACATGGAGTTTCACTCTTGCTGTCCAGGCTGGAGTGCTGTGGCACAATCTCGGCTGACTGCAACCTCCGCCTCCTGGGTTCAAATGATTCTCCTGTCTCAGCCTCCTGAGTAGCTGAGATTACAGGCGCCCGCCACCACGCGTGGCTAAATTTTGTATTTTTAATAGAGACGGGGTTTCACCATGTTGGCCAGGCTGGTCTCGAACTCCTGACCTCAGGTGATCTGCCTGCCTCAGCCTCCCTAAGTGCTGGGATTGCAGGCATGAGCCACTGTGCCTGGCAGTTCTTACAAATTAATCTCTGGTATCCCCAGTGCCCTATCTCCTCAATCTTCATCAGACTATAATTTAGTCTCAGCGTTCTTTTTTTTTTATTGTACTCCCTTCCAAAATTCTGTTGGTCCTGTGTATCATTCTTTCAGATCCCCTAATCTTGGCTAACGAAATATAGAGAAATGTGTTACTCTCTTCAGGATTCATGTGCACTTTCTTGGTCGGTGTCCTGGGGTGACAATGTTTTTACCAAAAGGCCAAGGTCCTACAGCAAATGGCTAGAAGCTGGCTTGGTATCTGTTGACCAGAAGGCTTTTCCTGGTTCCACATCATGGGATGCCTCCTCTAGGTACTGAGATAAAGGACTTTTTGATTGTAGGTGTATTCGTTTAAGTGAGGACTGGTTTGCAATCTCTGGCTCTCACGTAACAGTCCTGCAGTGAGCCATTCAGCTTGTCAGGGTGGTGGCATTCCATTATTTTCTAGGTCACCTTGGTCATTTCTGTGATTAGAGTTGGGTCACTGCCATGTCCAGGTTTCAGCTTATGGGAAAAGGAAAAAGAGGGTGAGAAGGAAGCGTGCCCTGAAGGCTTAAATTCTAGGCCCCCAAATAGCACATATCACATCCAAGACAGCCTGGGGAGTGTTATCTAACTGGGCAGCCCATCCCTGGCTGCACACCTGTTACTAAGAAATCAGGGGAATGGGTTTTGGCGGACAGCTAGCAATCCTGATCACACAGTGCAACAGGAGAAACCATCACTTTGGCTTCAACTCATCTCAGCTTTCTTTACTGAGATGGGGGTGCTGGGTATGCCTTAGGATTCAAGCCACAGGCCAGTCCCATCAGTGGCGTCTTTGTATAAAGAAGCCAGGGATTTCTTGGGAAATAACTCCCTCTAAGGGAATAATCCATTTTTGCGAAGTTCAAGACAAAAATGGCCAAAATAGGAGAGAAGAGGTTCTGGGCACAGCCTGCTGTCTGCCACTTAAGCATTGTTCTGTCTCAGTCCCACAGACACACATCTAAGTCAGAGAGGAAGTATCAGGAAAAGCAAGTCAAAACCAAAAAGAATCCTCAAACACAGGCGAAGGAAGCATCTTTTGGGGCAAGTCTTCCAAGGGGTAGCCTACCGGGGACACTTGCTGTGCCACCTAGTACTCAGGTCCACATTTCTGATAGTAGCCCCCCAATTGCCTTTTGGTAGACTTCTGGCTCCCCCATGCACGAAGTTTCATTGAGACTTAAAATCAAGTGGTCGGCGTATGACTGAGTTGTGCCAATCAAGTTCCTGGAAGAGCAGCTTGACCCTTGAGTGCGTGGAGGACACGAGCCAAGGCATTGTAGGCTAAACAGGGGGCTTCAGACCTATTAGTGATGTTCTGTTTCTTGACCTGGTTGTTGGATCCATAGAGGCCAGTTTATTTGTATATTTTTGAAATGATACTGGTATGTTCTCAATATAATCTCTTATATGTATGACATAATTTGACAACAAAAACGAGGATGCTGCGGTGGCTGGTGATCCTGCTTGTCCAGCTCTGAAGAGGCCGCTGATCCTGTTCCTGGATCTCTGACCCTGCTGCTCCTTGTTCTTCCCAAGACCTCGCCGTTCAGGCTCCTTTGATTCTGGGAGACTTTCCAATTTCTCCTCTTCCTCTTTCTCATTCTCTTCTTCATGGTCCTTCTCTGCTTCCTCTCTCCCTCCTCCTTAGATATGCCAGAATTGGTTTCTGTTGCTTATAATCAAAACACCCTGCCTGAAACAAAAACGTGACGTGAATGTGTGTGTGTGTGTGTGTATGTGTGACTGTGTATGTGTGAGTGTGCATATATGTGTGTGTGTATGTATGAGTGTGCATATATGTGTGAGTGTGTGTGTATGTGTGACTGTGTGTGTATGAGTGTGCATATATGTGTGTGTGTATGTGTGAGTGTGCATATATGTGTGAGTGTGTGTGTATGTGTGAGTGTGTGTGTATGTGTGAGTGTGCATATATGTGTGAGTGTGTGTATGTATGAGTGTGCATATATGTGTGAGAGTGTGTGTGTGTGTGTATGTGTGACTGTGTGTGTGTGAGTGTGCATATATGTGTGAGTGTGTGTGTATGTGTGAGTGTGCATATATGTGTGAGTGTGTGGGAGAGACCCACTGAGGACAGCTGAGTCTACTTCTACAATTGCAGTTAAGGAAAGAGGGAGAAGAATCCTGTTTTATATTTGTGATCCTGATTTTACCTCCAGGCTGGCATGGCATGGTGCGGTGGCTTAAGAATAACTTGGGTTGGAACGGTTGAGTAGTGGATTTTGGCTCTGAGCCACCGGAAGTCCTGGCAGTGTGAGAAAGGGCAGTCAGGCCAAGGTGCAGAAAGATGTAGGTGATTGTGGATCGCATAGTCAGGGCCAGGGGGCCTCCGACAACCCTCTGATCCAGCCTCTCACTTTACAGAGGAGGATCCAGAGCCAAAGAGGTTAAGTAATATGACCCAGGTTACACAGAGAATTAGCCGCAGAGCAAAGTCTCCTCTTATTAGAAAGGAAGGAGGGAAGCTGGGGGGGAGACCTGGGGTCCTCAGCATCTGAGATCAGGATGTTCAGCTGGATGGTGAGGGTTGGGGAGGGAAAGGCTGGGAGGGGCAGCAGGGACGCTTGGCTACGTGGCTGAATGTCCCGGGTGGGGTTGCTGCCACAGGCAACCTGCTTTAGTCAGTTTCCCATCATGGATTGTGCAATGATGGAGACATTTTTGAGTGTGAGCATTCGTCATGCAGTCAAACAATATGTGATCGGAAATGAGAAGGAATGATCATTGTTGTGTCCAGCTGGAAAATCATATTTGGATTAGAATAGATATTCATCTATTTAGTCTTTTAAATTGTATGCAGGCCTACGATGTGCCCCAACCACAGGCACTGGGGACTCTATGTGAACAAAGCAGGCTCTGTCGGCTCCTTGATGGAGGACATCGATTTTTGGGAAAGATGAATATTAAGCACAAGGTCAGTCTTATGATCCTATTCGGGCCTTCAACTGATTGGGTGAGGCCCCTGTACACTGGGGAGGGCAGTCTGCTTTACTCAAAGTCTGCCCCTTTAAATGTTAATCTCCAAAAACATCCTCACAGCAACATCCAGAATAATGTTTGACGACGTATCTAGACACCATGGCTCAGCTGAGTTGACATATTACGTTAATCATCACGGTGTGTATTAATGGGGTGTGATACATGATCCAATGTGCGTTTCCCAGGGCCCTCTGCTGTTGTAGGAGATGGACCTGCATGCATGTATGTGGTTGGTGTGCATGTGTGTGGTTGGTGTGCATGTGTACAGTTGGTGTGCATGTGTGTGGTTGCAGTGCATGTATGTGGTTGGTGTGCATGTGTGTGGTTGACGTGCATGTGTGTGATTGGTGTGCATGTGTGTGATTGGTGTGCATGTGTGTGGTTGACGTGCATGTGTGTGGTTGGCATGCATGTGTGTGGAGAGGTATGGAAGGAGCAGCCCAGGGGAGAGATGAAGGTGACTGTTTGAAGATGGTGGGAGGCAGGTGGTGATGCTGATTCTGTTTGGAGAGGTGTTTACTAGCTGGAATTGCAGGACTTCATGAAGGCCTGGGAGTGGCTGAGGGAGTTGGAATGTCAGGGGGTCCTCAGGCTTTGTGATGAAGCTGAACAGACAGAGAGGCCGACTGGAGAGAGGAGCCTAGGTTCCGTGTGAGGCGGGATCAGCTTCTGCTGGGCAGGCTCTGGGAGCCGGGCGTGAGTCTCCAGTCGGGTGCTTTCTCACCTTCCTGTAATCATACAGGGCTTCCCTCCACTCCCACTCACTGCACTTCCTGCTTCCTGGAGGTCGGCAAACTCACACTGGTTGAATGAAATATCTCCAAATCTTCTTCCTGACCCACAGCCACACACATCCTAGAAATTCCCGTCGACACACCTTTTACTGCTCGCCGCTGTCCACAGTGATTGCTCTCTTCCTGAAGTCCCACAAACCTTACGGTGTGTATTATCTGATTTACTAACTGGCTTGTCTATCCTTTATTGTTCTTTAATTTGTAATGGCTCAGATTTGAAGTGCTTTTTACGGGCTACTGATGTCACATATTTCATTTAAATGGCGCAGCATGCCTTACGAGGTAAGCAGCTGTCAGATTAAGCTGGGCTGCAGAAACAAATACATCCTGATACCTTTAAGCAGCGTGAGTTTATTTCTTGTTCACATTATGGGCCACTTGGCTCCTTCTCTAGGCTCGAGTTGGGGACCCAGATCTGCTCCATCCTGGGTCTTCTTGGTGGCTCTTCCATCTCATGGTTTCCTGAATGCCTTAGTGCAACTCAACAGCATGGGGGCCCTGGAGGGTAAGGAGGGAGATGGGAGGATCATTGGTGGGAGATTCTATGAGCCAAGCACAAAAGCGGCATACATCACTTCCTCGTACATCCCGTTGGCCAGAAGAGAGTCATGTGGCCTCATCTAGCTTCAAAGGAGGCTGGGAAATAGAGTTTAACAATATGTTCGCAAAGAGGAGAAAATTGATATTGGCTCCAGTAAGAGTGTGGTTATTTCTGAGATGAGAAATAGGGGCTCAGCAAGGTGAAATGAATGGCCCAAGGTCACAGAGTCAGAAAGTTGAGATGCTGGAACCTGACTTCAGGGGTCAAAACATAGCAAAGTACAAACAAGAAAATATTACCTGAAAATGACAGGATATAAAACAGTATGCAATTTCATCCCACTTACATTACTTTTTACATTCACACGCTTGCCTAGCAGACTGGAAGAAAATACACCCAGTGTCATTGGGCTATATCTGGTTGCTTGGACTATATGTGACTAATCTTTTCATCGTGTTTTCAATGTTTTCTACAACGAGAAAACAGATGTCATTACTTTCTAAAATTGGTTGACTGATTTTCTTAAAGCTAAATTATTTATTTCCATAAAGCCCTGTCACAGGGCCAAAAATGTTGCCCAGTGGGGCACGTGATAATCACATTTTTCCTAATAGTAATAACTTCTTATGTTTATGATTTCAGTTCTTTATAGTATTCAATGGACTCTTGCATATTTCATTGGTCTTTTTATTTATTCAATTCTGTATCAGCTCTGATCCCACCTCCTTTCTGCCAGGTGCTGACAAGGCTCTGGACGGCACAGAGGGGAGACAGATCCTGGATCAGGCATTTGTGTATCCCTGAATTCAGGAATAAAGGCAGGAGTGAATTGAGGGGGTGCCTGCCTGCTGGGCCCAGGCTATGAAGGGCTTTGCACATCATGCCATGGGGTCTGGGTGGCTTCCTCTTGGCCTAGGTGTGCACTGGAACAGAGTCAGAAGCTCACTGAGGTGAGTGATGGTTGTAGCCGGGTGAACGTGGAGGTGAGGGCTCCGGAAGACATCTGGGGAAGGCTGCTAAAGCTCGGGACATGTCAGGGGTCTGGAGAACAAGGTCTGATCGGAGACCAGACTGTGACCAACCCAGGGCTCTGTCTCAAACTTCATTTCTTAGCCACCAGATACCCGGACTTCTGGGATGTTCCCGCTGTGCTATCTTCAAGCACACGGAAGGGCTCTACCGGCACAGCTGGGTCTAGAGCCCTGTGGGTTTCCCCCAGCTGTGACTTTGGAGCAGGCCAGGAACTCTGCAGGCAAACAGCTTGCTTGGATTTATCATTTGTGTCTCTCGGCATCTGGGAGCATAAACAAGGCCATGGGTACCAGCTGTGGTTGCCTCTTAGCGGGAGTCAGGATGTCTGTGCAAAACCTGTCGCCCTGACTTGCTGTGAGTGGGTGTAGGGCACGCACATGCACACCCACGCACACACATATCACACACACACACACTCACATCGCTACAGCGCAATTGAATTCCTTGATCCAAACGCAGAGCTGCCTTGTATGTTTCTGTTCTCTGCATTCCTGATGTCAGGGAACTTCCGTTTTTTGCTGAAATCAATTAGGAGCAAGAAAAAAAATGAACGTGGAAAGTCTAGCTGTATTTCCAAGCTGCTTTTGTCAGGGGGACAGGGTCTGGCTCTGTCACCCAGGCTGGAGTGCAGTGGAGCGATCCTATCTCACTGCAATCTCGACCTCTTTCCTCAATCTCCTGAGTAGCTGCGACTACAGGCGAGAGCCACCAAGCCTGGCTACTATTTTTTAAAAAATTATTTGTAGAGATGAGGTCTGGCCATGTTGCCCAGGCTGGAACATAAACTTTAAAAAATTTTGTAAGCAACCGAAGCCTTTTTCCAACAACATCTTAGGTTGATAAAAACAAAGTTGCTCAGGTTGAAGCCAGGTAGGGCCCAGAGCCCTGGTCACTGGGCAGCCCCCCTTGTCCCCCAGTGTTGTTTAAGAAATTCTGGAAAAGCACAGATGAGCAAGGACAGGCACTGGCAGGGGAACTCTCAGAAGGAACGCCCTGGGCTCAAAGATCCGCTCAGGGAGGGCCCTGACTCTGCCAGGATTTGTATGTGGGTGGAGCAGGGTAGGCCCCACCCTCTCAGGACCTGAGCTTCCCCTCCATGTACTGAACTTGTGATGAAGCCTGGCACATGAGGGACCTCAAGAAACCCCCGTCCCCTGCCTGTTCCTCTGTTAAACCCAAGTGCTCTTTAGTCGGTTTCTAGTATTGTGATTTCGTGGTGGAAACCTCATCATTGATAAAATCGGACACTATAAAAACTGAAACAAGGCCGGGCGCGGTGGCTCAAGCCTGTAATCCCAGCACTTTGGGAGGCCGAGACGGGCGGATCACGAGGTCAGGAGATCGAGACCATCCTGGCTAACACAGTGAAACCCCGTCTCTACTAAAAAATACAAAAAAACTAGCCGGGCGAGGTGGCGGGCGCCTGTAGTCCCAGCTACTCGGGAGGCTGAGGCAGGAGAATGGCGTAAACCCGGGAGGCGGAGCTTGCAGTGAGCCGAGATCCGGCCACTGCGCTCCAGCCTGGGCGACACAGCAAGACTCTGTCTCAAAAAAAAAAAAAAAAAAAAAAAAAAAACTGAAACAATTTTTAGGGATAATGTAGGGGCCCTCCCAGAAGAACTGCAGTGGCTGTGTGCACACTCATCTCCTCCTAAACTCTGCCTTCAAGCTTAAGCCGTTATGCGCTTTTGGTCTTCAAAGTTATTTTTGGAAACTTGGGACAAAGCAGAGTGGGAAGGGACTTTGGAACTCACATGCACCTGTGTTAACTCTTTCAAGGCCAAGACTGCCATTTTCAAAAATTCAATTGGGATAGAGCTGGAAGGGACCTTTTTTACATTTTACAGACTAGGCAACTCAGGCCCAAGGGGAGGAAGGTCAAGTTAGTGGCAGAGCCAGCAGGTGCTCCGAGGGCTCCTGACTCTGTATTGTGCAGAGTTTAACAGCAAAGGCTTCAAAGTAAAAAAGACCAGCCATGGAATCCTAGCTCAGCCAACTGAAAACCAGGAGATGCTGGGCAAGTTATTTAAACTCATTGATCCTCATTTTTATCCTTTGATTAGTAAGAGTAATTCCCAGTTCATAAGGCTAATGTTGGAATTAACTAAGACAATGGTTATAAAGTGCTTACCCTAGTGCCAAGCCCAAGGAAAGTGCTGGAAAAATGTCAATTGTAGTAATATCACCCCCATTGTCTAGATTAGGAAATCAAGGCTCAGGAAGGTTCAGCTCCTTGCTAGGGTGTGATCCCAGAGTTTGTACCCCTGACCACGACACCACATTGTTTTCACAGAAGGAGAAAACTGTGCTTTCCAAATTTCTTTCAATAAGAGCATTGTATGTCTTGGAAATAAATTCCTGGGCAGGTACCTGGAACGGAAGCTGAGCCCCCAGGGCCTGCGTGTGGGCGGAAATATCCTCCTTGAGACCACGGGAGATGCTGGCCCTTCTGATGTGTGTGAGCACGTGTGTGTGTGTGCGTGCACATACACTCACACTGAGGTCAGTGGGATGAGAAAAAGAGAGGAATGGTGAGCCCCAGCTTGGCAGAGAGCGATGCACGCACACTGCTCCTCTTCCCCCTGCTCCTCTGTGCCTTAAATTGCTCAACTCATAAAATTTGGCAGCTGAAGCAAAGCCTGAGCTTCACGTTCAGAGAGCTGAGGCCAGAAAACAGTCAGTCCCTCCAGGATACGGGAGTGCAGCTCTGGAGAATCCAACTGTCAAACAGCCACAAAAATCATTTTGAAGGTAGAAGGGTGGGGTGGGGAGGAATCCTTGGGAGGCTCAGAGCCCACACGTTGGGAGTGTGGGTGAAATTTCTCCAAATCCCCAAGAGGCAGGGAGGCCCCAGCTAAACCCTTGGTTTTATGTATCCAAGCCAGTTAAATTAGTTTTTCAGGAACCTGGAGAAATGGCCTGAGAAAGTTGCTCTTCCAATCCACTCTGGCAGACATCCTTCTGCTGAGTCCATTGCCCTGGGGCACCTGTCAGTGAGAGCTCTCAGCCCCAGGACCAAATCCACCAAGAATTAAATGTCCCTTCCCCTCAGCTTCTGGCAGAACCTTAGCCTCCTGAATCACCTGGGATCTTCCATTTCCTACAGATGCTCTGAATATTTCCTAATCTGACTCCATCACCCATCCTTCCTCGCTTATCCACCCCTTCCTCTGAGCCATCCAAAACTCTTGGTTTATCATGAGTTCTGATCATTTCACCTTATACTATCTCAAACTTGGCTGTCTGTTGCAAGTTCTGCTTTCCCCCAAATCTTCTTAAGTGGCTAATTCTTTCTATCACACTCCATAATTGCAGGATCTGGAAGTAGTAGATCTCCTTCCTTTTCAAAGCCCCTTTGACAGGCATGGTCCTTCTTCATGACCCTGACTCCTGCCAGCTGTCATTTCCTGACTGCCCTGTCACCCTCCTTACTCACCGATATTGTTAGTACTGGATTCACTGGCTCCTTCTCCACCACCACCCCCATCATGGTTCTTGGCACATGAAAATTCATGATCTTAAAGTGGAGCCTGAGGCTGGATTCTTGCTCAGATGATTTACTGGGGAGTACTTCCAGGAAAAGGGGGGCAAAGGAAGCAGGATAGGGCAGGTGGAAAAAGCTAAGCAGGTGGTCTTGGTTGGAGCCCAGCTTCCGCCTCATCCCATGGGGGGCTCTGGCGCACCAATGAGTTAGTGTCCTCTGTCTCTGGGGCAGCCTTTGTGGCAGCCATGAGGCTGGCATTGGCCAAGGTCTGCAGAGTGCACAGAGCACAGCCTCCTGGGGTCTGGACAGGGCACCAGCAGCAGCCACTCTGCTGTGTAATCCCAAGCATTTCCAGTTGCCTGATCTCAAGGGACAGCCAGTGATCATCTCTGCCACGCAGCCCGGCCACCCATTCAGTCTTTTTTTTTTTTTTTGAGACCGAGTCTAGCTCTGTTTCTGAGGTCGGACTGCAGAGGCAAAATCTTGGCTCACTGCACCCTCTGCCTGCTGGGTTCAAGTGATTCTCCTGCCTCAGTCTCCTGAGTAGCTGGGATTACAGGGATGTGCCATCATGCCTGGCTAATTTTTGTATTTTTAGTAGAGACAGGGTTTCACTATGTTGGCCAGGCTGGTCTTGAACTCCTGACCTCAGGTGATCTGCTTGCCTCGGCCTCCCAAAGTGCTGGGATTACAGGCATGAGTCACTGCACCCAACCCCCATTCAGTCTTGATTCCAAGAATCCCTCTTGTGTCGTCTCCTATTTTTCCACCTCATGACCTTCCAAAACATCTCTGCCCTAACTCTGCCCACCCTCAGCCCTCACCTGGAAGCTGATTATGGCTGGGAAACATCATACAATGCTGCTAGTTGCTCTCACTTTAAATTTAGGAGCACAGCTCTCTAGAGGGCAATGAACACTTTCTCTAAATCCATCACACGTCCCTAGAAATGTACTCTTTCAGTTTCCTAGTTCACCTCTCCTTCTTTCTCTACATCTTCCATGGTGCTTTCTTCTCTCCCTCTTGGCCGATGGCCTCATGTCGTGTTTGATAGAGAGTCTATGTACTCAGGTGAGAACTGCTCAGCAGCTCCCAGCCTGCCAGTGTGTTCGGTCTCCACATACTCCACGTGGAAGACGGGTCTCTGTTTCTACGCACGTGGCTCAGGATCCCTTTCCCTCTCCCCTTCTCCAGGACTTTGTTTCTCTACTGATTTCCATCTCTTTCCCCTGTCACCAATGACACCTTCCTGCCAGATATTCCTAAGTAGCCCGTGCATCCCCTTTTGAAAACCCCCTGGACTGTATATCTTCTTCTGTTCACCACCTCCTTTTCTGCCTCCTTCACAGCACCCCGAAGAGTCATGTTGGCTGCTGGCTCACATTCTCACCTTCTCCCAGAGCCTCTCTACCTGGGTTCTTGTCCCTATAATACCCCATGAGATGGTTCTACTGGTAACTGATGCTTTACATGGCCACAGTGAGTGCTCACTTCTCTGTCTTCGTCTGACTCAACCTCCTATATCATGTGACATGACCAGCCTTGTCCTTCTGGAAGCTCTTCCGTCTCCAGGCTTCCTGCCTCTCAGGCTGCTGCTGCTCTGTCTCCTCTGCTGGATCCTCCTCCTCCACAACAAGACCCCTGGAAGGTACAGTGCCCTGGGGCCAGCCTCAGCCTTCCTCCCTCTGTCCGCAACTTCTAGGGGAGCTCACGCAGCCCCACCTCTCAAATGCCATCTGCCATATGCTGACTCTAAAATTCCCTTCTGAATCCCGGACTCCTCTGAGCCCCAGATCCTTCTCTCTACCCAGCACTGGGCCCTCTCCTCCTAGATGAATAACACACACCTCCCACTAACGTGACAAGGTAGAACAACTGACTCTCAGCACACTGCCAAGGCTGCTGCTTCTCCACTCTTCCCTGAGATGGGAGATCACATCACCATGCACCTTGTGGCTCAGTCAAAACTCAGACATTATCCTTGATTCCTCTCTTCCTGAGACCCTACTTCTAACCCCCCAGTTACTCCTGGTGGCTTTACCTCTAAAGCTGATCCTGAGGTGACTGCCCCTCAGCACCTTACCTTTCCCCTGAGCTCAGACTGCCACCAGCTCCCCTGGGCCTGCAGTGGCCACTGACCCGTGTCCCACCTGCCCTCTCCTCACAGAGCTGGGTGGTCTCATTGAGGTGTAAGTCAGATCATGCCACGCCCCGGCTAATGTCCTCCAGTGGCTCCCATCACACTGTCAATGGGATCCCAATTCCTCGACAGGGCCAGCGCCCCTGCCCTGCCTGCCCCGCACCCTCGTGTCCCCAGGTCTCCCTCTGAGCTGTAGCTACACAGACCTTCTCCTGGCTCCGCACCCTGCAAGCCCTCCGTGCTTCTACGCATCTCCTCCTTCCATTTGGATGCCTCTTCCCGAGATCTTGGTGCTGCTGCCTTCTTGGCATTCAGGACTCAGACAGACGCCACCTCTACAGAGCTGCCCTGTCACTTTCTCCATGAGCTCCGCTCTTCTTCTCAGACACCTTTGGTTTCTGGCCTTGTCTTACTCATGTGTATCTTACATCTTTACACTCTGGCCCTAGGACACCAGCTCCTTGGGGGCAGAGGTCCATCCATATGGCTGTGTCCCCAGTGCCTAGAAGGTGCCTGCAATGGTGGAGGCTCAGAGGCCTCCAGGTTCTCAGAGGTAGCTACAAGCCTACAGGATGAGTGTAAGAAGTCATGACTGAAGGGTCTGTTGCAGCGTGGCCAGGCGTGTCCATAGACCGTGGCTATGCGGGAGGGATGTGCTGGGGCAGACCCCATGCAGCTTCAGTGGGGCTGGCACAGGACAGGGAAGGACAGCCAGGGACACAGGGGTTGGCAATGCCCAGGGGCTGCCAGAGGTCTCTTGGCTTTGCTGTGGCTATGTCCCTCATAACCAGAGAGAAAAAAAGGCAGCCACCAGGTGCAGGAGGAAGAGCCTTCTGTGTAATCCAGTCTCCTGGGGCTGTAGGACCCTGAAGTCCTTGAGAGATGCTAACCCACCTTTACAGTTAGAACTCACCCATCAACATCCCAGATCAGCCGTGGGGAGGCGCAGTGCAGAGAATGTGCTGCTCTTGAGAATAGCAGCAAACAGACCTCAAAGAATTCAACATGCATCCCTGCCTATGGTGTGTCTGCTGCCAAGAGGTGAACAACATTGGAGTGGTTGGTTTAAGAGCTGGGCCTGAATCCAGCAGACCCACCTGACAGATGTGCATGTGATCTGGCACCTGGAATTAGATCTCAGTCTTCCTGGGCCGGGCATCAGCCCTGCCAGGGCTCTCTCAAGAGCAGGGTCAGGAGTGAAATGGGAACCAGCATGTTGGCATGTCATAGGAGATGCTCCATCTGGGGTTGGATGGTCAGCTGGGGGCTCTAGGATTTGATGGGCCTGAACTGAATCGTGGAGCAAGCTTTTGAACTTCTTTGTGCCTCAGTTTTGTCATCTGTAAAGTGGGGTTAGTCACTGTTGGATTGTCTAATAGACAATGAAGCTGGGGGCCTAAGGCACCCACATAGCAGGGGCACCCAAGCAGATGAAGTGGACGGGGAAATAATGTGATACTTTAAATAATGGCTCGCGGTGGTCAGCATGGGCGGGTGCTATGATCTGAATGTTTGTGGCCCCCCCACCTCCCCAAATTCATGTATCAAAATCCTAACCCCCAAAATGATGGTGTGAGGAAGTGGGACCTTTGGGAAGCGATTAGGTCATGAAGGTGGAACCACATGGATGGGATTAGTGCCCTCATTAAAAAGGCGAAGGGAAGCTCGTTCATCTCTTCTGCCATGGGAGGACTCAGCAAGAAGCTGCCATCTGTGAACCAGGAAGGGCCCTCACCAGACACCGACCATCCTGGGGCTTTGATCTTGGACTTCCCAAGCTCCAGAAAGGTGAGAAACTTCTGTTGTTGATAAGCCACCCAATGTAAGGTACTTTGTTACAGCAGCCCCTACGGACAAAGACAGCAGGTGAAGACTTATTTTTCCACTTCCATGTGTTCATTGAAGGCAAACTCCTATGCCTGACACATAACAGATGCCCAATACACATTGCCACTTTTCTATCCGTCCTTTCTTCTCAGACAGGAAGTGCAGAATGGCCCCAGAAGGGCTTCACCAACTGTACCCTTTGGTGAGGGGTTCTGCTGAGACTTTTCTGGAAGATGAAAGCACTTTCTGTGTGTTGTGCACAGTTGGCCTGGAGCTACACTTGTGAACAGACACAGTGCTTGCCCTGGACACAGACGCTAAATGAGTGAGCATGTAGCTAATCCCTATGTATGAGCATGGCATGCTGGAAGGCGTGACGGCACAAAGGAGAATGTGGAGCATGGGGGTGGGAGGGGACATGCCATTTTAGACAAGATGACACTTCAGAGGATCCCAAATGATAGGGAAGGGGACAAGGTGTGCCGTTCTCTGGGGGAGCAGCTTTGCAGAAGCAAGCACAAGTGGGGAGGTCGTAGGATGGGAGGGAGCCTGGAATGTCCTAAGCACCCAAGGAAAGGTGGTGGAGCCAGGTCAGAGTGAGCCTGGAGAGAAGTGAGGGGTCCTGGGCCAGATCTGGAGGGCCTGGGGACCAGCGAAGTGATTCATGTTGCCTTTTACTCTGGTTGGGATGGGAGGAAGCCCTGGAAGGTTCTGAGCCGAGGAGCAACAGGTCTGACTTAACCTTTCAACAGATCATGCTGGCTGCTGTGTTCATAACCGATGGCAGGGAGGCAAGGGTGGGTGTTGGAGAATGGTCATGAGCTTTTTGCAACAATTCAGGAGACAGATGATGGTGGCTTGAGGCTGGGGGCTCACTGGATCTCTATGGATCACCTGGGATTGTAAAAGGATGATGAGCCACTGTGGTGAGCCACACCACTCATGGTGTGAATCACATGTTCACACCACACTGTGATTACAGTAATGGGTGTCTACTGAGCACTGACAGGTGGCAGGTGTTTCACTCAACAGCTTACCCAAAGAACTGGACAATAAAAACAACAAACATGCATTAAATGCCTGGCAATAAAAGCAACTGACAGTATTAAATGCCTACTATGAGCCAGGCCCTGCCAGCTTAAACAGAACGAGGCTTGGAACCAGAGATGCTGGCAGAGAGACTTCATTTTGCACACATTACTGAGTGTGAATTTGCTAAACAAATGCCAGGGGTCAGGGAAAGGCCTCAGAACACACATGGCTAATGCGGTTCAGCAGAATTGAGTCATCTGGAAACAGGTGATGACCCAGAGGGCTCCAGGATGAAGCCGCACAGGTGTCGGGGGTGGGAGCGTGCATCTCTCATCTCATCAGTATCTCAGTTCATTTCCCACATCCCCGCTCCTTCCCAAGGAAGGTGCTCTGTACCAGGCAGGGGGAACAATGCGCAATAAGCTATAGACCTTGTCCATCAAGGAGTTTCCAACCCAGCCAGGGAGAGATGCTCAGCACTCTCTGGGAAGACTTTTGACCACACCTAACAGAAAATTCAAAAGAAACGGATTCAAGTGAAAAGGAATTACATAGAGTCTAACGTAACTGAAGAGTTTAGAGCTATATCTAGGTCAGGAGATGCTTAAGCAGGTTAACGTATCATATGACGTCACCAGAACCTCAGGACCCCATGGACCAAGGATGGGAAAGGGCTGATCCC